>NW_028321899.1:45000-353000 GCF_036245765.1 Copidosoma floridanum
TCATTCTTTTATATTCCTTTCTTAGAGCGTTGTACTCATACACCAAGACAGGGTCATGGTATCGTTTTAACAACCTATATGTTTTGATCAGCTTCTTTTTAGCTAACGCTAACTCCTCACTCCACCACGGATTTTTACTTCTCTGACGACCTCTCTTTGGTATTGATAGTTTGCAAGCATCGTACATGATTTTGTTCAACGCTTTGGCATATCTTTCTATTTCATCAGTCCTATTCAGCTCAAGACTGTCCAGTCTCTCAGTTGAGAGCTTGCTGAGTTCTCTTTCAAACTTTTCCCAGTCTGCTTTGTCAAGGTTGAACCTTATTCTAGGAGAAGCCATGCTTACAGCATTTGGAACCTTTAGCGTGAATGTTACTGACTTATGTTCACCAGTTGTCCACGATTCCTGCACTCTCCAGTGAAAGATCCTGTGACTCATCAACGAGTTTGCTATAGTGGCATCTATCCAAGATATCCGCCCCTTAGACTCATATGTTGGTGGTTCAGTGACCTTGTTTTGGACAGTGAGATCATGGGTAGCCATAAGCAGTTCAAGGACTTCACCATCTGCGTTGGTGCCTCTTGGGCTCCAGAGCGATGATTCAGCGTTAAAGTCAGCACCTACTACCATCCGCTTTCCTTTGAGTTTTCTAAGCACTTTGTCCAGATGAGCAAGGTGCACCTCTCTGTCATCGCCGTATTTAAAATAGCAGATGACAACATAAAATGAGAGTCCAGGAGCGGTGATTTCAGCGACTATGCAGCTTTGATTGCTTAGCTGAGGAACATAAAGAGCACTATAAAGTGGATTTGTTACAACAACGGCAGCCCACGGCTCCATGGAACGGGTGGCCATCACCGTGTTGGAGCCGAAACCAGTACATTTCCATAACGTTCCTAGCTTACTCTTGGCAGGTTCCTGCAGAAGAAGTATGTCCAATCTTTTGGTAGAGATGAGCTGCCTCACTTCACCGGTTACCTTATTGGATCTACCTACATTCAACTGCAGAACATTGACCCTGAGAAGCTGACCTGACTTTAGGTTACTTCCGAACACTGGTGGTTCTTGGTCTTTTTCATCAGGATTTTTAATTTCGATAGTTAATTCATTTCGAGAATCCTGAGAGGACGTGATGGTTTGAGGCAGTGCATCACACCTCTTCAGGATTATGCGAACCTCACTTAGGCGATTCGCTATGAACATTTCCGACCGTTCATTGCCCTCGTTTGTCCCGCGACCACCACTCCTGGGAGTAGGCGTTGTGCTGAGAGTTTGAGAGGGCGTTGGGAGGCTGCACATTGCCCGCGTATTGCTTTCAAATTTTTGTCGCTTGGGGTGATCAAGGTCCCTTTGCGATTCTGTACTTTCAATTATAGCTTTCCTTTTGTTGCTTACGCATTTCCTTTTTCCTTCTCTTCTTTCTTTTGCTTTTGCTTTCATTACTTATTTGGGTTTATCATCCATTTCTTGCTCCATCCGGACACCGTAGCATCCGTGGATGGACTTTCTGTTTGTTACATAATCGTGAGAAATAATCAACACGAACTAGCGGCCCAGGCTCCCAGTGGGTCATTCATTTTCTCACCGTCCGTGTAAGCTTAAAATTCTGAGAAGTTAACAGAGTCTTCACCTCGCAGCCGGGCAATAAAGCCAAGCCCCGGGTCTCCGTTAATGCAACGTTCCTGCACTCACGCCCTAGTACAAGTCGTTGAAGCATCAAGTTCGATTACCGTATTCAGAGAAGATGGCGCTCGTCTTCCCTGGCTCGGGGTCACTCGGGCTTGCCACACCCGTGTCGTCATTTTTGATGACGGCCCCCTGAGGATTCTGAAGCGAGGACGCTTGTCCCCAAGCCGGCTCGTTCAGGATAGCCACTTCACTTAACCTTTAGTCAATCAATTCTTTCGATATCATCTTAACTTGGTAAAGCTAGTCCTGATTTTGCCACCATTGCGAGTCCCTTCACTATTGGAACTCGCGGTGTTACCATTCAGCGTCGCGCGGAGACATCAGGTTAGGCACTTACCAAAGCTACAACGTAGAACACGCTTCGCAGTGGTTTCGCTAAATCGCAGATAGGGACAGAAGGGTGTCGACGCACGTAGAAGTGCACAGCTGTGTTCTCCATTCGATGGCTGAAGCTGCTCCCCTTTCCCGGCCGTTTGCACACCATAAGGGGCTCACAACCTCTTGCTAGTACTAGAGGAATCTAGGAAGCACAACCACCTGCTATTAACGAAACCCGCCAAGGGTCCGGCTTGGAAAAATTGAAGCGCTCGTTGGGTCGTGTCGAGCGCATCCTCATGCCGACCGAAGATATATTTTATCAGCCCGCATGAGTGGTGAGCTCGGGTACCGAGGCGGACGCTTTAGTCACGATCGTCAGCCGCCCCGACTCTTAATTGGTCATTCCAGATCCAACCGTTCGGAGACGGCCTTTACAACGATCGTGTCCACGGGGCACCAGCGCGGAGGCGCGTCCGCTTGTTCCCGCCTGGAACAACGCAATTAGCTGTGATATGGGCAGGGGCACAACTCCCTGACGGCTTTGCCCTATGAGCCGTTCACACCCAGCTTTCAAGCTTTTTGTTTGTATTTGCTACTATAGTTTACTCATTTACAGAGTTTTTGTCCTTCACTATATTTTTGCAGTGTTCTGAGAAGGCTTTGAAGACTTCTGGGCTTGACACGAAGAACTCATTGTTCACAGGCCAAGATCTCAGCCCCGTCTCCTTCATGAACTGCGTTCGGCTTTCGAGTGTTCTAGGACATTTTGAGAGACGATGCTCCGAGGTATCCGATTCACCGCAGGCACAGGTACTGTTTTCCTTTAAGCTGAACCGGGTTAGATTCGTGCCAAAGTTACCGTGTCCTGTTAGTACCTGCATACAAGCGTGGCTCGGCTCAAACCATTTGGAGTTGATCCTTGTTTTGACATCTTTCAAGAATGAGTAAGTCACACGTCCCCTTGTTGAGCTATCCCACCTTTCCTGCCATATGGTCATGGCTTCCTCCCTTATATCCTTCTCGCTTATGTTATCAACCTCAATATTTCTGAGATTTCCTATGGAAACAGGTTTCCCTTTTCTCAGATTATATAAGGCGATTCTGCTTTCAAGGAGAATGTCAACAGGGAGAGTGCCCGTGATTACACAGAGCGCATCCGTTGATGTTGTTTTATAAGCATGGGTTGCTGCAACCAAGGTAGTGTGCTGCGCACTGGCGAGTTTTCGAATGTCATGTACCGTGCATTTGTCCGCCCAAGCAGCTGCCGCGTAGGCAACCGTAGGGGCGAACACAGCTTGGTGAATGCGCATGCAAGCTGGAAGCTTGAGCCCCCATGTACAATTTGCAAGCCTCCTTAGCTTTTGAAAAAGCGGTGTCACTTTGTCTCTTAGATATGAGCAGTGGGAGCCAAAGCTCATCCCCTGATCAATCATGACTCCCAGGTATCTGACAGTTTTCTTAACTTTCAAACTTTTGCCTCTGATCTTGATAATCGGCGTCCGCAACAATGGGGTCGCCTTTCTCTTTTTTGATTTCCTTGGCCTGTCAGGCCTGGGTTTTCCGCTATGATCAGTCTTTTCGAATTCATTGATTTTGAGATAGATGCCTTCGGTCTTACTTTCAGAGATCTCGAGTTTTACTCTTTCGCTCCATCCGAGGACCTCATCCACGACCTCTTGGCCTCTCTTTTCGATTTCCTTTCGTGAGTTCCCTCCTATTATCGTGATGAGATCATCAGCATAGGCTAGGAACTCTACGTCGGGTTTATTTTCCAAGGTTTCTAGCAGCGAGTTAAGTGCCAAATTCCAGAAACACGGTCCGAGGACTGAGCCCTGGGGGCACCCCTTTGCTGCTATTTTCGAAGCGGACTGATCGGCCCATTCAAGGCAGACTTGCCTGTTTTCGAAATAACTTGCTATGAGCTGATACATGTTCTTGGAGCAGCCTTTTGCTTTCAATGCTGCAAGAACTGCCGAGTGTTGCACGTTGTCAAACGCACCCTTGATATCAAAGAGAATACCAAAAGTATAGCGGCTGTTTGATTCTCTAACCAAGCGTCTAAGTTCTACTATGGCATCTTCCGTTGACCTACGAGGGGTGAAACCATACTGGTGATTTGAGATACCTTCAGGGTTCAGTATTTCGTTGCTAAGTCTTGCAGCGATGAGCTTTTCCAAAAGTTTACCAGCCACAGGAAGAAGATTGATCAGGCGGTATGAGCGTGGGTCTGCAAGGTCCTTATCAAAGCTTTTGAGTAGAATCACAAGCAACCCATTTTTCCAGACCTGGGGAAAGTATCCTTTGCCCAGGCATGCGTTCATTAGATCCAAGAATCGTCCCTCGAGTAGCTTCACTGCTCGTTTGACAGCTTGCACCTCCAGGAGATCGAATCCTGGTGCCTTTCCGTTCCTCAACCCTCTGGCAGCAACCTTGAGCTCCAGAGCAGAGAAAGCATGGGAGTCTTCCGTTTCCGGCAAAACACCTGCCTCTCTCCTCATTTCACTGAGTTCTGGAGAGTCATCAGTTTTGTTGTCGTCCGGGACGTGAGTGTTCAACAGGGTATCAGCTGTATCAGTCATTGACAATGTAAAATTGTCCTCGTTTGTTAGCGCGCTAAATGCTGATCGAGGTGCGGTTTTATTTGCCATATTTTGATATACGTGGCCAAAGATATCGTCATTGCCGACAGTCGTGACGAAATTCTGCCAGCTCTCTTTCTTTGCAAAGTAAATCATTCTTTTATATTCCTTTCTTAGAGCGTTGTACTCATACACCAAGACAGGGTCATGGTATCGTTTTAACAACCTATATGTTTTGATCAGCTTCTTTTTAGCTAACGCTAACTCCTCACTCCACCACGGATTTTTACTTCTCTGACGACCTCTCTTTGGTATTGATAGTTTGCAAGCATCGTACATGATTTTGTTCAACGCTTTGGCATATCTTTCTATTTCATCAGTCCTATTCAGCTCAAGACTGTCCAGTCTCTCAGTTGAGAGCTTGCTGAGTTCTCTTTCAAACTTTTCCCAGTCCGCTTTGTCAAGGTTGAACCTTATTCTAGGAGAAGCCATGCTTACAGCATTTGGAACCTTTAGCGTGAATGTTACTGACTTATGTTCACCAGTTGTCCACGATTCCTGCACTCTCCAGTGAAAGATCCTGTGACTCATCAACGAGTTTGCTATAGTGGCATCTATCCAAGATATCCGCCCTTTAGACTCATATGTTGGTGGTTCAGTGACCTTGTTTTGGACAGTGAGATCATGGGTAGCCATAAGCAGTTCAAGGACTTCACCATCTGCGTTGGTGCCTCTTGGGCTCCAGAGCGATGATTCAGCGTTAAAGTCAGCACCTACTACCATCCGCTTTCCTTTGAGTTTTCTAAGCACTTTGTCCAGATGAGCAAGGTGCACCTCTCTGTCATCGCCGTATTTAAAATAGCAGCTGACAACATAAAATGAGAGTCCAGGAGCGGTGATTTCAGCGACTATGCAGCTTTGATTGCTTAGCTGAGGAACATAAAGAGCACTATAAAGTGGATTTGTTACAACAACGGCAGCCCACGGCTCCATGGAACGGGTGGCCATCACCGTGTTGGAGCCGAAACCAGTACATTTCCATAACGTTCCTAGCTTACTCTTGGCAGGTTCCTGCAGAAGAAGTATGTCCAATCTTTTGGTAGAGATGAGCTGCCTCACTTCACCGGTTACCTTATTGGATCTACCTACATTCAACTGCAGAACATTGACCCTGAGAAGCTGACCTGACTTTAGGTTACTTCCGAACACTGGTGGTTCTTGGTCTTTTTCATCAGGATTTTTAATTTCGATAGTTAATTCATTTCGAGAATCCTGAGAGGACGTGATGGTTTGAGGCAGTGCATCACACCTCTTCAGGATTATGCGAACCTCACTTAGGCGATTCGCTATGAACATTTCCGACCGTTCATTGCCCTCGTTTGTCCCGCGACCACCACTCCTGGGAGTAGGCGTTGTGCTGAGAGTTTGAGAGGGCGTTGGGAGGCTGCACATTGCCCGCGTATTGCTTTCAAATTTTTGTCGCTTGGGGTGATCAAGGTCCCTTTGCGATTCTGTACTTTCAATTATAGCTTTCCTTTTGTTGCTTACGCATTTCCTTTTTCCTTCTCTTCTTTCTTTTGCTTTTGCTTTCATTACTTATTTGGGTTTATCATCCATTTCTTGCTCCATCCGGACACCTTAGCATCCGTGGATGGACTTTCTGTTTGTTACATAATCGTGAGAAATAATCAACACGAACTAGCGGCCCAGGCTCCCAGTGGGTCATTCATTTTCTCACCGTCCGTGTAAGCTTAAAATTCTGAGAAGTTAACAGAGTCTTCACCTCGCAGCCGGGCAATAAAGCCAAGCCCCGGGTCTCCGTTAATGCAACGTTCCTGCACTCACGCCCTAGTACAAGTCGTTGAAGCATCAAGTTCGATTACCGTATTCAGAGAAGATGGCGCTCGTCTTCCCTGGCTCGGGGTCACTCGGGCTTGCCACACCCGTGTCGTCATTTTTGATGACGGCCCCCTGAGGATTCTGAAACGAGGACGCTTGTCCCCAAGCCGGCTCGTTCAGGATAGCCACTTCACTTAACCTTTAGTCAATCAATTCTTTCGATATCATCTTAACTTGATAAAGCTAGTCCTGATTTTGCCACCATTGCGAGTCCCTTCACTATTGGAACTCGCGGTGTTACCATTCAGCGTCGCGCGGAGACATCAGGTTAGGCACTTACCAAAGCTACAACGTAGAACACGCTTCGCAGTGGTTTCGCTAAATCGCAGATAGGGACAGAGGGAATCTCGTTAATCCATTCATGCGCGTCACTAATTAGATGACGAGGCATTTGGCTATCTTGCGTGAATCATAGACACGGGCGCCGTGCTGCATTCAACTCGAGCACGATGGCATCGTGCGCCTGTTACATCCGTGTTACCCAACTGTTCAGTCAACCGCACCGCGCTTTCAGTCGTTACAAGGCACATTTGAAGACGTACCCCCGGTAAGGCGATTACCTCACATACAGGGATTGGACGGACGAATCTACGACTCCTCATTGTCTCAGCATGTTACCCTGAGAGACGGTATGACAAAGTCCTGTTACGGGGTGTAACATGAACGAACTTTGCCACCCGGATTGATTACCGGAGGCAAGACGTATGTGCATGAATGCATTTCCCTTGCCTGTCAACCCAATCGCATTTCAGCGACTGCCCGCTAGAGGCCGACACCAAACGGAGTGGGTACCGGAGCCATCCCAGTAGGGCTCCCACTCCACCCTAGCTTCTCATTTCAATTAGACTACTCTAATTACCTAGATGAGTCACGGTCGCGAGTTCTTTCGATACCATCGCTACTTCGGTAGTCGTTGCGCTTTCATCTTTTTGCAACGGTGCTCAATTTCTCATTCTTTGCCCAGGCACCTGGGGTCGAGCAGAGAAATCAAGCTTTCAAAGGTACCATCCCCGAAGTACAAATGATACCCCGCCGAGTGCTTTCAGCCTACAGTAACTTCTTTCGAAGATACTGCGTTTCCCGCCAGTGCCGCTCGGAGGCAAGCAATCCCGACTTGGCAAAGGAGTTTTGCACAGCTATTAAACTGCACTCCACTCCTCTACCCACCCTTCAGCCAGATACGGCGTTTACACGTCAGATGCACACTACACGCAAATGCAATGCCCACCCGCGCATAAGCCCAGGTCCAGCCTTAGGGTTACATGCGCGTCACTAATTAGATGACGAGGCATTTGGCTATTTTTTTTTTTTTTTTTTTTTTTTTTTTTTTTTTTTTTTTTTTTTTTTTTTTTTTTTTTTTTTTTTTTCTTTTATACCGCTCACCAGTCCAGGGAAAATCTTCTAAAGACTTACCCCTCCATATAGAAGGGGAGTGTGGGATTCGCAAACGTTCCAAGTTGTAGCGGACCGCCTAGCCAATCGCGCCTACCCACTAAAAAACCCTAGCCCGACTTGCAGTACAAAAAAAAAAATTTTTATATTGCGCGAATTACGTCGCGTACGGGGAAGATGCCAACTCCTGACCAGCACTACCCAACCCCAGCACGAGGAAGTCCTTCATCCTGCCGATGGTAAAGTCCCGTCATTTGGTTCCACCTGACCCAATTGGTGTGACTCCCTTGGAGAACTCTGGTAGTTATACTAGCCAAAAGCCTCTTTGTGAGCCCCATTCCTAGCAGGAAATTTACGGAGGCGGACGACCATACACCTCTCCAGGAGAGGGTGCACGAAGAAAAGTCTATCTGTACATCACGATCTCTTTTGACGTACTTCACTACATCGGGATTTCCAGCGTAGTAGCGACTCTTTCTTTCATGCGCGTCATCCAGAGATGTTGCTCCGCTTACCACCTGCGTGTCAACCACACACACCCGCCCACTCTTCTCAGCCACGATATCAGGTTTTCTCCGCCCCACTGCTGTCGCAATTAATGGCTCCTGAGCAACCGTCCAGCCCTTGTCACGAAGAGCGGCTGACAACACCTTACACACGGCATCGTGACGTTTGATGCGTCCACCATGCGTCCGGTGACATGCCTGGATGACATGAGCGGCTGTCTCATTTACTTGACATCCAGCTCGGCATTTTACGTCAACCGATTCCCTTCGGACACCACGCGATGTTCTAATTAGCGTGGGCAGACAGTTAATTCTTACATGGTGGTACTGGACATAATCACGCCCTGGCACCCCCAAGCTCCCAGCATCGATCCAGCCATTGGACACATTTTCCTTCCGACACTCGCGCAGCTCGCAACCATCAACCGAGTTGTACAGGCGGTCCCTCCACCACTTTGCCCTCTTCTCCGCTGTGTCTAGCCTAGCACCCTCGCGGGTGATAGCCCTTTCAGCCCACGTGAGTCGCTTTTGGACCCACGGGGTTTGAACGGCAGCCCTCGCCGCGGGAAGGGAAGAGTTTACCATGTTTTTCAGCCTTGAAAATGAAAGACCTGGCACGGTAGTAGCAAAGGATGGGATTCCAAGACCGCCATCTCGGGAGGCAGTGTGGAAGTATCCAACAGCCATATCCGCCGGAAATCGGAGCCATCCGCGAACCGCATGCCTCACCTGAATGTCAAGAGCCCTGAGTTTCCCAACGGTTACCCCAGTCAATACCAACCTATGGTAGTATCGGGGTATCAGGAAACAGCGCAAGATTTTAAGACGCTGTTGGGGTTTAAGGGGAGCCCTCGTGATCCTATCTAGCTCATCCGTCAATGTGGCACTGGCCCGCCTTTGACCTATAGGCCTGAAGTCCACTCCTAAATAGCGCCACTCCTCGGTTGGAGTGAGCTGATGAATGGGCGAGCCATCCATTAGATGGAATTGTGGAGTGGTCAGGACCTTATATTTCTTAGCTTTGCCAGCAGGCACTATCGACAGAGCTGAGCACTTGGATTCATTTAACGAGAGCCCCACCTCGTGCCCCTTACCCTCAGCAATCAGGAGGAGCTGGCTCATACCCCTCGCGGTCGAGGAAACGAGCGTGCAGTCGTCGGCGTATGCCAACGCGTTAACTCGGCACTCTCCAAGGTCGTAGCCGATCCCATCAGGCAAAGCCTTTAACACCCGGTCGACCACCAGGCAGAAAAGCAGAGAGGATAACGGGTCGCCCTGTCGAACCCCTCTTCGTACCTCTATCTTTTGTGTGCGCTGATCCTCAACTTCAAGCACCGTGCCACTAATAGCATACGTGCGAGCTATATAGCTGTTAAAACTCGCAGGCAAGCCGGCCTCTCCCAGTATGGCGGTAATAGCATGGTGGCTTACGCTGTCAAAGGCCTTTGCAAAATCAAGCGTGGCAACATGAATTTCCCGAAGTCGACTTCGCGCGTCCTCCAACAGCGCAGCTAGTGTAGTGATGTTCTCTGCACAGCCATCATCAAGGCATCGCTGCCTCACATCTATGATCCCCGCTTCCCTAATACGGTGGGCGAGGATCTTATGAAGATGTCTGACTGCCACCGATGCTATGCTAATAGGTCGAAAATCAGCAGGTTGTTCACTTACCGCTTTTTTAGGGAGAAACACGGTCCTGCTCACCAGCATTTCAGCTGGGAACGCTCCAGCGGCTAGCACTATATTGAAAAAAAGGGCTTTCACGCACGCAGGTACAGCCCTCCATACCCGGACGGTCACGCCATCAATCCCTGGGGCCGACGACAAAAGGATGGACACTGCGATAGTCTCTTCGCAAGTTATCGGGTGCCACACGTACGCCAGATCTTCGCGTTCATGCGGCTTTGGCGAGGGAGGGAACGGTACGGATTCTTGTCTGAGGATAGGTTCCCAATATGCAGACATTTCCGCTATACCAGGTGACCGCACCTCAGGTGTCCCATCCAACACCTGCCTTGCTGCCCGGCTCATATGTTTTTTAAACATATTCTGCACACGAGCATATTCCCGCCGTCGTTCCCTCCTTCTGCTAGCTGGTGCGCCCCTCCCAATCCTTCGGGGCCTCTGCGGTGCCCTGTGAGGCGGAGGAAACACCAAACTATACCAGTTGCAAAGCTGACGATTGACTTCTTCACCGGAGAGGAGGTTTTTAGCCACCCGTACCAGTACTTCGGAATGCCAACCGTTGACCTGCTCGACTACGGGGATAAGATCCCGAACTGCCGAGGGTATGCTCACATACTGGTCGCTCAGTCTCACAGTGGCCCGACTCCGCCGCGGCGACGAAGGCGGAACCTCTTCGCTAGCCGACTCGTATTCGGAAGACACATCGCTCTCAGCACCTGCTTCTTCTGCAGGCGCCGGTTGCACAGCCCGAATATCCCGTATAGCCACCTCTACAAGCGCCCTATACTCTGGATTTCTACGCTGTCCCTTCAAGGCTTCAAGGGTCCTCTCAGGAAACAATTCGAGAAGATGCTGATTCATATATCGAACATCTCCTCTCACTGTAGCGACTGCCTCCTCACGAGCCAGCAAACGGCGCTCCTCCGGCGACTACCGCGCCTTCGTCTGGCCCTGGACGATGATCTCCGCATTGACCTCTTCAGGATGAGCACGGCGCCTATGTACCCCTAAACCGATCTTAGTGGAAAAATGGTGTCCACACTCCGGGCAGATGAAATCGCCCGCCAGAGTCGGATCGGGGACCTTAACTTAACAGAGTCATAGTTACTCCCGCCGTTTACCCGCGCTTGCTTGAATTTCTTCACGTTGACATTCAGAGCACCGGGCAGAAATCACATTGCGTTATCACCCGCGAGGGCCATCGCAATGCTTTGTTTTAATTAGACAGTCAGATTCCCCTGGTCCGTGCCAGTTCTGAGCTGAGCGTTAAATGGCGGCCGAAGAGAACGAACGCAACGGCGGAACCGTCACGTAAGCCTCACAGCAAGGAAGATCCGCGGGAGGCCAAGGCACGGTACCGAGCTCGGTCGCCCTCCGCGACGAATTTACGACGCGCACACCGCGAACGCGATGCACGCGCGCAAACCGCCGCAAAGTTGAACCTCGCCCAGGCCCGGCACGTCAGCCGCACCCGCTTCCCGACCAAGCCCGACACGCCCCGCTCCTCAGAGCCAATCCTTATTCCGAAGTTACGGATCCAATTTGCCGACTTCCCTTACCTACATTATTTTATCGACTAGAGGCTCTTTACCTTGGAGACCTGCTGCGGATATGGGTACGAACCGGCGCGACAGCTCCACGTGGCCCTCTCCTGTATTTTCAAGGTCCGAGGGGAAGATCCGGACACCGCCGCAACTGCGGTGCTCTTCGCGTTCCAAACCCTATCTCCCTGCTAGAGGTTTCCAGGGAACTCGAACGCTTATGCAGAAAAGAAAACTCTTCCCGGATCTCCCGTCGGCGTCTCCAGGTCACTTTGGGTTACCCCGACGAACACTCTTGCGAGAGCCCGAATTTTAAGCGGTTCCGCTGCCGGGTTCCGGAATAGGAACCGGATTCCCTTTCGCCCGACGGGTGTGTGCTTTCAATTAATGAAAATAATAAATTTAAACACCGTCATCGACATAGGATTTCTCCTAGGGCTTAGGATCGACTGACTCGTGTGCAACGGCTGTTCACACGAAACCCTTCTCCACGTCAGTCCTCCAGGGCCTCGCTGGAGTATTTGCTACTACCACCAAGATCTGCACCGACGGCGGCTCCAGGCAGGCTCACGCCCAGACCCTTCTGCGCACACCGCCGCGACCCTCCTACTCGTCAGAGCTTCATGACGTTGTAAAATTGCTTTTACAACGCCCCACTTGCCGCTGACGGCCGAGTATAGGCGCGACGCTTCAGCGCCATCCATTTTCAGGGCTAGTTGCTTCGGCAGGTGAGTTGTTACACACTCCTTAGCGGATTCCGACTTCCATGGCCACCGTCCTGCTGTCTTAAGCAACCAACGCCTTTCATGGTATCCCATAAGCGTCGACTTTGGCGCCTTAACTCGGCGTTTGGTTCATCCCACAGCGCCAGTTCTGCTTACCAAAATTGGCCCACTTGGCACTCTGATTCTTTTTTTTTTTGTATATAAATCTCATGGCTTCAATATTCAAGCAAGCCAGAGATCTCATCCATTTAAAGTTTGAGAATAGGTTGAGGTCGTTTCGGCCCCAAGGCCTCTAATCATTCGCTTTACCAGATGAAACTCGAAATTACGAGTGCCAGCTATCCTGAGGGAAACTTCGGAGGGAACCAGCTACTAGATGGTTCGATTAGTCTTTCGCCCCTATACCCAGTTCCGACGATCGATTTGCACGTCAGAATCGCTACGGACCTCCATCAGGGTTTCCCCTGACTTCGTCCTGACCAGGCATAGTTCACCATCTTTCGGGTCCCAACGTGTACGCTCTTGGTGCGCCTCAGCTCGCAATGAGCACGAGACGCCCCGGGAGTGCGGATCCGCATACGTGAAGCGAATCATCCTCCCTAGGTCGCGGAGCACGAAGCTCGCAAACTTTTACTTTCATTGCGCCTTTAGGCTTAGTTATTTTTGTATAAAATAATACAAGTCCCAATGACTCGCGTACATGTTAGACTCCTTGGTCCGTGTTTCAAGACGGGTCCTGAAAGTATCCAAAGCAAAAGCGTCGCTGACCGGTAATTTTAATTGAAAAGTGCTAGGCTTTTCCGAGCCGGTTCGAGAACATTGGCGTTCAAAAGAGCCAAGCGCGCGCGGCAACGGCACGAGATGTCCGTTAAAATCCGAGCGCGACTCGATCGATCGCCAAGCCGAACGCATTCGAAAGTGCGACCCGATACCAATCTTGATTAAAAGTTTTCAATACCGCCGGGCAGTCGATCGGGTAAAGGACACCGATGGTCTGCCGTGCCGGTTTGGCACGACAGTCTACCGTACGGGCCGTCGATCGACACCCAACGGGTCGCGACGTCCTACTAGGAGAGAAGTGCACGCCGGCGTCGTCGGACATGACGCAGCGACCACGTGCCCCGAACGCGCTAAATACCCGAAAGCACCGCACGTTCGAGCATCACGATCACACGCAAGCCAACAGCCACTAACGCTGAATCTCTCCATTCGAACTTTTGGATTTCTCAGGTTTACCCCTGAACGGTTTCACGTACTCTTGAACTCCCTATTCAAAGTTCTTTTCAACTTTCCCTCACGGTACTTGTTCGCTATCGGTCTCGTGGTCATATTTAGCCTTAGATGGAGCTTACCACCCGCTTAGAGCTGCACTCTCAAGCAACCCGACTCTAAGGAGAGGTTCTCCCACGGCGCGCTTCGGTCGCTACGGGCCTGGCACCCTCTGCGGGTAAGTGGCCTCGTTCAAGATGGACTTGGACGCAAAGCGACGTCATGGGATAATCGAACCCTCCCGAACACCACATTTCCCAACGGCGGAACCGTGGGATTCAGTGCTGGGCTCTTTCCTGTTCGCTCGCCGCTACTTGGGAAATCCTTGGTAGTTTCTTTTCCTCCGCTTAATAATATGCTTAAATTTAGCGGGTACTCTCGCCTGCTCTGAGGTCGTCTTGATTAATTTTTTTTTTTGTACGATAATAATTTTGTCTCGACAATGTGCTTTTCGATGTTCAATTGAGACAAAAAAAAAAAATATTTTCACACACGTACAACGTTGGAGAAAAAATAAAGAATACAAAAAAAAAAGAAAGATAAAATAAAAAGATTGCACATCGACCGGATGGTTATGTTTTTTTTTGTCTCCTTTTTTTTCTTCCTTCCTTTCCTTACCTCCTACGACGCTTTATTTTTTTTTGCTTTGCTTTCAAAACAGCGACGCAAAAGTATTTTTGACGATCGTACGGCTCGTCCGGTCCGCTCTTGATTCAACAGTATTCGGATGAACAATTATTTAATGAGAGCTCCGGGACTCGGGCGAACGACGACCAAAAAAGAAAAGTTGGGAAGAAAAAAAAAATAATAAAAAATAAAAAGAATGACAAACGATTCAAACGGCATCAACGTTGCCGCTTTAACCGGTCAAATTTTTATTTCTCGTTTTCGACGATTCATTATTTCATCTTTTCTTTTCTAAATATTCTTTTTTTATTTCGAGCGACGCATTTGATTTCATACGAACGCCCAATTATTTCGCTCGTACACTCGAAGAAAAACTATACGACGGGTCGTTGATAACGACGCGTCGGGTTTTTCTTCGTGACCAGCAGTCTTTTTGTTTTTTTTTTTTATCGAACGACCCTCAGCCAGACGTGGTCCAGGAAATATATCCGAGGACCGCAATGTGCGTTCAAAGTGTCGATGTTCATGTGTCCTGCAGTTCACAAGTTGACGCGCAATTAGCTGCGTTCTTCATCGACCCACGAGCCAAGTGATCCACCGTTCAGGGTAATCAATTTATTTTTATCATTATTATAGTTTATTTTTCACACTTACACTTAATGTGTAATATTTTCTCGGTCAATTCGAATTTTTTATTATACGAAAAATGACCAATACAAAACGCAACGGAGAGCCAGGCTCTTTCGAATAAAAAGTGTGCCCATCGGTTCTCCGTTGGGCCACCCCGCTGCGTCCCGCAAATGCGACACGAGCGGCAGGCATTGGGGCGCACCACGAAATATTACGAAACTTTTTGATAACGAGCGGCGTCTCCCATTTATTTTTATTTTGAGAACAAGATGAAAGGGGCAATAACGGCGACACGCATACAGTTCATAATATCTCGCGACATTTATACGCAGAGTCTCGGCTTATTGGGGCGTAAAATCATTCCAAAACCTTGGATAATAACGCGTACACGCTATTATCCTCGTAAGCTCGATCATGTCATTAAAACGAAGTGATTGCATGACCACCGAATGACGACGTTCCCCCTCGTTACAACGAGGCTTTCAACATAATAACCGTTGACTCGAGGAAAACGCTGTCCGGTCGAAATTCAATCTTCGTGATAAAATCCGTGACCAATAGCCTCGAGGTTGCCACGGCAAGACACTGGTTAATGGAAAGAAAAAATTAAGATCCGTTGTGCACGCGCACCCTACGATTTTTACGTAGGTGCGCGAGGGTGAGCGTGGCCAGCCCGATCGTATGTTTCAACTTTTATAGAACAAAGACGCTAGGCATTGGCGCACGCATCGAAACCTACGACCGCCAATCCGTTTACTTAATTTTTTACAGCCCCTTGTCAAAGGAGGGAGAAAGAAAAAGTAACGTGGCGCGAGGCGCGTAAATACAACGATTATACATTTTCCTTCGGCGCAGCTTTCAAACAAAATTTCTTTTTTTTTTTTTTCTTTCATGTCAAACGTTGCGACGTCTTACGTGCGAACGTTAATGATCCTTCCGCAGGTTCACCTACGGAAACCTTGTTACGACTTTTACTTCCTCTAAATGATCAAGTTTGGTTATCTTCCCAGTGCAATCGGCAACGCAACGAGTGCGTTGCCGCGCGTCAGTCCGAAGACCTCACTAAATCATTCAATCGGTAGTAGCGACGGGCGGTGTGTACAAAGGGCAGGGACGTAATCAACGCGAGCTTATGACTCGCGCTTACTGGGAATTCCTCGTTCATGGGGAATAATTGCAAGCCCCAAACCCTAGCACGAAGGAGGTTCAGCGGGTTACCCGGGCCTATCGGCCAGGGAGGACACGCTGATTCCTTCAGTGTACCGCGCGTGCGGCCCAGAACATCTAAGGGCATCACAGACCTGTTATTGCTCAATCTCGTTCGGCTAGACGCCGTCTGTCCCTCTAAGAAGATTTTTGTGTACGTCGGTAGTAAAAACCAAAAACCACCGCCAGCCCCGCGCGACACCGACGGATTGGATACCGTCAAACATCGCACGAAGCATGCGACGGGGCCTTGGCCTTCGAGATACCAGAAGTAACGCCTATTTAGCAGGCTAGAGTCTCGTTCGTTATCGGAATTAACCAGACAAATCGCTCCACCAACTAAGAACGGCCATGCACCACCACCCACCGAATCAAGAAAGAGCTATCAATCTGTCAATCCTTCCGGTGTCTGGGCCTGGTGAGGTTTCCCGTGTTGAGTCAAATTAAGCCGCAGGCTCCACTTCTGGTGGTGCCCCTCTGTCAATTCCTTTAAGTTTCAGCTTTGCAACCATACTTCCCCCGGAACCCAAAAGCTTTGGTTTCCCGGAAGCTGCCCGTCGAGTCATCGGAGGAACATCGACGGATCGCTAGCTGGCATCGTTTATGGTTAGAACTAGGGCGGTATCTGATCGCCTTCGAACCTCTAACTTTCGTTCTTGATTAATGAAAACATTTTTGGCAAATGCTTTCGCTTCTGTCCGTCTTGCGACGATCCAAGAATTTCACCTCTAACGTCGCAATACGAATGCCCCCATCTGTCTCTATTAATCATTACCTCGGGGTTCCGAACACCAACAAAATAGAACCGAGATCCTATTCCATTATTTCATGCGCTGGTATTCAGTGTTTATCACAACACAACTTATACCGCTTACACAACTACTTATTTATTAATAAGATACATAAAATAAAGCAAGTGCTAATTACCACACAATCCAGGGCGCTATTTTGTCACTTAAATAACCAATAAAATTTATGAATTAATAACACTAGCTTTTATTACGAGACAACCCAGGGTGCTTACAGAGAGCTTTATTTATTAATTAAATAGATATAATAATGCAAGCGCCAATCACCACACAACCCCTAGTCACTTACACGTTGCTTGTATAATTTATGAGATTCATAAAACAATAACGCCAGCACCAATCACAACACAACGTAGGGCGCTTACTGGTAGCTGTGTATATTAATAAGATACAATTAATGATCATGTCAGTGCCAATTTTCAAACAATCTGGGACGCTGACTCGTCGCATCGTTTCTGTGAAAAACATATAAAATAAACCAATCGCTAATTACCACAAATTTCAGGGCACCAACTCATCATTTAACTAACTTAACAAATTAAATAATTAATAACGCAGGTGATAATTGCTTCAAATCTCAAGGAGTTTTCTGGTCTCTTGGTTTATTAACAGAAAAAATAAAAGAAAGCAATTGTCAATTACCACACAACTTCTGGCAGTAACTGGTCTTTTATATGACTTATTAAATCTATAAATTAATAATGTAAGCAACAATTACTATATAATTCGAAGACCTCACAGGTTGCTTAATTTTTTTAATAAGATAAATAAATTAAAGCAAGTGCTAATTACCAGTTAACCTGGACTGTTCACTGGTAATTTTAGGGGGCTTACTGGTTATTTAAATAACTCATAAAATTTGCTGATTAATGACTCCACCGCCAATTACCACACTACCTGATGCACTTACCGATAGCTTTATTCATTAAGAAATTGAATGAAATAACGCAAGGGACAATCTTGATAGAACCTGTGGCATTACTGGTTACTTTATTTATCCATAAAATAAATTGAATAAAGCAAGTGCCAATGACCACACACCCTGAGGCCCTTACTGGTAATTTAAATTACTATCAATTGAATGAATTTATAACGTGTTCTGGCCATCACGCTACGCAGCTTGACCGTGCAACTACGTTAAGAAAGGGAGGGACTGAAAAAGACTGTGGAAGTGGGGAGGAATGCACTGAAAGAGAATACGAGGAGAAGGTGGCGAGTACTGGAGCCAGGTGGAGATAGGACTACTAGCGTGCTAACCGCGATTTATATGTGTTGAACCGATATTCGACAAGCTGTGAGCTATTTTCGAGCAAGAGAGAAGGAACACTTTTGGTGGGTTCTAAGAGACAACAAGATCTCAACAAGGTGATTGTCACTTAAAATGATAATTTATAAATTTTTGTGTTATTACCAAGACCAGTAAGTACCCCAGGTTGTGTAGTGATTGGTGCCTCATTTGTTTTAGTAATTTTATTAATAAATAATGCAACCAGTGACGCTACTCGTTGTGTGATGATTGTTGCTTGCGACGTAAATTAATAATTTAATTAGTTATTTCAATAACTAGTGTGCACCCTGGATTGTGTTATGGTTGGCGCTTTCCTTATTTTAATTGTTGTCTTTATAAATAAAGTGACCAGAGAGTGCCCTGGCTTCTGTATTAATTGGCGTTTGCTTCATTTTATTAATTAATAAAGCTACCCGTTAATGCAACAGATTTTATGGTGATAAGTGCTAACGTTATTTTATTTCTTTTATTCACAAACAAAGCAACCAGTAAGAGTCCCCAAGCTATGATGTGATTAGCGTTTGCTTTACTTTATTTATTTGATTTAGAAACAAAGCGACTTGTAAGCACTCTAGGTTGTATGGTTATGAGCGCTAACTTTGTTGTATTATTAAACAAAGTCACTACTAAGTGCCCCCATTTTTGCGGTGATTGACACTCGCTTAATTTTTTGTATTTAATTAATACATAAAGCGACCGGTAATTGCCCTGGGTTGTGTGGTGTTGTGCGCTTAGTAAATAAGCTGCGGTGATTTTAGTCAAGGTGGGCTCGAGTCGCCAAAAGATTCGGCCCACTCTCTCTCCGCAGCGAGTGGCCCTTTTTTTCGGTGGAGTAGGGCCTCCTGCAGCCAATGAGCAAGCAGGAGCTGTAGCATTCTCTTACTCTCTGTGCATACGCGGCTTGGGGTTGCATGCGCCACCTGCAGTGCTGCTTGAGTTTGCGCTCGCTGTTTGAGTTTATGTGCACTCCAATATGCATACGCGCCTGTAGCGCTGCATGTGCCTGCTGGTGACCTGCAACGCAGTTTGTTTTTGCGCGCAGTGCAATGTGTACAAGTCGTCTGCAGTGCTGGTTTGCGCGCGCTGTTTGAATGTGTGAAATCGTGTGTAGCTTGTGCACGTGGTAGTTATATCCATACAAAAATTTGTTGGTAGCGAGAGTGTTACATGATAATGTTGGATGGAGTAGGGGAATAACTGTTTATTATTTTTTGTGTAATTTTTAAAATCTGTTTATGCTGAATAGAAAATGTGCATGATTTACCAAACAATTAAGTTTAACATTATGTTCTTAAAATACAATAGAATGCATTATCATAGCTTTTTATTATTATCGTCATCATTATCAAAATCAATCCATTTTATATTAAAGTAAAATTTTCTTATTTCCTTCACATTATGAAGAGTACACATAGATTTGTAGTTACAACTCCACTTGTAATGTGTAGAGGTAGTAACTATTTTGAGGAGTTTGAACGGTGAATAGCTTATCATATGAGGAACTTTTAAGCCAAATTTTTTTTTAAACCTCCAATGACGTGTGTCTTTAAAGCATTTTCAAAATCTCTCCCGGAAAATATTTCCCATCTTCGTATACTCAATTTTTCCTGAGCCCCAAGTTAGTCTGTGATAGCAAAGTTCAAGACATAAATTTTTATGTCGTAACTTTTGTGATAATTTTTTCTAGGTAAAGAGTACTTTAAAAAGTATTGTTTGTGCTTCTCCATCGTCAGTGTTAAGCAGCAAAATAGCAAATTCCTTGAGCACATAATTATTACCTGGTTTATTAGAACAATGCATGTCAAAAAAATACATCATTTTTCGCTATTATAATACTTTATTTTATTGTTTACTTATCTTTCCATAACCTGTATTTCTTGGACAAGATTATTTGTAGGTTGAGTATTTAATGACAAAGTTTTTCAGCACCAGTTTCTCATTTTTATCATAGTCATCCTTAGTTGAGATTTTTTGATACTTAAGATTAGTTATAAAATTACTTGTACACGGTTCATGGGACGTACTGGTTAAGTAAAGTAAAGATTATTGAACATACTAATTTCCGAACAATGTTACAGTCTTTATCTTTCGATTTTTTTCTCAGATTTGGTTTTTTCAACCTTTTTGCCTTCCTTTTCGTTTCTTCTCATAAAGTTTATTTCCTCTTCTTGTCGTCGTTTGTTTTCTGCTTTTTCTTTACTTTAGTTATTGTTCCATCCTTTGTTTATGGTGGTTGAAAATAAGCTGATGCTAGCAAAGCCCTGAATCGACTTTATACATATCTTCACGAGTTTCTTGACATCCCCACGTATCGGACGATGTTGAACTATGCGGTCGTCAAAAATTAAGCAATAAACTGACGTACTGTCAGATAAATTTTTTTTCGACTCAAATTCTAGCCTTAAATTTACAGGAGTACTTTTTAATGACTCGCTTCGTTTGTAACAACCAAGAACGATTAAAGGTATTCAATCGAGAAAGTTATGTTTGCCTAGTAAAGGTGCACAATTTTTGCCATAGTATGAATTTTCAAAATTAGCTTACATATGATGTAGCAATGCATACTGATTACCCGTTCTATCAAAATTCAGATTACCATAAGGATAACATTGTGAGCTTAAACAGTTTCAGATTTCTTATGTTGCAATGATTAAATATACTAGAGCATAGATTTTTCTGATTTTTACGGGTAGTTTGAAAATCTTAAATAATGTAAAGTTGCTTTTTCACCTAATTTAATGCGTTAACTGTCAATATATGTTTGGATGTGCTAGGTAAGACCTTGTTTTATTCCCGAGTTCGAAGATTAACATTATAAGCTTGTCTTTTTGCAGATAATTTAATAAATGAATTTGATAAGAATCTGACATTACTACATAATGCATAAGCTACTCAAGCTCTAATACTACTGTTTTAAAGTCTTCACAAGTTGCTACGGCCACCGCATCAGCAGCATTGGCATTAACTAGAGTTGGCAACATGGTCTTTATATCATGTTTTGCTCTTATAAGTATAACATTATGTTTTATATTACCAACTATCTTACGATAGTCTTTAGCAAAACCAGAAATCATATTCAGTGAAAGCATGATATCGTAGTAGCCATTATTATTAGTAAGATCATCATCTTCCTTATCAACACCAAGCCAACCTGCATTTATCATAGACTTTTGATCAGAACAAGGCAATAGCGAATTTTCTATAGGGCTTGTAAGTCTAATATTTTTGCACTTGTCAACCTCTATGGTATTTATCTAATATCTTATTTTTTTGAATAAGTGACAAATGTCATTATTTATGCAGTATTTGTCACTACTGTATTTCCATTTGCTTTGACCAATCTTCTATAAACATGTAAAGAGTTTCTGGATGGTGAAAGACAAAGTTTAGTGAAATCATTGGGAAACGAGTTAATCGTTGTACATTTGGTAATACTTTATCCGTTACCTTCGATGCGGTGCTGAATAGACAACTCTGCGATTATCAACAGTGAAGATGATTACAATGTGGCCGATACGTAATTAATTTGTTCTTGATCAAAATGATTAGATAAGATCGATGGAAAAAGAAGTGAAGCAGCTATTCCTGAGCGAGCTGGCTTGAAAACAAGCGTCCTCACCTCGAAAACCTCGGGGGGTCATCACTAATAAAAGTAAGGGTACGGGTCTGGCAAGCCCGAGTGACCTTTAGCTAGGGGAAATGAGTGCCGTTTCCTCTGAATACGGTCATCAAATTTTATGCTTCAACAACTTCCGCTAGAGAGTGAACGAGAGGACGTTGCATGAAAGGAGACCTGGGACCAGGAATGATCACCTGCTTGCGAGGCAGAGTCTCTTTAATCTTCTCAGAAACACAAGTGCGTAAAGATTGCTGTGTATGGGGGGCAGCATGTTGTCCATGGTCAGACACCTGAAACATCTCGCGACTCTTGCTGCCACGAGCACAAATGAGTGAAAAACCTGTCATGATTAGTAGCTGGAGCCTATGACTGTAAAAAAGTGCGTATAGAAACTGTCTGATTTCCACATTCTTCCTAACGAGAGTATCATTGTTTTTTGTAAGACGCTGAGAGTGGACGACCCCTCTGAGGACTAACAAGGACCACAGTCCTGTTGCAATTACAGCCAAGCTTGTCTTGGTGCAGAGACCTGATGTGCAGGAGCTTTAAGCAAGGGCATGAGTTGCTGAAAGTACACCACAGCCAGTCGAGTCACCCCGTTACTGAAACTATGTTTCCTAACTACGTTACTGAAACTTAAAGTTTATTGGCACTTTTTCTTTATTTTTTCTATTAATGAACAAAGCAACCAGTAAGTGGCCTAGGTTGTGTATTCATGTTCATTTGGTTTTTTTTTTTTTTATCAATAAATAAACTTACTTTTAAGCGTTTCGTTTTGTAAGTTCAATCTTGTTTGTCATATTTTATTAATTTAACAAGTAAATAAAGCAACAACTAAGCGCCTCGGGTAGTGCAGTAATCGGTGATTCTTAGGTTCTTTTTTCAATAAGCTAAGTAACTAGTAAGAACTTAAGGTTGCGTCATGATTGTCACTTATGTTTTTAGTTCATAAGCTTAATGAGTTACATTATCATTGAATAAGTGTCTTATGGTATGTGCTGTTTGGTGTTTAATTTATTCCATTTATTTTTTAAATAAACAAAGCAATAAGTAAGTGACTCGGGTTGTGTGGTAATAGTTGCTTGCTTTATTATGTTTATTTAATTATTAAATAAAGTGACTACTTAAAGCCCTGAATTATGTTGTGATTGTCGCTTACAGTACTAACTAAAAATATTTTTTGTTATTCAAAACACCAGTTAGCACCTCGCGTAGTGTGGTAACTGACGCTTGCAATCTTTCGTTTATTTAATTGACCACTGAAGCAAACAGTAAGTGATCTAAAACTAAAGGTGAATGACACTTACGTTATTAATTAATAATTTTTAATAATTATTTAAACGACCAGTCAGCACCTTGGGTCTCATTGTGATTACCACTTTTTTTATTAATTATCAAATTACATTATTTTTTTAAATGACAAATAAATGTGACAAGTTTTTTTGGGAATTAACGACTGCTTTATTGCATTTATTATAACACCAAGTAAAGCAAAAACTAAAGTCTCCAGATTGCTTAGTAATCGTCTCTTGTTATATTTATAAATATACTTGATTAATTGTTAAAATGGCAAGTTAGTGCCACGAGTTGTATGGTTTTTGGCGTTGGCTTCATAGTCGTTAAGTAAGCACTTCGGATTGTGTTGTAAAAAGAACTTTCCTTTTTTTTACTTTTTTAATAAATCAAGCAACCAGTAGGTTTCCTTGAATGTGTGGTAATGAGCACTTGCTTCATTTTGTTTATGTTATAATTAATAAATCTATCAGTAAGCCCCCTTGGTTATGTGGTGATTGTCTTTTGCGTTATTAATTAACAAATATTACAAGTAACTTAAAGAACCAGTAAAAACTCCAGGTTCTGTGGTAAGTAGCTCTGGCTTTATCTTATTTATTTAATTAATTAATAAAGCTACCAGTCGGCTTCCCGGGTTGTGTAGTGATTGTCACTTTCCTAACTCATCTATAAATATTAAAAATCATTTAAAAGACCAGTTAGCACCAGAAGTTGTGCGGTAATTGGCGCTTGCTCCATTTTATTTATTCTATTAATAAATCAAGAGACCAGTGAGCACCCCAGGTTGGGTAGCGATTGTCACCTACGTTATTAATCAATAAATTTGTTTAGTTAGTTGTATGACTAGTAGGTGCCTTGGATTCTACGGTAGTTTGCGCTTGCTTTATTTTATGTATTATATTAATCAACGAACCGACCAGTAAGTGCCCGGAGTTATTTGGTTATTGGCGCTGGCGTAGTTATTTCATGTATTTTATTAATAATCACAGCTAGTAATAAGTGTCCTGGGTTGTGTGGTCATTGTCACTGGGGTTATTATTCAATAAATTTTATGAAAAATGCAAGCTACGTGTGAGCACCCTAGGACATTTTTCAATTAGTACTAGCGTTATAAGTTCATAAATTTTATTAGTTATTGGAATGACCAGTAAGCTTGCCAGATTGTGTGGTGATTAGCACTTGTTTTATCATATTTATTCTATTGCTGATTAAAGCAACCAGTAAGCCTTCTAGGTTATGTGGCAATTGTCGCCCACGTTATTAATGCCGAAAGTTTATCAGTTATTTGAGTGACCAGTAAGTACCCCAGATTGTATGGTAATTAGCACTTGCCTGATTTTATTAATCTTATCGATAAATAAGTGGTTAAGTAAGTTACTAAGGTTGTGTTGTGATAAACGCTAGTGTAATTTTATTTGTTTTATTAGTAATAAATCTCTCAGTAAGTACCCTGGGTTGTGGGATCTTTGGTGCATCTGTTATAAACTAATACATATTATTATTTTTTTCAAAGACCTGTAAGCACTACATGTGGTTTTTATCACTTGCAATATTGATTAACACATTTTTTTAGTTATTTATAAGACCAGTAATTCCCCAGGTAGTGTAGTAATTTAAGCTTTATTATACTTATTTACTTCATATATAAACAAAGTGATCAGTAAGCACCTCGATTTAAGGGGTTACTTCTACTTGATTGAATGACCAGTCAGCTCTATAAGTGGTGTGATGATTGTTGCTTTCATTATTAACTAATTAATTTTTTTAGGTATTTAAATAACCAGTTAGTGTCCCGTGGTGTGTGGTGATTGGCGCTTGCTATATTTTATTTATTTTATTAATAAATAAAGCAACCAGTAAAGGCCTCGGAATGTGTAAAAACTGTCGCTTAAACTATCAATTATCAACTTCCATTAGTTATTTCAACGACCAGCAAGCACTTTAGACTATGTGGTAATGGGCACTTACTTGATGTTATCTTTTTTATTATTAAATATGGCACCCAGTAAGCACTCCATGTTGCGTGGAAATAGGTGCTTGCTTTATGTTATTCAGTTTAATCATAAATAAGGCGTTCAGTAAGCGCCTTAAGTTGCTTTGTAATTAAGGCTAGCGTTGTTTATTTTTTTTTTTTTAATTATAAATGAAGCTACACGTAAGCACCCTGGGTTGTGTTGCTATTGTAGGCTTTATTTATTTTATTTGTTATGTTAATACTCAAAGCAAACAGTGAGCCCCCTGAGTCTTGTGGTAATTGTAACTTGCGTGGTAAGTTATCAAATTTTATTAGTTAATCAAATGACAAGTAAGCGCTTTGAGTTGTGTATTAGTTGGCTTTATTTTTGTTTTTATTTTATCAAGAAATAAAGTGACCAGTAACCACCCGAAGTTGTGTGGTAATTTGTGCTTGCTTTATTTATTTTTTGTTATTTATAAGTAAAGCTACCAGTAAGCGCCTTCAATTGGGTGGTAATTTGTGATTAAGTGATCTTATTTATTTTATTAATGAATAACCTTTCCAGTAAGTGACATGGCTGGTGACGTAACTGCCGCTTAAGTTCTTATCAATAAATTATATAAGTTATTTAAATGACTGGTAAGCACCCCGTGTTGTGTGGTAACTATTGTTTGCGTCAATATTTATTAAATATTACACAATATATAAATTACCAGTAATCACCCTATATTATTAAAAAAAGCTACAAGTAAGCTTCCAAAGTTGTGTAGTGATTGCCACTTGCGTCAGTAATTTATGAATTTTATTTGTTATTGAAATAACCAGTCAGTGCCCTGGGTGTTGCTGTGATTGGCGCTTGCCACATTTTCTTTATATTATTAATAAATAAAGCGACTAGTAAGTGCCCTGAGTTATGTGGTGATCGTCGATTGCCGTTAACTTAAGTGACCAGTAAGCGTCCCGGGTTATTTGGTGATTGTCGCTTGCGTTAAAAATTACTCAATTTTATAAACTTTCAAATGACCAGTAAGTGCCACTAGTTGTGTGGTAACTAGCACTTGCGTATGTAAGTATTAAACTATATTAGTGATACAAATCAGAGATTAGTGCTCTGGGTTGTGTAGTAATTTGCACTCGCTTTCATTAATTGTTATAATAATTATTACTATCGTAGTTATATTTTCTTCCCTAGTAGTGATTCCCTTGGTTGTAAGGCCTTTTACCATTATTCCCTTGTTGTCCATCAAAATTCCTATCGTTTCCATACCAACGGTGATAATCATTATACGCCACTTTCCTATCATACTATCCTTCTTCTTCTATTGTTTATTTTTTTGGTTCTTTATCAACGTTAGGATTTTTAATTATTCCTTTCTTTGCATCTTGCCACAATTTTTCACATCCACTAGTAGAATAGGCGCCGTGCTCTCGACAATACAAACAGTACTTTACATCAGCCACACCGTCCCACTCGTCCGTATCTGACTTTTCCCGGGTGCGTCGCTACCGACAAGGCCCACCATGGCGTCATACCGTCTCTCGGCATTTTGTGCTCTAAATCTGCCTTTTTGCACTATCATTGAGTGGTGGAGACTTAATTCTTTATCTACAGTAATGGCGGCTTCAATAGCCTCCTCTATCGTTTTTGGTGGGAACCCTGCAACGTTCTAGTTATACGGTGCCTTTAATCCTTACAGAAACTGCCTCACTGCTTCACTGTCTGATCTCTTTTTTGACGCGTCTTTCTCGGCCCGCGTAAAGTATGGGTTCACCTCATGTGCCATCATGATCCCATTGTGTAATTGCTGGACTCGCCCGCAATATACCATAATTAATTCGTTGTTCCATTGCGTGACAGTTTTAAGCTCCACTGCAAGTGTCTCTACTCCTCCCATTTTATTAAATCTTTGTGATAGAGCCGACAGAAACTCGTCAATTAAATTAAATGACTATAATCGCGTACAGAACTGATCGTCCGCTATGCCCTGCAATTTATTTCCCAAAAGTCCTATAAAATATTTTTCATACTGGGTGTTCACTTAAGAGTGAATATTGTGAGAGAAGGCTGTCGGGATCAGTGTAGTTAACGCGTTCTAATGTAGGCGCGAGGAGATGGGAGCCTGGAGTGGTGGGAGTACACACACTTGGTCGTTGACTCAGGTAATTAGTGCAATACCCGCAGGTGTGGGTGCTTTTTCTCCCTCTCTGGCCTCGAGCGCCGAGTATATTTGCTGGCGAGCTCGCGTGTTCGGCTGAGCTCCTTCTACTAGCACGCGGACCTTTCAAGTATCAAGTCGCTCCCGCGTAGTCGAGCTTGATATTGAAAGTCGCTGCAGCTTTTTCTATGGCTAAACTCGCAACCATTGTGACAGGATCAGGGCAGCCTTCTCATCGTCGCTAACTAGTCGCCTAAGGTATAGCGCCCGTCTTTTCTGAGTAGAGGCTATGCCCTGCAATTTATTTGCCAAAAGTCCTATAAAATTTTTTTCATACTGGGCAGGTATTGTTTCCTTTATCATTCTAACCATTTGCTT
Source organism: Copidosoma floridanum (assembly GCF_036245765.1). Taxonomy (NCBI): domain Eukaryota; kingdom Metazoa; phylum Arthropoda; class Insecta; order Hymenoptera; family Encyrtidae; genus Copidosoma; species Copidosoma floridanum. Next base: position 72,569 of record NW_028321899.1, read on the forward strand.
AAATAAGGGAAACTGCATGGGGTCTCCATTATACAGTGGTATACCATTTACTGCGTTGTTTAGGTAGCCTAATACATTAAAATTCGAGCCTAAGGCTAACGGTTCCCCTGTTTGTTGCTTATTACTAGGAGAAAATTGCATGGTTTCATGCTAAGGGTTATCCCGTATGTTACTTTGTGTCCTTTAAAAAAATTCTGACTGATCATTTATCGGCAGCTCAGTTGGTCGGTCAAATGCAGAAAAAAGGTATTCTGTATTTCTGTACACGTCATTATGATTTTCTTCCCCTCCAAACCTCAGCCTATCTGTCCTATTGTTTGATATATAGTAGTCATAATTTTTGTCATTTGAATGCAGAGGTGGCCAATCGCAGAATGGTATAAAAGGTTGTTCACTATTTGTATTTTCTTGTTCTCGCTGTTTGGTATACTTTTCCTGCCAACTCGCATTTTCTTTTAATTCTGATTTTTTTGGTGCAACTTCCAACATCTCTACTTTTGCTGTTTCATTCGTTGGCTCTGCTTATTTTGTATTAGGATTTTTCTTAAATGAAATTTTTGGTTTTGTATTTATAAATATCTTTAACATAAGAACTTGATTTTTCTCATCCATCTTCTCATACATAGAGTGCATATGATGCGGGGTCGTGTTCAAGCATAACCGTTATTGTATCTGAATCTTCCTGTGTAATGGAAAAAGTTTCGTTTAAACCATCCCTACTGTTATCAATATCTTCCCCGTGGTCGGACATCATTATTTCTTTCCTTTTTTTTTCTTATATTAGAGTGATGTAAGCTTAATTATATTAGTTGATTTCAGTCCACACACGAAAAAATAATAGAGAAAAAAAGATTCCTATTTTATTACCAATTCTGTATTTCTGTTTTACTGGCTTTTAAAACAAGCGGAACTAGCCGTATTTAAGTTACGTATTTTTTTTTTGTACGTCGTTTCCTTAGTTAAACAACCCCGAGGGACAATAAGTATGTATATTTGGGAGGATAAAAAGAATTATTACTTACTCTGACAGAAGGCACGAGATGATGAGCGCCAATATACTCCAAGTCATCCTCTTTACGATGGGTCCTTTTGAAACTGGATGTTGACTCTTTTCCTTTCTTACTCAATAGCAGCTGCAGGTGACTGCCTTGAATTTTCTGCGCCTGTTGTTGCACTGCACTATGTGTGCTTCTTGATTGTCGCCCAAAAATTCTGAAATATCACGTGTAAAAAAAAATTTTTATTTCGCGACAAAACCTACCCCACACCTAGCACCAAAACTGTTACTTGGGATTCTAAAGGTTCGGGGTGCTTAATAACAACGCGGCAGTTAAACTCAATTAATCCCTTTATTGCTATATTCCTTGAGGAAAGGCTCTTTGCGGTCCCGAGTTACTTATTGCGACTATCCTTCTTCTAGTCCCGATGTTCTAGAGCCCTGTGGCCACTGCTGCGGGCCTTTTTCTGCTCTTTCCTCCCCCACTTGTGCTCCTTCCTAACACTAATAGCTGAGGCTCATCCTACGTAGTATGTTCCATATTGTACGTGACAATATTAATTATTACTAAAATTTTTTCTTTTAGTGGCATCCCACGTAGATCTATTCCGCTAATGTTGATGTCTAAGTAAATATCTTAAAAAACACTTAATTGAAAAAAACGAGAACAGAATAATAAAACTTTATTCTAAAACTTATTAGGTATAATTTACTTTAAAGCAATCATCGATGTGGAAATCTACATTATTATTGTGATTTAGTATCCAATTAATTATTTCAATAAAGAAATTAATTAGTACATCTTCAAGCAGTCTTTCTTAAGTGACTATCAGCATTACTCTGATAATTGATAACTATTCCATACGTAATATACAATACTGTAAAGTGACTCAATTTTAAAATCTAATTTACACCTTATTATGTAGATTTATATGTTGAAAGTTAGTAAATGAATAAATTAATGAAATATATTTCATGAATAAATTTTTCATTCAAATATAACTATTTGAATTAAATTGCAAAAACAAAGCAGTAAATGTACAGACTCTAATTATTTAAATTTACAGCTTCAAAAATAAAAAAATAAGAATTAAGTCTTGCATTTTATTGTTAAAATAGTTAAAAATTAATTTTGCATAAAATACACAAATTGTAGAAGATAATGTCAACTAAATTAATCCGAAGTTAAAAAAATTTCAGTACGCTTAAGTGATTACAAGTTGTCTTGAATTTTGATTTCTGGATCGTCTGTTGAATTACGTTCATACATTTTAGAGTTGAATAGTTCAAGATGTTCTTTTGAGATTATAGAAATCACTGTATTAATACTTTTAGTGGAAAAATAAAATTAAATGAAACAAATCGCGTTAAGTAAATTGTTTTTCATTTTGTTCCGTTTTTTAGGCTTCGTATCTGTAACAATCGAAAAATTTCTTCCCACTCTGGCGTTAGAATACCGAAAAGATAAGATCACTTTAAGTAAAATTTTTGGATTTAGGAACTCTAAATCGTCATTTTCTAAGCGTCAATCAACAATTTTTTCCCTAAACTCATCTATTTTAACATTGCAAAAAGTGAAATCATTTAAATCAAAACGTGATGGCAGCTGAAAAATTTCTTTCTTCAAAAATTTAAAATCAATATCTGAAAATGGAAAATAAGTCTTAAAGTTGTCAATGAGGTGAGACTCTGACTCCAAATTTTACCATTGAAGACATTTCAAGGTAGGTTCAAGAAAATTAGGTGTTTGAAGCATAACATCGTTCTTAAAATAGTTTTTTTGCATTTCGTTGAAAGCAGTCATGTCAAAATTCAAGCAGTTTTTTTGAGCATCTACATCTACAGCATCTTGGTCATATTCTTTATGGTCTTGAAGTCTTCGTCTGCATTTATGTTGTAATAAAAATGTGGAGTTATTTTGTTTAGTGCTACATCGGTGTGCAAATTAGAGCCCATTGCTACTGAAATTTTTAAACATTTGATGTTCAATTTATTAATGACTAGTTTTTAGTTTAAAAGAATACATTAAATTTACTACAATAAAGGAAAGTATAATTTAAAAAATGCAAATAAGCTATTACTGAGTTATCTCTCAATAAATAACAAATATATAGTTGGGAGAGCTTTTCTTTTCTGATCGTTACTTTCAGCATACTTCTCATGAGATTTGAGTACGAAAAAAGCTTTTAAAACTGATACACTATCAAATACCTGGTTAATACAATTAAAAAGTAAAAGCTATTTTGTGGTACCTAAATTTAATAATTTTTTTTGTCGAAATTTCTTAAACATCTGAAATTGTTTTAACTTCTCACAACTTCAAGAACCTTAGAAAAGTATTTAGCAATCAATTGTAGCAAAGTCACATGCCACACTTGCTATATTGCTGAAAGGAATTCCATGTTTTGTAAAAAATGTATTTAACGCTTAGAACAGTTCTCTTGCACTACAAAATTTCGCGTTCAATTAAATAAAATGTAATAAATGAGAAACTGCTTTACTCGTTTCATAATTAAAATGTATCGCAATGCAAAAAATTTTTTTAAATGTTATATCTGTCAGTTCATTGACTACAATTCAGAATTTTTAAATTTTGAGAGTATTAACTGTGTTTTAAAACTTACAAGTGCTCAATACATTTTTTATCAAACTTTCTGACTCGTCCTTTTTCAAGCCCGTTTGTTCTACAATTTTGGGTTTTTTGCAGAGCTCTTGAATAAAAGGTATCAAGTTACGTACAAAATGAATTAGCAAGTTATGTTATGCTACAAAGAGGGCTATCTTTAGCTCTAACTCTTCAACTTGAGAAATAATATCACTTAAAGGAAAATCATTATGAGGAATAACTTTTTGTTTTTTAATATGTGCCCTAGTTTTATGTTTTTCTGTTGCAACGTACTTGACTCAATGTTGCCTGTTATAGCACATGATGTTCATACTACAAAAAGAACAACGAGCACGTTTCGTAACATTTAAAACATTATGTAAAAGCCAATCTTGCAACAAACAAAAATGCAACTACTTTTTTTTTTTTATGCATCAACAACATCAACTGCTCTCTTTTGATTTTCGCTTCGAATTTTTATTTGCACTGGAAGACATCATTTTGGCTTTTACATTAATATTCTTTAATAAGTACAATAACAAATGCAAGCGCGAATAAAAAAAACGAAGACTGTACACAACGCTTACTACATAAAAAGTACACTTATACTGCGTGACTCATATAATATTACAAAAGAACATACGTATTACTTAATTACCTTGTAATATCCAAACCCACTTTCCCGAAGGCAGACACTAAAAAAAAGAAAACATTGTCATCCACGCTGCTGGAGTATTGCATACATATAAACTTGAAAAACAATGCATGTCGCGAAATCGAGACAAAGAACCACTGCAAACGCTTCTGGTGAGCCGCGATTTTCACGCGCAGCTTTTGATTTTGTGCTGCATGGAGCCATGCATTTTTTTCTCATGCCATGCAGCTTATAATGACTGCTGTCTTTTTGAGGATTCTTAATTCTTAGTAGGTACATATTTTTCTCGATGTATGTATAAATCTTGCCAAGAATTGTAACTATTGATTTATTTATATACTAATAATGAACTACAGCATAAATTATCCATGACTGAATCCAAGTTACGCAAAATTTTACTTTTAAAAACTTTATTTATTTATAAATCGTTTTATAGCTACTAAATTATGTGACAAATTTTCAGTTTAAGTCATAGCCTAATGACTCTTTTCTTAGTGATTAAATTATTTCTTGACTTTAGTATTTTAGTATTTTTATTGCGCATTTAATTATGGCTCTTGTAGTTCATATTAAAGACAATAATAATGATAGTAATAATAATAATAATAATAATAATAATAGAAGAAAATTTCATGGTCAGGAATCGAAGAGTACCTAGCTACAAGTCAAGCATAAGCAAAATGCTTAGTCTGCTTGACCATCGAGAGATACAGGTAGTTGTGGTCAAAAGTAATATTAAAGTCGTGAGAAATGGGTGGGGCTTAAGTTGAAGACCAGGTAGGAGGGCTCCTTTACTCCTACCTGCCTGGTGAGAGAGAGAGCACGGTTCTTCTGCGCTTGCGCTACTAGCTAAGAGCACCCAAGAGAAGTCTTGGGTATATTGCAACACTGCTGCAGAGACAGTGAGACACTTTTACTCGAATTTAAGACTCAAGCTTGACATTTATTTTATTTTCTTCAAAACTTATATGCTATCTTCTTACTCTTGTCCTTGCATAAGCACCTTGACTTTTCTAAAACTCCACTAATCCATTAATGTGGTCCCACTGTACTATTTTACTATTAAAATCACGTATATTATAAGATTAAAATGCATTTTTCACTAGTTCTTAGGCGTACCATCTATCAAAAATTATAAACACTAATTTATTTGTTACTAAATGTGATGCCTCGATGCCTTGTTGATGCTAGGGCATGGTAGCCTTTGTGCTCAGTGGAAGCTGTAAAATTGTAAGGGCTGCGACGAGGTCACCAGCTCACGTTGATCTCGTTACGGAGCGTAAATAGAGTTACTCGTGCAGCAATTATATTGAGCCGTAAATCATAAATTTTCACAGTGCTAGTCCCAGAGCCCGTCAACCTTGGTTAAATAAACAACAATGCGACTCTTGAATTTGTATTGAACAATAAAGATTTGTTTAAAGATTTAATTAAAACTAAATATTTACAAGGATAGTTCAATGTTATCACTTGCGAAGAAATGCGCGAGGCGATGACAATGTATAACTCAAGATAATTAAATTGAATTTGATTCGTGAAGAAAATTATAACGACGGCTTACCAAATGAGGCGTCGTGCAAAAGAGCGAGAAGTGTTGACGAAAGGTGTTGAGGAATAGCCCCCTTTGCAGCTAAACCGTAACAATGTAGTTTGACGGAAGAGGCCCAAGACGGCTTCTCATTGTTGGTCGAGACGAAGAAAAGCAAACCGTTGACTCCGAGGAGAAAGCCGTTGTGCTCAGTGCAGGTACAGTGTCCGCTCGCTTTTAACTCTCCGCTCGGAAGTAAAAAGCGCTCGGCGTCTCGAATGCGCCTGAGCACCAGAAAGTAGAAGGAGAAGAGGGAGGGCCACACTCACTTTTGAGTTTGTAGATATTTAAAATGACTTTATAGTAGTGGGCTCCCTCTGCTCCCTTTAACTTGTTTATTAGTGTGTTCGTTATCTCGCTCTTTCGCACGACAAGTTCGCCTCCGATATGCGTCACTTGCAAGTGACCATAACCATCGCCCTTGACGCAATATAGCGGCAAAGTAAAGCAAAAAAATTAACTGATAATAAAAGGGCAAAATTACAAAAAAAAGGAATCTTATTTTCGAAATAAAGTTGGCCCTAATCTGATTGTCGCATTTGAATTAGCGATACATGCGAAGCTTAAAACAATGAAGAAAAAAAGAATTAATAAGCAAAATAAACAATTCAATCGGAACTCATGAACTTAATGTGATTTTATCAAAAAGAAAAAAAAATACAAAAGGCTAACTCGCGGAGGCTAACCCGGTATAAGCTTTAGCAAGAAAATTGACAATTAATTAGCATTTAAAGTCTTAAAGGCACTGACATAATTAAACTGACACGCAATTTTCACAGTCTTAGTTTTAATTATTTAAACATGTATAATGAGCGTAGCAAGTATGAATTTCGTCGTCAGATGGCAGTTGAACTATCTTATTAATGGGACGTTTAAACGTTGATATTGTAGTCTTGACTGTAACTACTCTCACTAGTCCATCGTTTCCAGAGTGAGTGTCAGTAATGACTCCCAAAGGCGATCGTCCTGGAGGCGCCAGCTCGTCCTTCAGCAGAACCACGTCACCACACCGAAGGTTTAGTTGTTGTTTAAGCCCCTTGTTGGAATGTTGGAGCTGGTGCAGGACTTTCTTTCTCTAGCAAGACCAGAAGGAATGTTGCATAAGGTTGAGTTGCCTCCAGCGGCTTACGTAAGAGACTTGCTCATTATTTTCATTGTAGGGTTCTGGAGAAAGTAAAATTGGTGACCCAACAAGAAAATGGGCTGGAGTGAGTTGCAGGGATGGCCGTGTCATTTATGTCATGTCATAAATTGAATTTATGACGTGTCATAAATATTCAGTTAGTGACATTTCATGTCTTTATGACACGGTGAATTTTTTTTGTATTTGTTAGGGTAGGTTAGTATTCTTTTGGCCGAATTGCGAGTATTACGACTCGCGACACTAGTTAAAACTTTTTACCATTTAAATAGAGCGTGATACTACCAAACTTCTTCCTTGTGGAAATTTCAAGAACAAAAATATAAGTTAATAAGTACGCGGGACACAGGTTTAAGGCAAGCGGAATTAAAAAGTTTGTCGTAAAATGAGTGACGAAGGAAGACCTGCACACGAACACTATACAATAATATTCGAACGCGCCCCAAAACACGTTCCAAATGTCTGTGTCATTTATTAAATTTCTGACATAAATGACATTTATGACATATTCAACACATGACGTGTCATAAATACCTTTTCATAGCAATTTCCCATCTCTGGTGAGTGGTGTCAGTCGATTTGGGTCCTCTCGCATCGTGCAAAGAGGTCGTGAATTGAGGCAGGCTTCAATTTTTGCAATTAATGTAGAGAGTTCCTCAAATGTTAGAATAGTTTTACCCAGGACTCTCTTGAAATGATGTTTGAAACTTTTGACGCCTGATTCCCAAAGCCCGCCATGATGTGGAGCTGGAGGTGGTATGAACTGCCAGCTTACTTCCTTCTGCACGAGATGATCGTTTACCTCACGGGTAAAGTCGGATGACTGGTAAAAAAATCGGTTAAGCTCCTGAGCAGCTCCGACGAACGTAGTTGCGTTGTCTGACAGTAGCTGTAAACATGTGCCTCGTTTTGCGCAAAAACGTGCGAAGGCTGCTAAAAAGGAATCCGAAGTTAGGTCAGAGACTACTTCCAAGTGAATTGCACGAGTAGCAGGGCAAATAAATAAGGCCACGTAGCCCTTCGAAGCCTTGATTTCTCATCCCTTTGATAGTCTGACTAATATCAGACCAGCATAATTCAGTCCTGTTACGTGGAAGGGTCGCGAAGGTGTCAGTCGAGCAGCTGGCAATTGACCTATTTTTTGTTGAGCAACACAGTTGGAGTATCTCGTACAGGTGATACAGCGTTGATAAACTCCTGAGATGACACGCTGTCCTCGTGTGATCCAATACGCACGCAGAACTGAGCTCATGAGTTGAGGTCCTCTGTGCAACGTAAGGGTATGAGTTTCTTCGACCATGCGTCTAGTCAGAACACAATTTCCAGCTAGGATGACTTGGTATTTTTCTTCATTTGAAAGGTCTGCGTGCTGAAGTCGTCCTTCAACTCGAAGAAGTCCTTGATTACAAATAAACGGTGTGAGATGCCGCAGGAGTCTTCTCTTGCGTGGATCGTCTCCACGGCTCAACAGAATAATCTCCTCCATGAAGTGAGATCGCTGCACTGCTCTTAAGCAAAATAGTTTGGCCTTTCAAATCTCCTCTACTGACAAGGCGCCAAGTTTTCGTCGTTCTTTTGGTAGCTTGGCGTTGAATTGCCAACGAGCTATGTAGCCCAATACTCGTAAAATTAAGAAAAACGAGGACTTTCTTTGGAACAGAGGGAAGCAGGCGTTCGATGATGCGTTTAAGCTTTCTTTAATCAGCGCGTCCTCTGTCAAGTAAGCTTGAACTGCGTCTGTTTCTTGTTTGATTGCTGGCCAATTTGACGGTGAATCAACTATCCAAGACGGTCCGTGCCACCACAATGTATATGTGGCCAGTTCAGTTGGATCAAGTCCTCTTGTAGCGTAGTCAGCTGAGTTGTGAGCTGACTGAATGTGTCTTCATTTTACATCTGGGAACATTGTGGAAATCTTACTCGTTCTGTTGACAACGAACGTAGGCCATTGTGATGGGTGTTTGCCTAGTCATTCAATGTCTATCTGAGAGTCGGTCCAGAAGAATACTGCTGCAGGCTGATGTGTCAGCGATTTTAACATATGTTTAGCCAATTTTAAAAGCATCAAGGATCCACAGAGTTCCAAGCGAGGAACTGTCAGTTTTTTTATGGGCGCTACTTTAGTCTTGACCATAAGTAGCGTGGATCTTCCTCCTGTAGCAACACCGAAGATGGCGGCAGCATAGGCGCGTTCAGAGGCATCTGAGAAGCCGTGTAGGTGCCATACCTGGTGTTGAAAGATGTTGGACCAGCGTGGTATAGACAACGCTGTCAAGTTGTGCAGTTGTTCTTGGAAGGCCATCCATCTTCGTGAGAGCGCATCGTCAAGCACTGAGTCCCATTCAAGTTGGTGCAACCAAAGCTCTTGCGGCATGGCTTTGGCTTGGATGATGACTGGAGCTATCCAACCTAGAGGGTCAAATAAGCGAGCTATTTCAGATGAAATTGCTCTTTTCGTAATCACCGAGGGTGAGGGTCTATCTTCAACAGAAAATGAAAAGGAATGTGTTTCATGATTTCATTTGACTCCCAGCGTGGAGACGACGTCATTAAGCTTGACACCAATGAGGGGTTTTGAGTGAGGTTGATGTCCAGGGATAATGACAGGTTCGTTGGATGCCCATTTATCCAACTTTATACCAGCAGTGAGGAGAAGAGAGGTAAGCTGGTCTCTCTTTTGTATGGCACCATCCACAGTGTCATCTCCAGCGAAGCAGTCATCAACATAAAAACATCGTTGCAGGATTGAGGCTGCATTGGGATGCGTGCTCTGTCCGTCCAGCGACAGCTGCTTCATGACACGCAGAGCCAAATAAGGAGTCGAGGCCGTGCCGTAGGTCACTGTAGTAGCTCGATACTCTTGAATGAGTTGTAATGAGTCAGCGCGCCACAGGATACGCTGCCAATCACGATCATCGGGATGCACTAGGATTTGACGAAACATTTGGATTACATCGCAGGTGAAGACATATCTGAAAAATCTCCAATTAGTGATCACAATCGAAATATCAGACTGTAACTATGGTCCTGTTAGAAGCCAGTCATTTAAAGAACTCCCTGAAGCATCTTTCTGATAGTCGTTGAAGACTACTCTGATCTTCTTGCTCCCTGGACGATAAACGGAGTGGTATGGCTAGTAGTAGCTGTCGTGCGACCACTCGGCTCTTGGTCCGATTTCCATATGCTTGAGCCTTGAATATTCTAGCATGAATTCGTTGTAAGCTTGAGCAAGGGCTTCGTCTTGTTGCAGGCAGCGCTCAGAACGTAGCAAACAAGATCGTACAATAATTTTTGTGTTCGAGAACGTTGGTTTCGAAGTTAAAGGCAGCCTAACAACAAATCGACCTGTGGAGTCTCGAGCATCAGTATTGAGGGAGAACTATTCACAACGTTTTTCATCTAAAGTTAACATCTCTTGATTAGGGATGTCCTCAATCTCCTAGAAGCGCCGAAGAGTCTCCGATAACGAAGATTGAGTGTATGTGTGAAACACCTGAATCTGTGAATTAGATTTCCGTGGCTGAGCTAAAACTTTGCCTGTTAGTAGCCAACCAAAAACTGACTGTTGAGCTATTGGAGCTCCAACAGAGCCTTTCTTGATACCTGCTTTTAGAATAAGAGGGTAAATGTCCGCTCCCAGAACACAGTCAACTTTGTCAGGCTTATGAAACTAAGGGTCAGCAAGTTCCAGGTCCTTAAGATGAGACCAGCTGCCCAGTGGAACCTGCTTCTTGGGTAGTAGACGAGTGAGGTCGTCTAGTACTAATGCCGATAAGACTGAACGAAGCAACCTTTTAGTCTTAAGCGCAAGTTGCTGAACGGTACGGGTGGAAACAAAAGAGCTTTCCGATGCAGGATCAATTAAAGCACGCACTGTAATAGTATTACCGTGTGCGTCTGACAAACGAATCCGCGCCGTGGCCAAAAAAACAACAGGATCAACTTGATTGATGATAGGCGGGGATGTGTTGGCAGTAGCGGCAAAGAACGGATCGTCTGACTGAGCGTTTAGATGCTCTGGTTTCGATTTAATTGGGTTTTTAAATGCTTTAGTAGGTTGCTTGTTGCTAACTGTCTTCTTATCTGACGATTTGGTGTTTACGTTATCAGAATGTAACAGAGTGTGATGAAGAGCATGACAAGTTTTGCAACGTTTTGAAGATGGATACTTATCTGCAAAGTGAGAAGGTAGCAGACAGTTAAGGCACAGCTTTTGAGCTATGCAGTGTTTCTATTTTTGTTGGTTGGGCAATTCTCTAAGCTTCGTGCAAATAAAAATGTTGTGTGGCTCGTCGCAGTAAATGCAAGGCTGTTTGGGATTGCTAGAGGGAGAATCTCTAGCTTGAGTAGCATGAGCCGAAACGCGGGTGTTCGTATTTGGGTTTGAACGAAAATTGATTGGGAGTCTGATTTTTCGGATGCAGCCCTCAACTGCTCTAAGAATTGAATTCTACGCTCTAGAAACGTTATGAGATCCTTATGTATTGAGAATCCTTAAATAGCTTTCTGTGAGATCTCCCAGTTCTCACGCGAGCTCGCATCCAACTTCCGCACTATACAGTTAATGAACCATAAGCTCCACTGGTCCACTAGACAACCCAAATCGCAAAGAGCGCGAACGGCCTCCTCTGATTGATTGACAAGATCGTTTAAATCATAAAAATTGCGGGCTCAAACAACTGGAAGTTGGATGAGTTTTTCCAAATTATTAAATAAACGCAGACGCCAAGATGGCCGATGGAAAACCACGCTCTACTACCAAATTATGATGCCTCGATGCCTTGTTGATGCTAGGGCATGGTAGCCTTTGTGCGAAGTGGAAGCTGTAAAATTGTAAGGGCTGCGACGAGGTCACCAGCTCACGTTGATCTCGTTACCGAGCGTAAATGGAGTTACTCGTGCAGCAATTATATTGAGCCGTAAATCATAAATTTTCACAGTGCTAGTCCCAGAGCCCGTCAACCTTTGTTAAATAAACAACAATGCAACTCTTGAATTTGTATTGAACAATAAAGATTTATTTAAAGAGTCAATCAAAACTAAATATTTACAAGGGTAGTTCAAGGTTATCACTTGCAAAGAAATGCGCGGAGCGATGACAATGTAAAACTCGCGATAATTAAATTGAATTTGATTCGTGAAGAAAATTATAACAATGGCTTACCAAATGAGGCGTCGTGCGAAAGAGCGAGAAGTGTTGACGAAAGGTGTTGAAGAATAACCCCCTTTGCAGCTAAACCGTAACAATGTAGTTTGACGGAAGAAGCCCAAGATGGCTTTTTGTTGTTGGTCGAGACGAAGAAAAGCAAACCGTTGACTCCGAGGAGAAAACCGTCGGCTAAGTGCAGGTACAGTGTCCGCTTGCTTCGACTCTCCGCTTGGAAGTGAAAAGCGCTCGGCGTCTCGAATGCGCCCGAGCACCAGAAAGTAGAAGGAGAAGAGGGAGGGCCACACTTACTATTAAGTTTGTAGATATTGAATATGACTTTATACTAGTGGGCTTCCTCTGCTTCCTCTAACTCATTTATTAGTGTCTTTGTTATCTCGCTCTTTCGCACGACAAGTTTGCCTCCGATACGCGTCACTTGCAAGTGACCAAAATGGTCAAAGTATTGCTTAAAAGAGGTAGTTTTGCTTATTTGTACTGTATCTATGACTCATATTTATAATTTATTCAAAATAATTAAACGATTATAATGTAATAGTACTATTAGTGTAAAAAAGACACAAGATTTTTCTTAATAGCTTCAGCTTTTCCTTGCCCAGTTGAAGCATTCAGAAAATAAAGAAATACTAGTTTCTTTCAATTGCTGTTCACTGCAACCTCCATTAAAACAAAAATATTTTGTGCTTCAGGCAGGTACTCTAATTAAATTTCGTTTCTACCATGAAAACATTAATTTTTTTCTTTATTAACCACGTCAACTTTTTTTTAATATTATTTTTGTTAAATACCCAAATTATTTAAAATGCAGTGAGCCAGATAAGTGCAATGAGACTTATCTGGCAAAGAACCATGGAGTATATTTAGAAATACATAAGAGCATAAATAAAAAAAAAAAATGTTTCCAGATCAAGCGTATCCCATTCTCAAATTTTTCCATTGCTGTAGGTATTTTTTGAGAGAAAAGATGTTTCATATCATACGTGACAATTTGTAATGAGATCAGCTGGAAACTTTTTGACGTCAGATAAAATGATAGAGTTATGCTTGAACATCCTGTTTCAGTAACATGTACAAGATGCCATAAATTTTTTTTTTTTTTTTTGTCTATTTCGAAGAGCGATCTTACAGTTTACAATTTTCAATAGATAGCTGAATCTTGTAGGAAATTATTAAGAAATCAATTGTGTGCACAAAAACGACTGTGTGTGATTTAATCCTTAAAGGAAATCAATGTATGTGGTTAAATGAGAGGTTGAGGTTTACACATAACTGTCACACATTTCCAATTCAGAATAATAAGTTGACTATATCTTGAAGTTTGTTTAAAAATGACAGTAACAAAAACTATATTTTATTTAATTTGTGTATCAAAAATCTATTTTTACAAAGTAATTTAAGATATACTTATGTTTTCGTAAATTTATTATTTTTTTCCTAATAGTGAAATTAAAAAAAAAAAAAAAAAAAAAGTGATTTTGGTATACTGCTATGAAGTTTTAAACCATCTATTGTGTATAATTTATGTTATGTTTTTAATTCTATCAATCAGCACACTTAACTGTTTAAAATATGGTAATATGAAGTAATTTGTCGAACAAAGCATTTTATAGTTATTCGTTTCTCTGCAGTAGGCAGCCTAATATGCCTAATGCAAAACAAGCACATAAAAATAATATTTGAAATACCACAAACTTCAACATGTTGTTTCACCTCTTTCTTAATAAATCTTCTATTTCTTATGAGGAAGATTAGAAACTTCTTACGTATTACTGTCACCTATAGTCTGTATAACTGATTTTGTAAAATTCGATTCTTTGGTCTGCAATACTTTTGTATTATTCTGAGCTTGTATCATTACATTTTTTAATATTTTTTCTCGTTTATTTTAAGCTTTGAAGTCATTAGTCTTATTATTTGTTAACAATTCTAATTATTATGCATGAATAATGTTTTTCGTATTAATACTGGATGTTAAAAAAATAACAAGAATATTTTCTCACATAATCTTTATACGTAAAGTGTATAAGTTTTACTTTTTGTCACCTTTTATATTGACAGTTTACTGTTTTAAAGCTTATAACACTAAATGCTGAGTTTCTCTGGAAGATTGTAACATGCTATCGTACGTATGAGTGATAAATTAAAGCACTAATTTGATTGAAGACTATAAGTTACTTTACCACTATTGATAAAAGTATTACGTGTTCACCGACTCCCACATAAACCTGTAGCACTGTGGTCGTTGGTATTCTTAGCAGCTTTTTAATGCTTTTACTGTGTAAAAAAATGTATTTTACATTAAAAAATATTTAATTTCATGATCGACAACATCCTCACTTATAAGACGAAAAAACTTTTGAGTATGATTCTCTGCACAGTACAGTCTTAGCTCCATTACTCGTACAGCAGTTGTGTGGAGACTGTAAGCTACACATAAGCAAATATTCTGCTCTCAATGACAAAGCTTTAATTTAATTATTTCATTTCTTTTGTCTGATATCTAATTGCTTAGATATCCTACAAAAATTCATTAAAAAAATTTTTTTTAAATAGATGTTCTCAATAGAAGCTGTAAAAAAGCTGCTCTTTACCCATAAAAAGTTAGACCACCTGCTCCAAGGTTACTACTATGGAAATAGCGAGATAAAACACATTAATTTTTTGCAAACCTTTGAAGTCTGAAATCTTGATACATTTTTCATCAAATTTCTGATGAAATAATCTAAATATAACAATTGCTTCGTGTGAGCGTGTGCATCTTAAACAAGGAATTTTTACTAAAAAAAAAAATATTTTAGTAAGCTTAACACAATAAGGAGTCTTTCTAATCACAGTAAAAGTAATTTACACTTTCTTGAACACGTATAAGTAAACATATTTTTAAGCATCCATAACCTCCAACCGCACACTTTTCTATTTACAAACCCTCGCTCTCTTTTGATTCATACACATTTCAAACATATTCAAAGTTCTTGTTTCTGCGGTGTGTCACATGTAGTGTAATCAGTTTTTTTAAAGTGTTTCATTGTAAGAACAAAAAAATGTTTGCAGTGCAATTACTTTACGAAATGAACAAGAGATTAGAAGAGCTTGTTGACTGCACTCAAATGACGCAAGAGTATTTGAGGTTGAACGTAATCATTAGAACCACATGGTTAAGCTTACGTTGATGATATTTATTCTTAACTTTCTTCACAAGATAGACATCAGAATGCTTGGCCTTGAAAAGTTCTACTTTTGGAAAGGTTGTGGACACTGGTTAACCTTTAAAACTTTTTAAGTAGTAAGTAGATGATTTTGTTTTTATTATTTTAGTAACTGTTAAGACCTCTGTTAACAAATTAAATTTTCAACTTTTCTTAAAAGCGGTTTTCTCTTCACTTATACGCACTTTATTATTAATTTTAAATTTCTGATATTTTCCTCCCGGCTTATCTTAAGAACTGTAGCATTTCGAAAGTATAGCTTTATTTGCTTATGTAGCATCTGTTGGTCTTATAGCTGTTGTGTGATGTTTTTGATCATTATATGTTGTTATTGAGTCTGGCAGTGAATCAAGTCGTAACAAACATTCTATTTTATCATGAAACATGGAAATCTGATCTTGTTAAAATGATACCTGCAACTAGAGAAAACAAAGGTTGTAGATAAATGCTTACTGTAATAGACATATTTTTAAGGTGTGAATGAGCCGTAGAATTTAAAAAAGTAACAGGGGGAGACGTAACAGTACCAATGAAATTCATATTATATTGAGGAAGAGTTCCAAAACAGTAACATGTCGATAGGGGTAAAGAATTTTATAACAAAAGTTCTTAAGATCTTATGGAAAAATACTGTAAGCCACTTACAGTGACCTGAAAGTTTATTAATTAAATTAAAATTAATACGTAAAAGATTTAGTTGCACATTTTAGAGCTGTCGAGACATTTGGTATTGCTTTTGTTTATCGATGCAGGTGGAAAAGTAGTGCTAAAGTATCAGGATAGAAGGTCTATATGAGAGGTACGGTTGTGAAGAGTGTTAACGCTGACCAAATATAATATGCTCCTAACTTAAGGTTATTATCCTTTTTTTTTTTTTTGTATAATATTTTATTAGCTTTTTCTGATAACATATGAAATCAATACAGCTAGTGCCATAAAGGGATACGAAATAATGTATAGTTTTTGAGTTAACGCATTACAATTTACAAAATACGAAATTTTTAAACTTCTTAAATAAACAATTAGCGGCAGACCTAGTTGTAGGGTAAGAAAATCAGGGTCTTAGAAGAGAAAAAAAGTAATTCTTTGTCTTACGGTTTTCCTGAAAGAACTTGTTTCCTTATGTGCTGGTACGCTGTAAGGAGGGAAGGGCCACATGATTTCTAACCAAAAGAAAGAGGCTTGAGAGATAAAGATAAGAGCAGATGAATCAAGTGGGCCGGTAAAAGATATCGTAGGGACTATGGGAGTGGAAGAGCTATAAAATTTTTTGGTTACAAAGAAAGTCTTACAATGTAGAGGGAATGAGGAATGAGAAAACATGTGTGATGCAGCATGGCTCAAACTGTAACGGGTAAAAAAAGGTCACGGGTAGGTAAAATCACAAATAGATTAAAAGGATAGAATGACAGAAGAGGTCGAAGAACTAATGTTTATGATATGCAGTTCTGCGTAATTGTATTAACGCAAGTTGTCTTGAGAAAAGAAACGAATAAAACCTTAAAAAATGATCACTTTTACATTTTAAGGAATTAGAGTTTAAATTTGACCATCCAAAATGGCTGACAGCACACAATTACATAAATTAAAATTACAAGGGAAGTTGTTTTTTGTTGCTAAATATCAAGTGAGATAATCCTACTATATCATGGAAAGATGATTAGAATGGTCCTTAATATGATATACTAATCAATATGTAAGTGAACAAAAAATGTGTATTTATTATTATGAAATATGTATTAACTGAACTTAAAAGAGTGTTTTGAAAGTATACTTCACTCAAGAAGCTTTGGCATTTTAGAGCATGGGCTGAGTTTGGCATGGACACTAAGGCTCTATTCCCTATACACTAAGATTGCCGTAACGCATGCGCACAAGCATAGTATTCAAAGCGCAAAAAATGACATTGGTAAGTATATCATCTGTATGTGCCGAATACGGCAACTAGATTTTAATATACTGACCAATGTTATTTCTTATGCACTGTGCGATATGCTTGTTGTCACTGCGTATGCAATTTGGCAATCTTAGTGCGTAAGGCCTAACTGCTATTAAACTATACCTTTCTATAAGTTTCCTAAGTGTCCAAATAAGCATCACTTGTTTCTTACTCGTACAAAGCACGTGCTGTTGTCATGAGAATACGTGTCTTTCAGGGGTTGGAGTTGTATAAAATTAGTTTTGAACACGTGTTTTATACTTGGGAAATGTCCACCTAAGTGTCCATATAGTAGTTTTTTAGGAAAAATTCTTCTGTCAGGTAAGACACTTGTCAGATAAGTTTAGGTCACTAGAATTACACAACTCTAACCCGAGATTCTGGACACTTAGACGCACATTTCCACGTATTAAAGACATGTTTTCCATGATTCTTACAAAGTTTCGACCCTTTTAAGACATGTATTCTCGTGTTATAAAACACGTCTTTTATACGTGTAAAAAATAAGTGATGCTTATTGGGATATTTTGGATGAATGCTATGTTTTGGACGATACTGACTTAAAGGACTAAGCTAACTAACGAACTGACCGCAAAGAAAACGCTCTCATCATATTAGACATAGAAGATTCTTACATCTGTATGAATGTGTACGTTTACTCGTTTAGGGTCCCTAGACATCCCTATAGCAGAACGTATCATGTAGAACGTAATCCAAGAACTTTTTACGAATTTGACTAATAGTCATTATTTATGTACATCTTGCCGTAAGGAGTGTATGAAAATGTGTTAAATGAACGAACAGAGTGCTGGTGCTTCAGTAATTACGCAGCAAGGTATTTATAACTTGTATATTTCTTTCAAAAATAGTGTTTTAAAATAGTGTCGAAATTTTTTACAACTGCGCTTTTATGTATTGCTACATCATATTAATTATGTGCGCATGTGCCAAGGTTCTGACGGGGGCTGATCCACTTGGAATAAATATGAGTTACTCAGTAACATAATCAAGCTATGGATCAAATCACAGTTAAATGCTACGGTGTTTCAATTTTGGCTGTACTTCCGAATAGTCTCTGCTTGATTTATATACTTTTTTTTCGAGGTGCTAATGAAGAATTTAATATTCATATTACTGCACAGAACAACAGATAATATCTTGTAAGCGAGCATTTCAAACTCAAGCATACGTGTGTTCAGTGAAAACCTCCTGTGTACCGATTTTCAGCTAATGATCTGATAACACCTTTTCGGAAGTATAATAATTTTCTTTGTGATGATTATTGATTTTATAAAGGTTAGTAATGGTTATCAGTTATTGTATGGTTATTAACGTTTTATGCTTGTTTTGAAATTACAGATTATATTAGTGAAAATAGTGTAATTAATCCTAGTACTAATAGTGACTACGTAGCAAGTAATTTAATTGATATACTACATGAGGGCTTCGAAAATCAAAGTCCATGGCTGCCATTGTCAGCAAAATTACTCAGAAAATCTGTTAATCTTCTCAACAATAATGAATTGATATTTTATTCGCCATCAAGTACGACAAAGATAGAAATAAAAACATTAACTCTTTTACCAAATGACTGGTCTTTCACTGTACTAAGAGAACACTTTGAAGCCTTGACATACTTTATAACTGTAGCTGAAAATCTCATCCGAGAAAAAAAAATTATGACCTTACCAGAGAGAGAAGAAGGTATGAGAGATATTACTAATTCTAGTTCTTGTATGAAGTTAAAAATATTCAGTAGTTGTAGTCGCTATAAATAATTTAAAAAAATAAAAATAGTTGATTAGGTACAAGGTATTAATTTTGTTGATATCATTATTTCGTTAAAAGTTAAGATGATTTTCTAAATTGTCAACAGTTTTTTAGAAAAAGACTATTTTTTTTTGTTTGATCTGAGTGTGTTACATAAGCAGTATACAAATAAAATTTCTTGTTTTTCATCGGTGAGCATTTGGATGATAATGTCGTTGATACGGTAGAAAAATTCTATCTTAGAAACGACGTTTCTTCTACAATGCCTGGTATGAAAATGAGCATACTAACTTGAAAATCGGATTCAGCATATTTGCTTCTCTCAGATCTTAGAATTCTGTTTTGGCAGGCAGTAGTGGAATGCATAGTGTCTGCGTCTGCCCATACCATCAAAATATTAAATTGATGATTATTGGTGAGCATTTAATTTACATCCATTGTAAATTATGGAATAAATATTTAGGAAAAGTTTTATAAGTAAAGTGTAGAAAAATAAAATTTACTATACTCAAACTGAATATTATCAATAACTATCATTCAGGTATAAATTCCATACATGAAGATATCATGATTAAATACAATATTATGAGTGGGGACAAAAGGTCGTCAAAAAAGATTGTAAGAGTTTGTTATATGATTTAAATACGAATTTTATGTTTAAAAATATAATATTTAAGATTTCTTTTGAATGTATTGCAAGATTCATTGAAAGCGTCCTTCCTGAAAATTCTCTGAAAAATCACTCAAAGACGTCTTGTAAATGTCTTCAAAAAATTTTACAATAAAACATCTTCAAAAGTTTATTTTTTAATTTTGTGTTAGTAACAGGATAGTTCTTAAAAATCTTATGATATTGTATTTAATAAGCTATTACTGGACCTCGTTTATGTCTATCTACAGTTTTTCTCGTTTGTACACATAGCATTATTTGAATTCCTACAGAGAATGTATACAGTTAACAATATGCGAGGATGCTACCACGGAATGTTATTTTCATAACTGTAAGAAATGCCGAGGTACCAATTACTTAAAAAATTTCTTACATGAAATATTTGAAGAAACTGATAGTGTTACATATCAGCAGTGGGTTATACAACCAAGAGAAAATTTGAAAACATTTGTCAAGAATGGCTCAAAATTTATCGAATGTTTTTGTTATAAATTTCAGGATTTTCTTCCTTGTGCATTCATTGCTCAACAGCAGTCTCAATATAGTAAAAAGTTAAAAGATAATTTAGCGACTAGATAAGTTTTGGTTCTTGCAGACTTTGCAAAAAATTATTTATTTATCGTCCAAAATGCTGCACCTGGTTATCACGGGAACAATGATCAGGCTACAATTTATAATGTGGTCATATATTACCGGAAAAATGAGTTAACTAATCATTGTAGCTTAGTCGTTGTTTCAGAGTGTTTAACTTATGATGCCGTTACAGTCTACTCTTATCATATAATAGTAATAAATTATTTAAAGGAAAAAATCGATGATATTCATAAAATCTATTATTTTACAGATGGAGCCCCACAACAATATAAAAATGACAAGACTGTTCTTAACTTGGCTAATCATTATAATGACTATGAAGTTCCCGCAGAGTGGCATTTTTTTTCAACTGCACATGGAAAAGACCCTTGCGATAGTCTTAGGGCCACTGCAAAATGTTGCGCTGTGTGAGCAAGCTTACAATCAACCAGAATAATGTTGACAGCTTTTGAATTATATGAATGGTTGAAAACTACAGATAGATTGGTTAGTAACAGTTTTGCGTACTCTGATACAAAAATTATGAATTAACCAAAAAAAAGTTGCGCCACAGATTTAGCTCTAACAGTACAATAAGATCTATACAACATAAGCATTATCTTATAAGCTTAAACGATGGTTCAGTGCGAGCACAAACGTAATCTTTATCGAAAAAATATGAAGATTTTGGGATTGTTAGTAGATAATAAAATTGTATTTTGGTCTATTATTGTTCTAGTTATTTTTAAAAAATAAATAACTCAACATTTAATTGTTTTAACTACCTGTTAAATAAATTTGTTTTTCTCATATCACTTAATTATCCATCCGAACGCCTGATTTTTTAAGTAAAGATTATTTTCTGCAGATGTTGGATAACCAAATACTTGAATACTGATTAGTTTAACACTATTTTTGTGCGTTTTAGTTGAACAAGAAGTTTTTTGATAAGGACAAAAATATGCTTTGAACTTTCTATTTAGAGCAAAATTTGTAGTTACAAGTTTAACAATTATTAATAAGCTTTGGAACACTGTCCCGAATATTGAATCCACCATTTTGGATGGTCAACTTTGAGCTCTAATTTTTTTTTAATGTAATAGTGATCAGAATATGATTTAAATGTTGTCATTGATAAAAAAAATAAATATATACTTTTTTGCACTTTGTTGCAAAATGCTGGAATGGGACTCGCTTTATAAATTCTTAAACTTCAAATTTGACGTAGAATATGATGGAAAAATTATTAAATTGAAATTCGTTAAATTTTGAAATACTGTCTGCCACATTGGACTCGACATTTTTAATTTCGAAAGTCTGACATTAGATTTCGAATCAGCAGCTTCGAAAACCTCATAAGTTATTTTTACTTTATATATTTGATTTTTAATAAACGTAAGAAATGAGGTAAAATACAGAAATTTTTACTATTAGTGCCATCTAGTGCTTAAAATTGCATCCTGTCCATTACGAACTGAAATAATGTAGAAAGAGAAGTACAAAATCTGTTTTTTTTTAAAAACTGTAAAAAAATTTTTGGTTTAACTTGCCCAAGAAAAATTTTTAACTTTCTTACCTCAAAATCATTGGTTACCCTACATCAAAACATTCTGAAAATATGTTTAATCTATTTGGCGTCAACAGTTCATAAATAAATGAATTCGTTTTGATTCTTATATTCTTTGTACATCGGCTATAAAATTAAAAAACTTAGCGTAAAAACGAAAATTGCAATTTTTAAATCACCACTGACGCTAGCCACGTGACTTTAAGGGGCCGAAATTTTAGGTAACGTTTATATTCACAGACTACTATCCGTTACGATATGTTTTGGCAAAATATTTTTTTTTTTGGACCGTATGGTTTGACGTGGAATGCTCCATACACATATATGTTTATATATATATATCCTTTCTTACGAAGCTTTTCGATGATTGATATAATTTTATGGTCATGACTTGTATTTCCTGCCACTTTTTTAGCTATTAACAAGCGTAAGCAATTTACTATTATTAGGATCATCCCAGTGTATATGATTTAATTGTTGTGTTATTCGGACAGCTTTGTAACAAAACTTTTGTTATAAGGAAGTAACGATAGTAGTAAATTTGGTTTGGGGTTGAGGAAGGCAGAAGAAAAAACAGGGTATCAAAGAATGAAAAAGAAGAAAGTTACTAAGACAAAGAAAAAACAATCTAGTTTTTTAAGTGAAATTATTGACGCTTCCTGGCAAGTCATGAATACTTAAAGCAAAAGTGCTTGAAACGTCATTAGTAGTGCTTTGAATGGTGCTCGTTGTGCAGTTGAAAAGTTGAGAAGTAAAAAGTATGTTAAGATTTCACGCATTTTATACCTTCCTACTTAGATTCATACAGTTTTACCTTTGATTCCTTTATTTGTTTGTTTAAGTGCAATTAGTGCTATAGGCAATGGAATAGCTAGAATTATGAAAAGCATTAATACTGCTTAATTAGCTAAACAGCTATTGGTAGAAAAGAAGAGACATAATCAAACCGTAAAAGCTATTACCCTTTGGAAAGCTCGTTATCTCAAGCCATATGAAACAAGATTAGAAGTATACTCAAAGCCTCACGCTAGAAAAGGTTTAAAAAAACTTTTCAAAAAATCAAGTTTAGAAAAACGACATTACCTGAATAAGCTCTCACCAACATAGATTTAATAAAATACTTTAAGATGCTTAAAATTACTTATTTTCATTCAGTTTTTATGGAAAATAATTTATCTACTAATGGTCCATGGTTTGGGGAAATAGCTATAGAAAATCTTAATGAT
The DNA here is from genome assembly GCF_036245765.1 of Copidosoma floridanum. Classification (NCBI taxonomy): domain Eukaryota; kingdom Metazoa; phylum Arthropoda; class Insecta; order Hymenoptera; family Encyrtidae; genus Copidosoma; species Copidosoma floridanum. The sequence goes on from NW_028321899.1 coordinate 95,673, forward strand.
AAGAATGGATAATAAAAAGAATAAGAACTCACAGGGTGTCTTATTAAAAACGTCATAATGATATTGTGTATTCTTACAGTTTTGGAGATCTGCAGCGACTAATTTCCTTAATGTTGTATCTTAAAGTTATTAAGGTAAATTATAACCATAAGCGATGTCAAAAATTCAATTACAACAACTGCAGTCATTCGTGCTTACGGTTTCGTTTGAAACAAATACAACTTTCTTACATGGGGAAAAATCGCTTAGTTATACTCTGACAACCACGCAAGAAGCATTTACACTCAGCCTTTTTGGCACTTCTTCTGTTCAAGAAGCAAATTGTAGCTTATTTTATTTAGGCAATTAAGTTATTGTATAATATTATTACTGGTAGTTATAAGATTGAAAATATTAGGTCATTTTTGATTAGGGTATTGCAACCTCGCAACATAACTCTCGATATTAAGCTAAACAATAATACGCTTCGAAATGTTATTAAGTACAATCACATTTTTGATTCTTGAACTAAAGATTCTATAGGCAGTATACTAGGTTACACTTAAAGAGTTCCTAATAATACTACTTATATTTCAGACTTACTTGTAGCTATTCTAAAGATAAACTCATTAAGAGTTAAATGTTACATCAAAAGAGAAGCTTACATGAATATCAACAAAGTGCACAGGATTCATAAATTTTTCTAACTGTAAGACCCGCGTATAAAATTATTGAATCTTCTTAAAAAAAATTTATTCTCTGATTAGTAAGCATATCATTGATCATATACAACTGCGTTGAGTAGATTAAGACAGTGATTTAGCTAACTTTTGTGGAGAACTCATAATTATCAGATTGCACATTAAACCCTTTTCATAATGGGTATCATTTACAAATAAACAAATCATATAGGCAGTTCAATATGCATTTCAGAGTCAACAACGAGCTCTCAAAGCGTTGGGATGTTGGAGAAAACCGTTCATCAAAGTATCGAGCTATCTAAGAAAACATCCAACACATCAGAAACTAAGTCATAAAAATATCCAATTTATAAAAAGTCTTAGCGAAAAATAACAAACCTTGGTGGAAAATAAGTTAGATATTTTCTTGTTGTATAAAAAATGGATGGGATTCTAAGTATTTAGTCTCCTGTCGCTTTAAATGATTCTATTGCTTACTAGAAGATTCATGATCATCAGCCGTATGCATCATTAACGATTGGCAACAGCGATGAAATTCGTATTAAAATTTATCATGACGTCTTGTGTCTTTTACCATGCAGAAGTTCTTTACATGTTTATGAACGTTGGACAAAGCAAATGAAAATACAGCAGTAACAAATACTGCATTGATGAACAATTCCATCTGCTTTTTATTAAATGAAATGAGATATGAGATAAATACCATAGAGATTGACAACTGCGGAACTGATGGACTTACAACCCTTAGAAAAAACAGGCTGTCACCTTGTCCTGATGCAAAAAAGTCGGTGATAAATGCAGGTTGGCTTGGCGCTGAAAAAGAAAATCATGCTTTTGCTGAATAAAATTGTAGGTTTTGCTGAGGACTATTGTAAAGTATTTGTTAATGTAAATTATGAGTTTATATTCACAAAATAAAAAACGATATAAATGCTGTGTTGCAAACTTTAATTAATGCCTATGCTGCTGATCTTGCAGCTGTAGCAACTTAAAAAGACTTTAAAATATTTTTATTGCTGATTAAGTAGCTTATGCCCCACGCAATAATATCAGATTTTGATAAAATTTTTTTTTTTAATTATCAAAAAAAAGATGAGTTTATATCTATGAGTTTCTGAATTCGAAAATTTTATGAGTATTTCCTCTTACTCCGTACATCAAAATATATCTGGATAGTTAAGACATCTTACCAATTATAAATGCCACGTTATGTTGTGTTTACGGTATTTTGATCTTTCAAACAAATTTAAAAAATCATAATTATATAAGCGTTATTCTGTTTGACTACTGCAATGTAAAAAATGTCAAACTCTGCTTCAATTCTCAATATTGTCCTGATGGTGATCCTAATCTTAATATAATGCAGAAATAGTATGCATTGCTACATAATATGTATGCTCATTTTTTGAATTATATTATGGCAAAAATTGTATGCCTTTATTAGGCAAACATCAATTTTCCAATCAAATATCTTTCATCGCTATCGCTTTTTCTAAACACGAATCATTTAAAAATGTTCCAGTAGATGATTTAGTACAGTCCAATAAATGTGGATGCTTAGAAACTCACGTTAAGCTGTATAAAGCTAATTCATAGGCTGTACGAGCATTTGCTCATTCTCTGCCATCGTGGGTAAGGGCCGAAGCAACAGTTGCAGTAAAGAAAAAGCAGAAAATAGACGATGTCAAGAAAGCTAGAGATGATTATAGAAGATAAATAATGGTTATAGAAGAATAAGAAAAAAAAAAAAAATTAAAAAAGCGAGAAAATACAGTATTTCGTGGACATGCAAGGTTTCAAAAAACCGGGTAATGATCATGTGCTCAAGTAATTAGCTATCCTTTCGCTTAGTGCTATCAATGCAGAAGCACAATAACCACCGAAGATAGTATAAAAATTTTGGCCTTTATCCTGACTATCATAGACTAACCTGGCACTCGGGAAAAATTAAGTACGCAGAAGTTATAAATATTTGGCGGAAAAATTTAAAAAATTTAACGAAGATACTTGTTATTGGAGATTTAAAATAAAAGTGGCTTAAAAGATTTAGCTTTAATGTTACTGACATGACAGACTATTCACCATTTAAACTCCCAACATTAGTGGCTACTTGTGACTATCACAACGAGGCCTACAGATAGATGTGCACTTTTTACAATGTCAAGCCAATGAAAAAGTTTTTCTTGAATATGGATTAGTGAGATTTTGATCAAGATGATGACGATGACGACGACGACAATAATAATAAAGAGCTGTCAAAATGTATTGCATTTTAAGAATAAGATATTTAACGAATTGTTTTGTGAGTCTAGTTTCGTACACGTAAATTCAATACATTCGAAATGAGCTTATGGATGAAAAATAAACAAAAAATTTTAAAAATTACTATCCTAACACTTTTTATCCTACATTATTGTGCAACGTACTCGCTTACATTAAGAAATTTTTCATAAAAAATAAATGAATGCAACCGTTGCGTGCACAAGCTGCACAAGATTTAACATAGTCAAGCAGTGCGTGCCAACCAGCGCTGCAGACGCCCATTGCAGTGCACACAACTTGAGTAGCTCTGTAGATAGCACGCACAAACTCAAGCAGTGTGCAAAAAAATAGGAAGTTGCTGTACCCAGTCGCCCGTTGGCCGCAAGAAAACCCAACGTAATTAACCTCATGCTGCAGAGGATGACGTGCTACAAAGAGAGGTGGTGCTTTAGAACCGCCATGTTCTAGAAATGCTATAGTTTATCTACTGGTACCTTAAATTAACTCGTAGTATAGCTTAAACTTTAGGTTTTAGCATGCAAATTGTGTGCTTCAAGTTCTAGCTATTCAAAATTTTATTCTACTACCTTCTTCATTTTTTAACATGAGAAAATAAGGCAAACCAGTAATCGAACCCAAAAAGTCACATTTTTAAAAATAAGGAATAATTGACTAATGGGTTTAAATTGGCTTAAATGATTTATGATCATTTGGAGCATTTGATTTTTACAAGTAAAAGCAGGAGATAAGCCCTGTTCTTGAACCACCTCAACTTATCTACTGATACTTAAAAAGTTAATTACATTAAAATTTAGGGAGTTATCTTTACAACTTCTTAACTAGATGAGAATACTATCTGTAGTCTGGGAGATTGATTTGTTTGGTTGAACTTCTGATACCAAGTAATGAAATTGAGCTTAAAACAAAAGATCCGTATTGTGATAAGGTACTTCAGGAACAAAGCATCCTCTGAAAATACTTTGCAATGGAAGAAAAGGTTGCCTTAGTGAATGTTGCATCTATAAACTATAAAGAGAATGACAAGCTGTGTCAAATTACAAGCCATGTATTGCAAAAAAAAAAAGAGGAAGAAAATAGCAGCTCATGGGTTAAGTTACTATAGGTTATAATAAGGGCGGTACAGCGAGTTATATGGTTTGTGGGAAAAATATCTTTCCATTAAACTTAACGATAGCTGGGGCATGCTTGAGACAAGTGATACACCCTGTAAATAGTACCCAGTAAGATGGATGATAATGTTGTCTGTAAAAAACTTTGCAAGGGGCCTGCACAAGAGTCTCGTACACTTAAAAGAGAAGGGTAATAATAACAGAAAAAGAACGAGGAAGGTTGAGATTAGGGACATAGGATACGTCAAAACCTTACAATGGGTACATGTTGGAGTGTTAATACAATACAATACAATACCAAAGAGCAGGTGGATTTTTATGAACCGATGCTTGCTTACCTAAAAGAACATTTCATCAGTAACTAATACTAAAATACAGTTTGATTTCTAACCACCAATGCTTGCTCACCTAACAGCATATTTTATTGTTAAGTAATATTTCAGAATAGGGTGTTCTTAATCACTGATTTACTCAACTAAGGAAATATCTTATTAGTAATTATTTTGAAAAAAGAATTGTGTTTCTATTTGCCAATGCTTACTTGCCCAACAGTACATTTTGTTATTAAATAATACTAAAAAAAGCTAGGTCTCTAATAACTGATGCTTGCATGCCTAAAGGCATAATTTATTAATTACTTATACTTAAATACGATTTTTTTAATGTTTCAGGAATAATAATCTGTTTTTTATTATTATTAACGACCTTCTATACACTAAAATATTGTGAAATCCATATTTTTTTTTTTGCAATATTATGCCTAGTTACTTTAGAATTGTTAATGTTGATTTATAATTTTCATTATGTATTGAATTTATACTTGAAAATGTTATTGAATTTTTAATTTCAAACGTCTTATTTGAATTTCAATATTATTTTGAACCATCAATCATGTACATTGTATCCTTTTATAAAAATACTTGTTTTTAGTAAGTAACGGACTTTTATTTTAATTTCTATACCTCTTTTGAAAATAGTTTGAATCGTTGTGTTTATTGTAAGAATGTATCTTTCACATTTTTGAAATCAGATTCTCAAACTACGTTACATATTTGCGATTTTCTTCAAACTCATTTGTATTGATTTTGCCTGAGTTTTTTTTAACAGTGTAATGATGGTAAAAAAATAGGTGAGTTTTACGATTAGTCTCTTCAAGAGAATTCGAGAGAAAGGTTTAGCTGATTTTGGAGGTTTGTAACATAAAACTTTAGAAACACTGTTAAAAAAATTTGAAAAATTATTTATATTTAAAAAATATGTCAGGGAATACATACAAGAAGTGAAAAAATTATAAAATTAAAACATGTCTTTTCCCGTCTCTTCTCAGGCTTTAATGTTTTAAAACTTTTACAAAGTATCGTTTTGAATATTATAAAATAGATGAGAAAATTTAATTATTGCTTTCTTTCTTCATTATTTACTCATAGGAATAAGTCACTACTTTTTATTAAAATGAAGTAGTCTGTGTTTTTTTGTACGTGCTTAATCGGCTGTGTGCTTCTTTTACCAGAGAAAGGGCACTTACCTTTTTTCGTCAAAGTTAAGATAACTGTACTCTTTTTTCAGAGAAATAAGAAAGTTCCGCACTTTTTTATAAGAACAAAACATTTTCTGCTTTTTTCTTTAATACATTAGAGTAGTGCTTGTCTTACCTGATACCTGTGGCCTGTGCTTTTTTTACCTAAACTTAGTCGCTGCAACTTTTTTCGTTGGATCTCAAAAATGTTTGCTTGTTTTCGGAGGAAGCATCGGACTATTGACTATTATGCTTTAAATTCTGAAAAAACTACTTTATTAAGTTAATGTATATTATATAATTTCTAATATTCTGGACTTTAGAACATTTCTTAAATTCTTTTAATAAATTTATAATAAAAAGGAATCACATAACTACCTGTCTATGCGACATGTTTGCTTTATTCTTTATATTTTTACCGTCTAACAGTAGTTATTTTCTTGTTATTCTTATTTATTTTATGGCTGTTGGTAATTTTAATGATAGTCAAGACTAAGACATTCGAGATCTTGAGTAACTTATCTTGACGATATAAATTTCTTGATAGCAGTTTCTTGTACTTGTCTTGCATGTTATAACATGAATCTGGTCTTCATATTGTCTTGATTTTTCAAGACAAGACAAGGCGATATCGAGAAGCTCTTGACTCTTGCGACAGCCCTACTGTCGAATCAATGCTGAATTTGCGATCAAGAAGCGAGGATTTCTTATAAAATTGCTAATATTAGAGTGATAAGCTTTAATAAGAGTAATGGGATCAATGCAAAATCAGCAATGTAATTTATGACTGGCTTCAGCATTGATATTTTTGGTAGGGCAGTGTTGCATTTTAGTTTTGCACCTACCAACGCACGCTATATAAGAATCCATCCTATACATCCAAACTCCGGATGCAAGTCAATAATTTTGGTGTACTTTCAATCCGCTACCATACATATTGCAGCTGAATTCCTTTATTGACAATCTGAGAAGTATCCACAGAGTTTAGCTTCAAAATAAAAAAAAAATAAAAATGCTTGACGTATAAAACCTTGACACTAATTCTGAGTCGTTTGATGGGACCATACAATGGTAGATTTGTAAACTATAGTGTGAATTGAAACAATTGCCAACACTGTATTTAATTCGTGTTTAAAACTCCAACGTCACTGAGGACTTTCATTTTTTTAATGCAAATGGATGAAAGCTTTTGTCATTTTTATCCATCTTTATCCTACAACTTATATAATGTTTTAAAGATCAAAGCATGCATTTTCTAAAAATACATTACAGTAAGTCATATGCGCGAAATAATCTATGTTATATCTATTTGTAATACTATGAATCTGACGACAGCAGGATATTGCAATATTAAAGTAAAGTAGCCGTTGGAGTCATACTTTAATATTGCTATATTATATCTACTTGTAGTACAAGCTTCTTAAAGATTAAAATGTCCAAGAATATCGAGTCCGTCTATCTTAATGATCCCAAACCCTTATTCTCACACTTTTATCCCACTAATTATCATCAAATTTTTTCCGGTTACTATTGGCCCCAAACATTCAACTCGTGCTTCGATATTTAAACAAAAAAGCCTTTTTTTGCGAGATCCATATATTAATTTTGATAACAGTTTTATTATTATTAGCAAAGTAGTACACTTTCATAAGTTTTCCTAACGTAGCTTCAATAAGAGCTGGAAGCAAGTCCTATCAGGTTTTGAGAGTTTTTTACCATTTGGTGCAACCAATCGAAAGTTTTGGTGGTATGAAGAGAAATAACACATTTTTAGCCCCTGTCCACATCTTACCACTAGCAATTGTCATTGGTATTCTTTCAATCACGGTAAAACTTCTTATTTGTGTCATAAAATTGAATAATTTTTTTTTTTTTCAATAATAGGTCATCATCCTAGTTTCTATTTGAGTCAGATATAAACGTTCCAACTACACAAGCAGATTACCTATACGTACAAGAAAAAGTCGGAAGCTGGAAGTGTTCCAAGAAGTGAATAAAATTCAGTTGTACAAAATTTATTGTATAAACTTACAGTATGACTTAGTAGTAAGATCGCCTCAAATTTTGCATGAAGATGGTATTTCAAAGAAAGTTAATACGTCAACCAATTATTGTACAAAAACTTTTTTTAGATTAATTTTTGAACTTGTTTTGAGTCAGTTATGGCGGAATCATTCATATATCAATGCAAGGAAATACTGAAAAGTAAAAAAATGAAAATGCACAAGGAATCTTGTTTTGTTCACAGTTTTCGAATAAGAACTTTTTTTGAGACATATCCTCGAAAAATAGCTCAGCTTTGCTAAAAATGTCATGTACTATGGGTAAAGAATCTCTAACAGGGGTTTTAATAGTGGTGACACAATCTTTCCGTGATTTAAATTTTTAAATAATCCATACATGCAGATATACGGAGATGTCATACAATAATAGCATGTAAAAGACTAAAGAATGGTGTCACTACCACTGATACCAGTGTTCCATGTTTTTTTCTCATAGTAGACAAAAACACAATTTTTTTGTGAATTTTCTCATATACTATAAACGCAAGCCAACAAGCGATAAAAATTTTAAGCTCTTATTTATGTTCTATAACGTATCTAACATAAAATTCTTCCATTTTTCAATAAAACTCTAACATAACTGGACTAAATTTACCAAAATGTATAAGATACATCATTACCTCGAGATTTCGATTCAAAAGATGCAGCATTCAATTCGATACACAAAGTGATACATTTATATAATAGGGATCAGAAGTTTCTTGTAAAATGGTAACTTTATAAATATCTCTGCATTTGCTGTTGACATAATTAGGACTTTTTTTGTGGACTCACTTATTCCTAAATTATATTTCGCCATTTTTTATCATGGAAACTTTCTTAGAAAAAATTGTTGATATTAATTAATTTACATAATGTTTAATTTTTAGTAAAGTAAATTTAAAGACGTTAAAATTAATTTAATTTCCGCTAGAAGACATTATTCTCAGACAATTATTTGAAAGATATAAATGTTTAAACATTAAAAGTACTCAGCAACTACAGAATAATGAAATTAGGATCATCGTAATCGTACCAATATAATTCATCCACTTTACGTACAATACTATGTAGTTGCCATGTAAACGTAAGGATTCTTAATAATATGATTGGTTTTATGAATGATTAGCTATATTAAGTTTTTGAGTAAGATTTAACAACCAGCTGATGAAATATTATTTATTTTATGTAAGGTTAAACTGTCCGATTTAAAAACATGCCTTAATATAGCTGTTTATAAATACCTTTGTAACATATAGTCATTAAAGATTAACACATATTAGATGTGTTGGTATGTTACCTTATTTCTAAACAAAACTAGTAATGCGTTTTACTTTCTGACGCCATACATTAAAATACTATATTTAAAAAAAAGATTTAGGAGGATTAAAAATTGTAACGTAATGTGTACAGTAAATGTGTATATTTTTGCTTGCCATTTTGTCTAATAGCAGTTGTTTGTCGTTGACTATTATCGTTTTTTAATTATATATTGCCCATTTAGGATGACAGAAGACTTTTTGAAAAAATGAGTAACTCTTGAAATACTTAAGATGCAAGTATTATAGGATGAAAAAAACTGACAGACGTAACATATAATCTCAATTCTGCTAAAAAAGATGTGTAGGCAATAAGTTAAGAAGTAATATTTTTAATCATTCAAAGTAAAATTTGCCTACAAATCATTAATATGAAACATATTATTAACATTTTGGTGCAAGACTGTACGTGTCAAATTTTGTTAAGCATAGTTTGGATATTTTTGGACTGCTGCGTCGTGGTAAAAATTTTTATTTCTATAATTCTTATAAAAAGTAGTATCTTTACCGTTACATTTCATTTTATAAAAATATAAAACTAGCTAACAAGTTATTCATAATTTGTACAAAAGGTAAATAGATCCAGTTCTCACTCATTGCTGAACTCAGATTTTTTGAAATATTTTTTTAAGTGATATCATGTAAATTGTTAACACTTATTGATTTGATATTCTTTAGAGCCCACAACCCGCAATTTTTCTTACACTGTCTTAGTGCCGATATAGTTTGATGACGAGTGTTACTAACCATTGTCATGAGCAAAAAATTTAATAGATCCCAGGGACCAAAACGTTGAGGAAAATCTCTCGTAAAAAATTAAGGGTAGGTTCCCGAATAAGACCTACAATGGGTGACACTAATAAAAACTTAGTACCCCAGGTGGTAACCTCTCCAAGGGGATCCACAGCAACAAGAACGTACACAAAAACAGCAATGCTGATGAAAGGAGGTGTGAAAGTGCCGTTAAATCTATTGTGTAAGCTTGATAATAGTTATGAAAGAATAAAAATTAAGATAGAAAATCTTCTAGAACAAGCCCATTAAAATTCAATGAGGAAGACTTACAAAACAAAAAAAAGGAGTTCATCATACGCTGTATCGAATTGAGAATTGTAAAAAAAGTGTTGACAGTCTGGCGACACAGGAGTCTAGAAGCTCCAAAGGAGACCTTTAATCTTCCTTCTAAAAAAGGAAAGAAGATCTGGAAGAATCAATAGCTTATCCCCAAGATAAGAATTGAGGGTAGTAACTGCGGCAAACAATGAAGTGCTAAAAAAGGGGACTTTTTTTTTAAAGTCAAGAGATTAAAGGACAGAGAGATCCTGGTTAGCAGTATAGCTAGACCGTTAACCGTTAAAACAGACAAGAAAAGGGTAATGCTTGAAATCGGAATCTGGATCTGATTACTCTGACATCAAACTTGCGTTGAGTAGACTCCCTGGATGCTAGCAACATATGGAAACAGTAAGGCTATTAGGAGCGAGTGAGAGATGGCAGAAGGTAGCTCTGGTAAATACTGGAGAGATTGATGCCAGCTTTATAGAAGAAATGGAAAGGCCGTTAGTAGGTTTCACAACCTGCTAAGTAAGGTGGCAGGTTCAAGTCCTCAGATGTTACCGGTGTCTGGGGTATGGATACATAGTCTGAAGCTGCAACAAGGAGGACCGATTGAAGCTATGCTTCTGATGCGGTAGCTGCAATCACCGAAAAAAAATTACTATGTGGAGGCCCAATGTTACACTTGCAGAACAGGAAGTACCAAACACAGAGCAGATAGTGGTAGCTGCCCATCATTTAGGAGCCACTAGAAGAGGCCAAAAGTAAGATGCCTACTAGTCACAGATTTAGCTTAAGAGGATAAAAGCTAGATGACCGTTGGAGACCTAAGCTACGCTGACTTACTTGATCCATCAGCAAGGGGAAGCAACAAAAATGGATGTTCCTGCAAAACAGCAGACGATCAAATGGAATAAGGACAAGGCAAAATCACCATGGTGATGATCTCCGTAAAAGGCTACGTCACCGGTTAGCACTCCTCGTCTCCGGCTCAAAGTATTTATGAAAAAGCAAATTCTGAGCCAGGGGTCCCAGAAGGTAGGTCTTGATAGTAAAGTAGGTATTTAGTCATTATTGCGAAGAATATTGTAATGAGAAGTAAGTGCTATTCGGCTGACTGCGAGTCCCTCATGGAAAAGAGGGCTGTAGCTCCTTTAACCGTGGATCAAGGCGTTCTTTACGACTTAGGATACTGGAAAATAAAATAATAATAATAATAATGATAATAATAATAATAATAATAATAATGACGATAATCATAATAATAATAATAGTTATAATAATGATAGTCATAATGATAGTAATGATAACAATAATAGTAATAACAACAATAATTATAGTTATGATAATAGTAAAAATCATAGTAATAAAAATCATAACTATAAAAATAATAATAAAAGTGGTAATTGAAATAATAATATTAACAGTAATAACAATAATGATAAAAATAGTAATAAATATAATAATAGTAATAATAATAATAATAATGATAATGATAGGACTTGTAATAATGAAAATGATGATGAATGTAATTGAACTGTTACTGTCGTGAAACAACATATTCAGGTTTTTAGGTAGTTTCGACTGATTGTAACGTTGCCAAAAAATTGGGAATTTTTGGTCAACATATATTTCACTGCTAGTCAACATACTTTTTACTGCTATTAAAATACTTCCGTGAAAGTTAAGAAAGTCTTTCTACTAAGCTTACCGTACTGAACACTTCTGTATATTATCTACGGCTGTTGCTTGCTACGCGTGTGTCCTGTATGGGTTGCTTTGTGTTTTAACTATATGTACTAGTTCTAGCATTTAATATTACTTCCGTTGATTCTCAGTTATATTAACGTTGTATCTCCGTGCAGCCGTTCTCAGTTAAACTTTTGCGATGATTAGCTTATTTCTGAAAACGTTTTTAGTCATTTGTGTATGGAATTATACTATTTTTTTTATTTCCAGTCAGAATAGGCTAGGCTTGTGGGATACTGATTTTGAGACAAGACGAGCTTTTATTGACAAAAAAATACTTAGACTGAGATCAATTTATATGAGATATGATAAAGTGTCAACTTGTTTCAGTCTCGTCTAGAAGTCTCGAAAATTCAAAAATTCTAAGGTCTTTGAGACATTTAAAAGTCTCAAAAGAATTATTAAGACCTGCGACCCTTTGGTTAGTCTCGAGGGTGTCGAAAAAAATTTTTGGATTTCTATAGTGATTTAAAGAAAGCTTGGACTGTGGTCACATGTATGTGTACGTTAGTTTTGAATAAGCTCAAACGATACTGTAATGTGGGTTTAAGCTGTTTTTGGTACACACAACATGTATATAGCTCACGATTTTGGGTGACATCAGTCTTAGGCCACATTCTGACGGAGGTGGTAGGCTGCATGTTGCATGATGTTACGAAGCGGCTTATAGCTCATATAAAATCGTTAGAGTATGAAAAAGGTCAAGGGACTTAGTTTTTCACGCACTTTTTCCTTGCTTTTAAATGTCCATGAGCTTAACGCACGACGTAACAAAGCATAAACGTATTATTCAATTCATAGCCTACCACCTTTGCCGAGCACATCTCACTCCCTCTCGTAGGTATAAATGTCTCGTTGATTGCTGCTCCATGATAATTCGGCAATAAGACTGTGGCATAAAAAATTTTGAAATGTAAGTAGGTATACGTAATGGGCACCAAAAACGCCTTGAACCCTTATAACTGTATCGTTTCAGTTTATTCACTATAAATTTACACATATATGACCACAGTTCAAGCTTTCTGCTAATTAATAAAAAAAACCTGAAAATCTGTCTCAAGACCGTTGATTGACTCAAAAATTTTGAGACGAGATGAGGTGTCGTTGCATTTTATGGTATCGGATATACGTAGAATGGTGTCAAAACATGCAGAAATCGAAAAAATTTCCAGTTACTCATTATCAAAAGTAAATATTTAAAAAACTATTGCAATAAGATATTTATTAGAAAAAGTGTATTTATGGTACACTTAATATAGTAATAAATAAAATAAGTATGAAATGGAGATACCCAATAACCTAATGAATTTTAATTTCCCTAATGGGAAGAGTGAAACATGCTTCAGTTGTATTACCATGAATAACTTTGTTTACAAAAAAGGAGCAGTTTCTGCCATCAGAGTTAGAGAAAATAGTCCACGGTTGGTTGAATGGAAGACATTTTTGTAATTAATAAGGATATTTAATTTACTCTTAAGTCTTAAAAAACAATAAGTTTTGATGCCGCTGTATTTTTAGGTGATAATATCAGAAAATTTGGATATTCCAACTTGACATTAATATAAAATAAGGAATCTAACTATTATTTTTATGAGGACAATAAGTGGACACAACCATCTTTCAATAATTCAACGTTTTGTTGGCGTAGGTTTTGCCAACCTAATCGGGTCAAAGTAATTTATGGACTATAAACGCACCCAACACCATACAAAAAAATACAAAAGTTTATAATATATAAGAAAAAACTAATTCGTTAGTAGTTATATAATTAAGCAGTTATTGCCGACAAATTAGCGTCACTGAAATAATACGAGTAAAAACTTACTCTAGTGAAACTTTATAAATATGTCTTAATTTGTAAATAAACGTGGACAATGCAATGAATGTTGCCACCTGATGTTGCCTTAAAAACTAAGTACTATACTGTACAATGTTGTATAATAAAAAATTGTCTTAGTTTTTCTTACATATCTCCATACTCTGCCAACGTTGAGCGTAAAAATTTGATAAGAATTTATATATACTCTGGTTTGGCCCGTATTACCAAACTTATAACAGTTTGGTTGAGGAGAAAGTTAATTTTTAGAGTTACTACGTTAAAAAATACAATAAAATATTAGTAGCCATGTTACTGCATTCTTAACTCCTATAACTGGGTAACCTATTATTTAAAATAAAGTTATGAATATTTTCTTTCCTTGTTCGACTAGTAAGACGACTTTTTCTTTTTTCTTCTAATAATGTTAAGTGTAACATAAAAACCTCTGTAAAAATGCATTATATGCTAATGACCTTATTTCATTAGTTTGTAATAAAAATTATAACATACAGCACGTTTGTGTTAGGTGTTATGAATCCCTTAAGAAATTGTAAACATTAATTCAGTGCTGGTTTTACAGTACCTCATAATTTGATATGTACCCTGAATTGTCCACTGACAAATTCTGTGTACGCTTAAAAGTACGCTGAAAATTTCAGTGGATGCTTGAGCGTTCACTGAAAACTTTTGTGTATGTATTATGACACTAAGATTATCGATGTACGCACGTGAGATGACCGTTCACATACACTTTAATTTTCTGCTGTCTGCATGTATTTAAAATGTTGATGTTAAACATCGTACTTTGAGGTTACGATGCAATAAATAACAGGGAAGTTGACTTTAATTTGAATAATATTTCTTCATGTGTATGAGGTTGGCAAAGTGTCTTATCTTTTTTTAGTTTGAGGGTTTTGAACTGGTGTGAAGGGGTGTGAGAGGTGGTTGGATTTCAACATAATTCTGTGGGGTGGTGGGGATTATTTGAGTGATCACAAGGGGCTGTGGATGGTTATTTCGGGGTGGTTAGAATCAAAGAGGGTATAGATAAACAGTAAAATAATTAAAAATAAGGAAAATAAAGACAGAATTGTATCCCATTTTGTGGCTTGCAGTGAAGGTGGTGTATTGTAAATCGGGTCTGTGAGGGGTGGTGCAGGGTTTATGTTGAACGCCTGACACAACCAACTATACGACATAGCTATATATATATATGCCTACACTCTTATGGGGTTCCTGCTCCCTGCATAATTTGCCCCCTTAACCCCTATTAATAAGTCGTGATTCTAAGTCCAAAAAAAGTTTTAGAATGGTTTGTCGTTAAAGTTTTATTAACCTACATTCTTGTTTTTTAATTTTATAACAAAATTTATTTTAGCTCTTTTACTATAAAAATTGTATGAAAATAAAGTTTCCTTAGATTTTTGTTTTTTTTTATTGCATAAAATCCTATTCCTTTACATGTGGTGCGTTTTTACTTTGACTTTTGAAAAATATGGAATCCTACCTTACATCTTGAATGTGAGCAAAAATTATTGTTTGCAGGTATAAAATTAGGATCGCAATAAAACAATGCAATTTCTTAAGAGCTTAGATTGATTTAAGAAAAATTAATGATTCTATAGAATTATAAAACAAAATGCATATTTCTTTGATCTAGTTTTTTAATAGTAAACTCAGAATTTAATGAAAGATGAATAATATGTAAAAAAGTACTACAAAGTTAGATGGAATAAAATATCTTCTAAGAAAGATAAATAATTTTTTTCAAGTTTATTGAAAAGAAATAGGTTATTTAATTAAAAAACAAAATCATTTAAAGATTAAGCATTACGTACCAATTAAAAATATTATATGCTTAAGGCATTGCAGTTACCATAGGTTCAACTAACTAGAATACTGAAACATTCAAACAATTTTTAATTCAAGCTAGCACAAGGACAAGGCTTTTAAAGTGTTAGTTTGTATCATAAATATTCTTTGATTGGTTATAGATAACTTAATAAAACGCTATGTGCAATTCTCTACCGTTCATATAGCAATACAAAATTTACAAAACTAAATTTATACAAATTCAGGGTAATAGTGAATGCATAATTATGAACAAGCAAAAAGACAACTTTAGTTCAAAAGTTAATAAAAATTTTCTTATTATTGGTTGTACAAAATGAGATTGGTTGTACAAAGTATAAATAGTTATTGTCATATTTGTGATGTATTTGTACTGTTGGTACATAGTGGTGCCTACGCAATACCACAAAAAGTGTCAAATTTTATTGTCTACGCTAAAGACTAAAACTTATAAGTCACGCAGTAACTTACGAGCGGTTGTCACGTATACACGCTCCAGTACTGCTATTATCACTTTCGTTATAAGTAACTAAACAAAGTTAATAGTTATATTTCTTATCTTATAAGTATACGATTATTCATTAGTTAACGTCACTCACTTTTTTCTTAATTATCTCAAAATATAACAACTGTTGACAAGAATCCTAATGAATTCGTGCGTGCAGTATCGTGCCACAGAGTTAAGGACGAGTGTTAAAGTCACGTACGAAGGTGCGTAGACAGAAAAAGCTTTGATTCGAACAAAATCAAAGGATCAAAATATAACAAAACAAAGTACAGTTAGAAGGTTCAATGGTAAAAAAAATTAGTAAAAAATATAAAAAAAAAAAAAAAATAAAAAAACGTGTATGAGTCGCTTGACGTTAAATACGAAAACCAGGTAAATCTGGATTTGAAATAAAGAGGAGATAATTAAAGAACAAGCAGAAGTACGAGTAACGTTTAATGCAAGTTATAAATAAAAGAATTTGTTCAAATTGCTGTGAAAAACAAGTAGGTGGAATAATAGTTACGAGGATGAAGTAAGTCTGACGATAAGTAAGCACTCAGCAAAGCACACCAGAGTAAACATAACAGAAAAAAAAGTAAGTGAGAAATCGAAACAAGATGATCAAAACACGCAACACACGAAGAACATAAGAAAAGAAAACGCTGAGTCAAATGATGATAGCGATATGGAAGAAAAAAAACATTAATTTTACGTTGATGATGATTGAAAATTATTTAAAACAAACTATAGTGCTATTTTATTACAAAAATGTCAGTAAGGACGAAGTTATGATAGCATCGTATGGAGCTCATCTGGGGGATAAATTTCATGCTCTTCTTAAGCAACTTATAGGTCCAGCTAAGATAATGTAAAAATCATTCACGGATACTATTAAAATAATATCTGATTATATTAGGCCTTAGCCATCGGTTGCAAGGAAACGGTGTACTTCTAACTCGGAGCGTTAAGATCACAATGAATCAGTCACAAATTATGTCGTGAGTTTACGAAAACTGGCGATAATTCCTTTACTTTAAATCATATTATTCTGACACCTTGATCTTTGAATCTGCAGACAAATCGATCTTTAAAAGCATCATCCAGTTTTTAAAAATTATCTTTTACTAAGGCACTAAAAATTGCTATGGCAAGAGATGCAGCGGTAAGAAGTGTGATGGTAGCCAGCAAGGCCCCCAAAAATAAAATCTTGGGATCTTTGCAATATTGCAGGGCAGCATGTTGTTCTCTAAACCCGACTCAAAGCTGGGCACTGGAAAGGTATTTGCTATTAAACACGGAAAGTCATAAACAGTTGGCCCTGCTGAGGATCGTCGTTTGGATGTTTTATCTTTGAAGACTATCAAGGAAGCAATTTTTTAGGCCATTGATCATAGAAATGTGAAAAAAGACGTGCAGTGCGTCTACTTTGGTCCTTAGAGTCCAATTATCACCGAATGTAAAACAATAGATGCCTCAATATTAGCAAACCGTGAGGCGCTCATGGCAGTGGGACTGGATCAAGCCTGATTAAAAGCTGAATCCTTGGACAATGGTGTACGACACACCAAAGGACCTGAATGAGGAAGAAATCGTTGACACATCTACTTATATGCTGTCCATGAAGGCAAGAACTTTAGATCAAATGTAATCCAGGTAAGTCTGGCAATCAGGGCATTACTGTGGCGATGCTCAAGAATTAGCACTGGCTGGCTGGCATGTTGGTTTGAAAATCATGCTTCTGTTGTACAATGCTACAAATGATGCCAGTTGGATTGAGCGTATTGTGTCTCTAATAGATTATGGACTATAATACAACATCTGAGCTAAGGATAGGCCATATCAACGCACAATCACTAGAACCACATTTTATTGATGTACACAAAATTTTAATAAAGCAAAAATTACATCTGCTTGTCGTCATTAAATCATGGCTTAACCTTCTCGAGATACAAGGGGGATGACTACATTTTGGTGAGTAATGACCACCTCGGATAAAGAGAAAGAGTGGCAATATTTGTCCGTTAAATTTAAAATGTCAAAATTCTTTTTAAATCTGTACAAAAACAAAATAATGGTGAACGGCCGGAATTCTTATTTTTACTACAAATTGACAAGCAGAGATCAATCGTAGGAGTGGTGTACAGCTCACCCAAGGCAGGATACTGGGCAGACATAGAAAATGTACATAATCGTTATGTTGCCTATGACTTCTTGGTTGTTCTGAGAGATTTCAACATTGACTGGGAAAAATCATTCACGCCATGCCGTATTCTTAGTGCAATGCTGACAACCTGTGGATTACAAGTTTTGGATAGCGGTTATTTACACTATGCTAGTAAATTGCCCTCGAATTTCGATTATAGTTACGTAAGTGATACCAAGCCAGTAATAGAATATAAACAGGAGCTTTTTTCTGCTATCTCTAAACATGACTTGTGGATCACTGCTCTTTAATTCAGAGTCTCTAGCTTAGAGTATGGCTTTGTATTGTATTGGCTTCAATGAGGAGAGATTTCATCGAGATGTGTAAAATCTTGATTGGAGCGAGCTTCATTGGACGCAATATCTAGATAAAAAAGTTACCCTCTTTGAATTGGCCATTTATAGACTTCTTGACAAACGCATTTCATACCAATAATTTAAGCTTAAAAAAAAAGGACACCTGTGGCTTATCAGAGTAATAAAAATTTTTATTTTATCTCGCGAAAAAGCTTGGACAGTGTAGAGACGGCACGAGCGGCTAAATGATCACCAGGCTTACAAGTCTCTTAAGAACCGAGTAAAGATAGCCATACGAAACGCAGTTCTTTCATACAACTCTGTAAAGTTAGTAAGCCCAGCTGTATTACAACTGTATTACAAAAGTACATCATGAAGATTGCAGCAATATCCAAAACAAGAAGAAAGTTTTCACTGCCTGCTAGCTGTAATCCTATCAATCAGTACTTTGTGGTCTTGGATCAGGCTGCTCCGCTGCGTAAGCATACACCAACTGTTGGCATACCACCAGAGGATCGATTTTACTTTTCGTATGTGGCAGTGTGCGAAATTGTCGATGCACTGCGATTGTCAAGGTTGAACGCCTGGGGAACTGACGATTTATTGGTTGGCACTATAAAGATATGTATGCTGGAGATATTGTCTATGCTGATGCACATAAATAACTGCTTAAGATAGTTCAGCATTATTCCAAGTAAATGGAAGAGTGCTATTATCCTTCCGATTCCAAAGCAGTGACAACTAACGGAGGTTGCGTATTTAAGGTCTCTTTTTTAAGGCAGTGTTTTTGTTTTATTAGGAAAGCTCCACCAAAGAACAAAAAAAAACACTTGTCTTTTTTTTTATTTCAATTCTAGTACTTTAGAAGGCTAATCATTCATTGTGATTGGAATCGAAGTACAGCTTATTTCCACTGTACGTAGGTCGTAGAAATCGCTTAAAAAATATTTGATTCACATATAAAACTTACCTGATATATTATTTGTATAAAAGTATAAAGTAAAAAAAGATATAACTTGAAAGAAGGTAATTATAAATGTTTATTCAAAATAAGTAAAATAAGTTTGACACTGTTTGTGCCAAGATGTACTAGATGTAAACAAAAGTGTCTGCAATACTTTAATAAATGCTGAGGTAATTTACACAAATGTTAAAAAAGTATCTCCAACTATCAACTATTTATAAAGAAATACAGCAATCTCAAAAGGTATTATCCACAATTGTACTCTTTTTTACTGAACAATTTTATCAAATAATGTACAATGTTCTCCGTGTAATAATATGATTTTAATCACTCTCTTTTTAACTTACTTTGAATGTAAAATATTTTATAACAAAGCTTGCTTAAACACTTTATAGCATCATTTAACTGACTCACTTTGACCATAACATTATCTTATTAAGCTATCATTATTAATTATGTTCACATTTCCTAAGGGCAAAATGCAAGTTACTCCCGAACTTATGAGAGAATCATCTAGTTTACTGCTTCTGAAAAGATTTATTATGAAAGTGTAATTTTAAGCTACCAACAGAGCTAATTAAAATGATGTTTAACTCACAAGTTGTTATCAAAGGCCCTTTTAGATTGAAGGTTCCAATCTCATTTGTCAGACATTGTTGACTCTGTAGCTGTGTTACATAATTTAATGTAAGTAACTGTTATATTTAACATAACGTAATTCAACAAACTATATAATTGTGCTTCTTACTCCTGATACATAGTAAGAAAAATAAATACATTATATTTCGTTTTAATCGTCTGCTATCTTATCTTTTTTTCTACTCTGGATTTAAATCATGTCACAATTTTGTGCTTCGTTATTTATCAAAAGTAGACTATGTGGCAATACCTCTATTTTTATTAAAATATTAATTATACTTATGATAAGCTTAAATTACCTAAAAAGTTAAAAGGATCTAATTCCTTTCATACAAAACTTTAATTACTCTTGAATCACCTGAAGATTGTGATTAACTATTCATATTTATTAAAAAATCAAGCAACATCTACAGTTTTTTTATGTTTATCATCTACAAAGGTTATATTTACACTGAGAAAATTTCTTCTACTGTTTAAGAACAATATAATATATCTTATAATGAGTTGGATTAAAGATAGTTGTAACTTTAATGTGTAATCTAAGATTTTTACGGCTTAAGCACATAAAGAACAGAGTCCTTGGAGTTTTTTGTTGCACTTATAATACTTTATTTTGATACATATTATTTCACTGTCAAATTTGCGCACTGTCTGATACAAACTTAGTAAGCACCTTAAGCCCACAGAACACGGTCAATAGCACTGCCTGATTTTAAAAACATGCCATACAGAAAAAATTTGGTGTGCAGCTGATTTAATGATAAGACTATTTTATAAATGCTGATCCAGAAGAAGTCTTGATAATAACGATATTAGCATTTTAATGCAGCAAATATTTGTTTTAATAGCAAATATATGTTATGTCTTATTTTTATTATAGTATATATTTTCTAGCCCAAATACACTAGTAGAGCTGTAAAAAAGGATAAAGTAACTGAATTCAGTTAAATTAGATTTCCCAAGGCATATTTATAAAAAAAAAAAACAATTTTTTGCTTTTAATAAATTATAGTATGTGAATCTCAAGCCAATAGTAGCACAGTTGGTAAGGCTTTGTTTGTTTCGTAAAGTTAAATTATACCACTCAAGCATCTCTATAACGAAGATTTTTTCATAGGATGAATCTAGTTAACGTTGCCCTTACTTTTCATTGCTCGTTATGATGGTTTTCAAATATTCCCATTGTGTTTGCTTAAAAAATAGTGTGATAATTTATGTTAGACTCATGATAAGAACTTCGAGAGAATTTCAGATAGCTTACCTTATACTGTGGATGAAACAATGTATTAAAGTTTTACCTTTACTGGATTTGTAACAAGATACTTACTAGTAGGAATCTGTTGTACAATGCTTATTAATAATTTTTATTAAAGTGCTATGTGCAAAGTTTTTTAACAAAAGCTAGTTTATCTTCATAAATGTATCGTAACAAAATAGGGCTTACCTATAAAACAGAGCATTTATATTGAAGATTGTAATATTTACTTATAGACTTTACGGTTCCTAAGATAAAGATCACGTTAAGTGGACTCTAGAAGAAATGTTCAATCAAAAGACTAAAAGAAGAATTTCATTTAAAAATGTAATGAAACCAAGACATAATTATATGTAACAATAGCTTAAAATTCATTCCAATTTAAATTTGTTTTTTTTTGGATGTTATTTAAAAAATTCTTACAAAGTGTAAATAACTTATTATTAATCAAACTTTTTAAGATTTTCTAATTTTTTAATGCTTTTCTTTAATATTTCAAATTAAAAAATAGAATGAATAAAGAAAAAGTTATTACAAAACAAATAATAATTTGCAAATATACATAAGTAAACAGCTTTTCAAATAACGAATAGATACCATAATTTGACAACTTTTAAAGTAATCTTCTAACGTATTTTACATGTCCGTTGAAAGAACAATATGTCGAAGCACTTAAATAATATAAAAAAAACTGCAGAGTAAAGGTATGGTTAAGCTAACATTCATTTCTCGTTGCAAGTTGTGACAGTTTTAATAGTTGGTCTCCTATGGTTGACAGAATTATGCATTTAAGCTCTATCGTTTCAAAATTTTTACGAAACGTCTACTTGTAAACATCTTGTATATCTTAAAAATAAGATCATATCTGATCAAATCTTAAAAAAGCAGTATTGATTGCTTGGAACTAGAATTGAGCCTTTTATGAATTGATTTATTTAAAATGTAGTTATTAACTAGTTACATTAAACTGAAAGACTATTCTGCATGATATGTGTAACAAATATTAATACTTATAAATACAACTATCAAAAGAGGTATATAACAATATCTTTATGCAGAATCATGTCTTTTTGTAAATTAGCTGTAAAAAAAGCCATTTACTACCCAGAAGAATATTGCTGTTAATCTTTATAAAATTTAGCTATGGATTTAAAGGTATCTACGATAGAAATCGCCTCTAGTGGACGCTAGTTGAAACGGAAAATACTTACCCTTTAGACTTTCTTATTCATAAAATATATTTAACAAAGCACTTTTTTGGAATGTATTGCTAAATATAACTTATTGCAATAGAAGAATCTAGTAATTTATGGAAAATTTTAATTAAGTGATTCCTATTGTAGTGACAAATCGTACTTTTATAAGAACATTTTAAAAAACATTTTAATGGAGTTTTGTATGAACTTTCTTTTACAATATTTCTAACGTGTTTTTGTTAGGTAATAAGGTTTCTGACGTCAGAATCTTGCACTATAAATGAACGCTTCAAACGAATTCATTTAATGTTACATGTTAGTCTCACAATAGTAGCTATAAAACAGAAAGTAAATTATGATTTGCGTGTCTACTTCTATACATGAGACAGATGACTTGAAACAACTTTATTAGAGCACGAGACTTTGTAAGAAATGAAATGATCATTTAACTTTTTATGGCTAGCGTACTAAATAACGATTTTTTGAGCACATTACAACAATATTATATGTCCCAAGTGTCAGAAAATCAATTAATGGAGACAGAATAGGTTCCTATGGCATATACAAGGTATATGTGTCTTAAAATATCATGGAATAAGTTTTTCCTGCAACTATATAGCAATTATATTTCTATTTTTTTTATCATACAGCATTAAAAAAATAAGCCTCTATTTGTCATACTTTATTCTCATGAAAGTATTTAAAATCAAGTGAAAAAGTGTTTTATATTGTGACAATATTATAACAGTATTATTAGATTATATGCATCATTTAATACTTTTGTCAACTTGTCGTTACAGTTAAAGTTATATACTCTTTAGTATGTGTTATCTTATTTACAAAACAGTATAAAACATTCTAATATTGTGAGCACTTTCTGAAAAATTTAGTCATATTAAATACAAGATGTTACTTTTTAAATGTTTGGAGTACTTAGTTTCAGTTTGTTGTAAGCATTGTTTTTTATTTATTCTTTAAACTCAGATACGATGTGAATATAATAAAACTAGAAATCAACTTTTTTATCTATGTTGATCCATACTTAAAAATAAGCACCTTCGCTACAAAGATTATTGTAAAAGTCAGTGAAGAGACTACCCCGTAATAAGTTAAACGTTTTCTACAAAAAATGGTTGAAATCGTACACTTGGTTTTTGTTCCTCAAAATCTTTGTCATTAGAATAAAATTTCACTTCTTTAACTATTAAAATAAAACAAAAGTATTATTATAACTTAGCTAGATTACATATTTCCCTCAAACCTCAAACCATTACCTACAAACTGACTTATAGCTCAGAATTAAAAAATTTTTTTTCCAAGAGTTACATGATGGTTTCTTTACAAAAAATAGTTTAAAATATTGGCTTTTTTATCCTTTTCATTGACTCTCTGGTTTAGTTTTATTATTGGTAAATTAAAAAGTTGTTTTAACGAAACATAATGTGAAGTTCTACGAAGCTGATGCTTTTACTCTTTTGCATTTCAATGCAAACTAAAAAAAAAAGTGTTACATCTTGCAATTATAAGAAAGTACTAACATCCTTAATATCTGTAACGTAACTTAAAAAAAAAATTGATTAATAGAATGACTAATAATTTTAACAGGACGATAAAAAAAAAAAGAGATCAGGTCTTCTCATGGCTTTCGTTAACGTTAAGTTTTGAAGATAAGCTTACTTAACATAGATAAATTTGTTGGTCATTTATTCCTGGTAACAATAAAATATTTGCCTCTAAACTCAATATTAAGAAAAAGCATGATATGAAAAACGCTAACTTAAAAAAAAGTAGCATTCCGTATAATAGGTACCTTTGTACTTATTAATGATTGATAGATATAACTTTTGTTTTTCGAATCCTAATGAAATGCAATGTATTTAAATTTAAAAGATTTGAAAAAGTAATAGCTGGGCCGATTTTCTCGTTGTTTGATATAAAAAAACTGCTCAATTTATTAATAATTAAAATGATCTCATGGACGATAATGAGTTAAACAGATACTCCTGCCAGTACATTAAACGTATTACAGTATGAGAGATTAAATGGTGACATATATAAAGGTAAAGATTATAAAATAGGAAAAAAATACTGTAGTACACACTTAGGGAGTAAGGTACAGAGTGTCTTAGATTTTAAGTAAATAAGCGCCTAAGGTGAATCTTAGGGTGATTAACGTGAGATCTAATGTATTTCTAAACTTCTGAACGTGTTGTGTAATAAACTATTTCATTAAAATATATGCGTGCAACAAGAAACGGTTCTTGCCCGAAATACGTGCTGTAATACTGAACTGTTCGCATATAAATCCCATTTTCATAACTTTTTTGGTTCCTGATGTTCCTTGTATGCTAGTTGAATAAGCATTTTTTGAACCTATACCCCCTTTCTTATTTAATAATGTACAAGAATTTGAGAATTTTCCCTACTTTAAAAATTCTGATGGTGATAGCTAAACCTTTTTTGAATAAACCTACTCTTTTCAGCTTCACATACATTAAAAAAAATTTTTATCTTTTACTAGAGAGGACTTTTTTGCTTGTATTATAGCCTATGGTAAATATAAATGATCACAAAACTTCCTTATCATTGTATATACATTTAAGAGCACAATAAATGACAATAGAATAACTTGATTAAAACAACAACACAGACAAAAGGTCAGCAAACAAAAAACTTTATATTTATGAACAAATTTAAATAGAATTAATACAAATATACTTATATTTCTACATAAGTCACAGTAATCAATGAATTGTTTATCATTTGTTTGTTCGAAGTTTATCTTTTAGCGTCTTGAGCGGGGTGGAAAAATGTATAATACTATACATTTAAAAGTTAACCCTCAAGTATGAATACTCCCGGTAAATGGCGGTGAAGTCTCTTGACAAAAAATAATACTCGTCAAAATAACGGGAACAAAACTTGCATACATTTACCATGTAACTAATTAATATGTTAACAGAAAATTATGTTCGTCAATATATATTCTTGTATATATTAGTTTATTCTATAAGCTTATTCTTCATTGTAGTTTGAAAATAAAATAAATAACCTGTACACATACATACCTAATAGTGGCTAGTTGAGTATCAGCAGTATTCTAACAAAACGGTTTAGGGGCCTTGGTGGGCTAGGAGGATAAAATAAAACTATGCAGAGGTGGTAGAGGGTATGTAGGGCACGTACGAAGACCGTAAAGTGCTGGAAGAAGGTACACCACTCGACAAAGAATCTCTAGTCTTCGGAGTGTTCCCTGGATAATTAACCGCTTATCATTGGTTGGAAAATCGGTCCTGAGAATAGCTCCTCTGTGGACATGCCATTGAAATGAACCACTGAGAAAGATGCTGATAAAGTTTCTAGCCAATGTGGCTGCCCAAACTCTTCAGGGTTGTGTTCCCTGGCTTTCTATTGTTGTAATTTTGCTCTGGTAGCACCAGGTTAGTTGGAAGAGCGGCCTTGGAATCCTAAACTATTACAGTGGATTATGCTCTGACATTTCCTGATATACCTTTCCTGTATTATAGCGTGGACGTTGGCATTCAGAACGCTTTTTATTTATGGCACTCGTTAACCTTGGTGGTTTGAGATGGAATTGAACATAAGTCGCTTGTCCATTGGGGAAGAGTATCGTTAGTAGCCAAGATACCTAGCTGCACGAAACATAAATGTATTCTTGATACACTAAATGGTAAATAGCTATGGTATTTGGCAATTAGTTAGTAGAAATTATAATCAGACCCACTTACTTCTGTTGTGGATAGCTTTATCTTTACTTTTAGGCCACTTAGTATATCCTACTGACTTAAAGTAATAACCTAGTGTATTTTCACAAGATATTAAGCTTATTTATTGCTGTTCTTGTCAACTTTCTCAAGCCAAAAACCGCACGAAAACTATCTGGAAAGTATCAAGGATTGTAATGCAGAATTTCAGCGAAATCGGTTGAATAGTCTGTGCAGTTAGCAATTACAACGATTTTTGGGACTTTGCTGTATATATTGGTAAGTAACTTAGTACTTTGGTACCGAAATCCCTACTGTTTACAGTTTTTATTTGATAATTGTGGAGAGATAGTTATAAAAAATTTAAAAAAAATGTTATACGTTAGTGAACTGTGACTTCAATAACTAACATCTTAGTAAAAACAAGACCTTTTGAAAGATAAATAAATTTACAAGCAATGTCAATTTAAGGCCTAGTACGTAATTGTTTTTTCATTTAGAATTTCAAACATCATATTGTATAGCCCCTACCTAATTCCTGTTGTATTCTAGGAACTTAAGTTGTAGACTCTGGTGCAATGAGATTTTAAGAAAAGATAAGATTCTCACAGTATTTAACTGCACTTATAAGGAATCATTTTAACTTACTACTGCATAGGAAAAATTAGAAAAGTGTATTATTACTCACACAGGTGCTGAAATATTCTTCATTTCATCATTTGAAAAAAAATAACGAAAAAAAAAGAGAAATTACGTATAACCTGGAAAACGTCTAAGGGTTACACAAAAGGAGTTAATTAAGTACTAATGAGTCCTTAAAAAAACAAGTTAGAATTTTTTGTATTTCTAAAGGGATAGAGAAATTCTTCTTAAATCAATTATATCTCCCTAGAATATTTCTTCATCTGTACACCAAACGAAATATGACCGACAAAAGACTTTGTATTTTGTGAACTTTTCATAATATTTTTGGTAAATCTTATATTATTTTATATGAACCACGTAAGCAGTTCTCATTGCTGTGTATCTGATGCCTAACGAGCTATTAATTACCATGGCTATCGTTAAATAGTGAATAAAAATCAGGACTAAATTGTTGACTAGCATTTGAATTTTAATAAAAAAACTTTTTCTTATACGTTGGAAATTGTTTTCTTGGCACATACTGTATTGCACACTGTACGATTCAATTATATATACAAATACACTTACAAAAAACTGATTATACGCAGAACCTCGTTCCAATTAGGTAACTTACAGCTTCCCATCTCCTTGTAAGTAAAAGTTTGTTACACGTTTCAGACACGTTAATTTTTTTGATACTTGAGATATGAAGAAACGTGTGAAAAATTAATTAATTAAATTTTTATTTCTAAGAGCTATTAACTTATTACGTAAGTATGATTTTTATTACTTAAACACCTTTTCTCTACACATGATGACTCGTGAGATTTTTTAGATACTTTTCGACTAAGTATCTTGTGTAGTAGATTCTTTATGGATCAAAACAAGTAATAGTCAGGTAGCGCCTAGGATGTAAACAATGAAGCAAGTACTTAGTATCCCTTTGGAAGCATGGACATCTAATTTCGTAATTGATATGGCTAGTTAATAAGGCTTATCACGTGACTTCATGCATTTTCGATCATTAACATTATTCTTGGATTTGTTGCCAGTAGTAGTGTGCCTTTTTAATTGTAATTTAGCGGAATTCCTGTCATGCAAGGTCATCTTTTGAGAAGTCTCTTAGTTTTAACTCATATGGTGTCTAATTTTTTAAACTTTTTATTCAACTGTCTAACAATTTTTTCTTGTTTAGAATTAAATAATTATAACTATCGTTATTACAATTTAAATGGTTCTCCATCCTTCATATCTTAAAGTTCTTTATCTTCAAATTGTTTAAGCTATCCTAGACTTTTCTTTTAAAATGCCAAAGTTCTTTTTTTTTTTCTTCTAAATTGAACCTGTTTTAAAATGTGATTATTAATAAAGTATAATCACCGTCAGTTTTTGATAGCATTCAATGATTTTCAGTAGCAGTTTTATTTGGATCAAAGGAATATAGAAAAAATATCTAGTAATGCTTCTTTGATGACGAGTATAAAAAAATTTTTTCAGATGAAGACAAAAAATTTCTCTTACGTATTACCAAGTAGGAATGTATGTTATGCCAAGGCTCCAAGATTCTCGGAAGTTCGCCACATGCGCAAAGCGAAATCACCCTCTCTCCATAAAGCAAGCTGAAGCGGGAGAGCCCCCCTATCCAGACTTTTAAGCTAAGACCCATCCACTTCTCACAACTCAAATATCACATATTGTACAGTACGAGTATGATTGACGATAGCTGCGCGGGCTTAGTCTTTTGCTTCAGCTGAACATACAAGCTTTCAAATTTCACTGATGATTTTTTATTTTTTATTTCCATCTGCACAATTTTTATAAGTTAGTTTTTTAGATTACAAAAACTTTTTGTTGGTTTGTTGCCTTTTTTTACGTGAATGCTTGGTACATGTGACAATTTGTCACTATGGATTATTTCAACAAGGCAATATAATAAATAACTTTGTTTTATTAAAAAAATGCTTGAAGTACTTTTTTTTTTTTTTTAATGTATATTTTACATAAAGTGTAATGACACATTAATGTTATTATGTAAGCTCATGTACAACGTTTTAATACTAAGGCATAATTTAAAAAAATACTCTGTACAAGACAAGGAGAGTTAAATTGCAAAACAAATTATTCGTCACTCTATAAGAAAACCCTAACAGTAATGTTTGGTGAGTTAAGCGTCAAGTAATAAAATTGAAAGTATTCTTTAATATTCCAAAATACTAAATGACACGTCTTGGTCATTGTTAGTTAAATTTACTATTATATCATTAAGGTCGGTAAGCAACACCGTTTAATACATTAATCTGTCCCGATTTGTACGATTTTTTTTTGATTGGCGTATCATTAATAACTTTGCTAAAAGTATTTATTCTTGGAAATTCGTCTTGTCAAAAAATATGGAGTGCCATGAAAGTTCATGCTGCAATTTCTCAATATTTTTCTGTATATACTCTCAAAACACTGGGCAAAAAATAGTGGAAGAAATAACGCTTATTTTAGATAGTAAAATTAATAGAATCTATAAATTTCTAGTTCTTGTTTCATTACTAAACAATGACAAAAAAATTTTTCCGCTTAAAGTATGTTTATTCCAGCATCCTCTCTCTATAGTTTCTCTGGGATTGAGACTGGCACATTTACTGTTGCCACATTACACGCGTGGTTATTTATCAACATTGACGTACGAAATGAAAAAAAAAAAAAAAAATAAAAAATGAAGAAGACATGTCGTAGGCAACAAAATTAGGAAAGCTATTTAACATCAGATGCAGAGTTAATTTGACGTCAAGGTAGCAAAGTTAAAATAAAAGCCATTATTCTTTTTGTTGAAATTTTAAAACTTGAATTAAAGTAAGTTAACAAAAAAGTAGTTAAAAAAAAGGTCGCAAACATTATAATGCTGCTTCCCGCTAAAAGCATAAAAAAGTATTGTTATTGGTATTATTACTTTTTTTTTTTCTTGTTGTAGTATTAAATGAAGAAATAACTTTTGAATTTTTTGATCTTTTGCTTACATAATCATTTCCCATGCTATGTAGTGAATGCGTTGTTGAGACGCTTCAAAATTTAAAGAGTTCTTACCTTTGACAAAGCAGTAGTTTCTGATTAATCAATACGCGTTTATAAGCGGTGTTAACATTGCCGTTTTCTTTACAGATATGATGTCATAAAAGATTGAAAAAATTCCCTCTGGTAACGCCTAATAAGGCAAAGTTAACTTACGCAATACTTATTTTGTAAGTAAAGTTAAATGATTAACTTGTAAGGAAGATATTTGTAAC
This sequence comes from Copidosoma floridanum, assembly GCF_036245765.1. NCBI lineage: Eukaryota > Metazoa > Arthropoda > Insecta > Hymenoptera > Encyrtidae > Copidosoma > Copidosoma floridanum. The sequence goes on from NW_028321899.1 coordinate 125,764, forward strand.
GGTACAAAAAATGATTTGTTGAAGCACACTTATACGCAGTATCATGGCAAAGCAATGGTTAATTTTGTTGCACCTGCGGTAACACCCTTATCGAAAAAAAAACAGTGTCAACAGTCTAAGCTCAGCTTAAGCCTTCCTTTCACTCAGCATAACATTAGTATTGACACTCTAAATAACTTGCTTCCTTTAATTAAAAAAGTATCTGAGAATCCTGAAGCCACGCAGTCCTTGCCAGTTGGTAGTATGGAATGCTCGCGACTTATTGTTTATGTTTTAGCTCTTGATATTAAATTAAAACTGGTAGGAATCTTGAAGAAAGTACATTTTTCTCTACTGATTGACGGAAGTACAGATCGCATCAATAAAAAGCTTCTGTGAGTTACAGTTTAATATTGATTTTGAATTAAACAGAATCGTGGGTCATCGTTTAGAATTCCGTGGGATAATGTTGTTGGGTTAGCATGTGACAATGCAAATGTCTTGATCGGTCGTTTTAATTCATTCGCTATTCGTTTGAGAGAAGTGTTACCTAATTTTATGCTTATGAGTTGTATTTGTCATTTACCTGCCCTCGTCGCAAAACACAGTTATGTATGTCTTTCTACAGATGTAGAATTATTTTTACGGAGGATAGCAAGTTACTTGTCAAATAGTCTGAAACGATTAAGTTTTTAAAGAATTTCAGACACACGCAAAAAAAAGACAAATCAGATATTAAAAATAAATGTGTTGTTACACTTTATGTATAATATATATTAAAAAATAAAAAACTACAAGCAAGTCATACCGGTATTCAAAATCGGCACTAGACAACTAGTATCAAACTATAGACCAATATCTTTAATATCAAATCAATCAAAAATATTTGAAAAAATAATATACAACAGGATATCTACTTTTATATCAAAAAATAGAATAATAGCTGAAAATCAATTTGGTTTCATTAAGAACAAAGGCACAAAAGATGCATTAAGCTTGATAACTAAGACTATGTACAAAAATTTAGACCAAAGTATTCCTATAACTATTACTTTTATAGATCTAGCAAAAGCTTTTGATACAGTAAACCACTCTATGTTATTAGAAAAACTATATAATTATGGTATTAGAGGTAATTCGTATGAACTTATTAGAAGCTACCTTGACAATAGAACGCAGACAGTTAGAATAGGACAAGTAATGAGTAATATAAGCACAATAAATATTGGAGTTCCTCAAGGAACTATTTTAGGTCCACTGCTATTCATATTATATGTAAACGATTTATTACTAACTATGCCTAAAGACTCTATTATGTCTTATGCTGATGACACTGCGATTATTGCTAAGGATATTTCATGGAAAAATGTTGAAATGAGAATGAATAGATACCTAGATCAAGCAACCGACTGGCTTGCTTTAAATGAATTATCTCTTAATATAGACAAAACAGTCTTTATTACTTTTGGAAATTAGTGTGATAGTGTGCCAACGAATTTAAATGTTAATATTAAAGATAAGAAAGTAAAAAGAGTTGAAAGTTGTAAGTATTTGGGATTAACTTCTAATTATAATCTAAAATGGGATTCACATATTAATCACATTAGAAATAAAACAAAATATCTAATTCTTATATTTTATAAAATTTCGAAATACATGCAAAATGATACCCTAATGAAAATATACTATGCCTTTTTTCACAGCATAATAAATTATGGAATAACTGCGTGGAGCGAAGTTTATAACAACAGTTTAAATATTTTACAAACAACTCAAAATAGACTCTTAAAAATTATTAACAAGAATAAATTTCAAACACGTAAACCTCTCACTATTAAACAATCCTTCGCATATGAATCTCTATGTTTCTACTTCAATGAATTTCGTAAACAGTATCTAACCTCTAGCAGCGTTACACAAAAAAAACTGATACAATTACCAAGAATCTTTAAAACTTTTAGTACTAAAAACAGCTACATATGAGCAATAAAACTTTTTAATGAACTACCTACAAATTTAAAAGGTTTAGACATAACTAAAAAAAAACTAGAAATAAGATTAAAAAATCGATATGTTCAAATATTCTATTATGATGTATACATTGTTATTTCATTTCAAAATTTATTTCACAAAAAAATAAATATTACATTATCTTAAGCATATAATTAGAATAATTAAAATGATTAGATAAATGATAGTACGCAAGTCTTTAGATTTAATTATATTGTACTGCGCTAGGTATAAATCTAGTATGTAATAATTTTGTAGTAATAATTATTACATTTTTTTTTTCTTTTGTAAAAATTATGTAACAGCCTGTGAACAGGTAATTGATTTACCTCTGTAGGGTGTGAATGCAGTTTATGCTTTGCAATGTATTACTTTTTTTTGTATACTCTGGTAATAAATAAATAAATAAATAAAAAATTTTTTAATAAAAGAAAGTTATTTCTTATTTTACTATGTTGAAATTATTCATAGCGACAACTTGTCGCATGTACCAAGCATTAACGTAAGAAAAGGAAACTAAATATTTTTTTAATCTAAAAAAGTAACGTATAAGAATCATGCTGATAGGAAAAAAAAAAAAAATCAATGAGCTTTGAACGCTAGCATGTTGGGCTGAAGTAAAAGACTTAGCCTGCACAGCTATTGTCAATCGTACTCGTACTGTACAATATTTCATATTCAAGTTGTGAGAAGTGAGTGGGGCTTAGGTTAAAGGTCTGGGTAGGGGGTAGCGCTCCCAAAAGTGGCAGGCAAACCAGCGTGAAATTCAAATACAAGAAAAGATATACAAAATCAGTAATGAATAACTTTCTGATTGGTATGCTTGAAAATAATAACTAATTAAAACTAACGTTTTTACAATACAAAAATAATTTGAAAGTCATTATTTTAGCGAGAATCATTGATTTGCTGTGACGTCTTTTAATCCTAAATTTTTCAGTATTATAGTCGATTTAGTGCCTTTAAAGTACCAGTGCGTATATAAAATGGTAATTGATTTGTTAGTATATATCAGTGCCCTCCGGTGAATTTGGAAATTCAAAGTGATCAGTGATCCGTTGGGGGCGAAATGTAAGAAAATAAATAAATACAAGTAAAGTGTATTTAAATTTTCCTGCGTTGATTTATTAATGCGCAACGTTTCGCTGACAATATGCGTCAGCCTCATCAGGCTACAAAATTAAAATTAAAAACACACAATGAGTGATCTGGAAGGCTCAAACACAAAAATACAATAAATTTTTTTTTTTTTGTAAATTGTTACCGCAGGTACGCGAGAATTCGTAAGTTTGGTTGACTTACTCGTCACCTGTCGTGCTGTCGACTGACAATAAATTACAACCACAAGCCAGCGCTTATATAGGCGGAGCCGCAAAGGTAGACGGTAAAGGGCGATGAACTCGATCGGGACATTTAAACTTTCGTAGTAAAGGAAGGTATGCTCTATTAAAGGAAAGCACATCCTTCTTTCTATTGATGTTGTGTTCGTCGAGTTTTATATAAAGCATTTCGGAAATAATTCTTTTTTTTTAATTGGATTCTTTGTCAAGGATTTTAAAGTTATCCCAATCGAATTCATGGTCAAAATTGATTTGGTGTGCACAAACAACGGAATCGGAGTTTTTACTTTTCATATGTTCACTGATGCGGACCTCCGCCGCTCGCTTTGTTTCACCCACATATGACGCAGGACAATTTTTACAATAAAACTTATATACTACATTTGTCTGATTATGTTTATTCGTTGTATCTTTTCCTAAGCGGACGATATGCTGCAGTTTATTTTTAATAAGAGGGTAAGTGTGAATATTGTAGGGTTTTAACATGGTTGAAATTTTTTCGAAATTATTGTCAATATATGGTATGCCAATTTTGCAGAGAGGGTAGGTGTTTGTTGTGCTTCTGTTATGATTACTATATTTGTGTCTTTTTAATCTGACCCTTATGTTTTTATTAATAAAGTTAAAAGGGTAATTGTTTTTTATCAACAGGTTTTTCACCCTAGCAGATATTCACACCGTGAAAACGTGTACTGGCAAGTAAGATCGCCCTATCAACCAAATTAAAAACAATATTTCTCTTATAGCTAACTGGATGACCAGAAAATAATTTAAGATTTGTCCGGAAGAAGTAGGTTTTTCAAACCAGTCAAAATTAAAATAATTAGAATTTCTTATTATCGTCAAGTCTAAAAAGTTGAGTTTCTTGTTAATCTCCATTTCATACGTAAATTGTAGTTTGGGATGATATGAATTAAAAATATTTAAGATTTGGTCAATATGGTCAACATTAATAAAAAGTAATACATCATCCACGTAACGAAAATAAAAAGATGGAATAATATTATAGTTATTTTTTAAGATGGAGAGAATCATTTTCCAGGTCGTCCATTACAAGGTCAGCAAACAAAGGTGAAATAGGAGAACCCATTGGCGTGCCGAAAATTTGTTGATAAAAAATGTTGTCAAAAGTAAAAAAAGTATTATTGAACAAAAATTCTGTACATTGTCGAATTTCATCAACCGGGATTCGACATTTATTCATTATGGTCACAATACGTCGATCGATGCTCCGTAGTACCAACTCTAGAGGAATATTAGTAAATACGGAGCTGACATCTAAAGACATTAGTCTATAATTAGTAGTGGGTTTTATATTTTTTAGTTTGTTTTTCAATTCAAAGCTATTATTAATGTGTGATATTGGAACGTTGACTGACTTCTTGAGTTCATCGTAAATTACTTTTGCTAGAAAATATGTAGGGCTATCGATAAGAGAGACGATAGGACGTAAAGGGGCATCGACCTTTTGAATTTTCGGCAAGCCATAACATTCAGCTAGAGTTGTATCTGTGAGCGACAAAGCGTTGGGATGGTATGTTCTAGAAAGAAAGCCGTTAGAGTTGAGATTCTTTAAAATGTTAGAGGTTCTCTTTTGTAGAGAGTTTAATGGGTTTTTTGAAATAATTTTATAAGTCGATTTATCAGACAGTAAATTATGCATTTTTTCCGTATAGTCACTTTTTTTGAGACAAACCGTAACGTTGCCTTTGTCAGCAGAGGTGAAAAATATATCGGGATTTTTGTTTAGAAAATTTTTTGTTGATTTTAAATTTTTTGAATATTGGCGGTCCTTTCTAGAAATAGCTGGCCTTTGTTTACAAGCATTAACTAAATATTGAGATAATTTGTCACGGATTTCGGTCTTTACTCGATCGTTCGTATCGAGGTGTGAGAGACCAACTTCGAGGTTTTTGATAATACATAAAAAATCGCGTTCACGAAAAGATGTTGGGAGATTGAAATTCGGTCCAAGTGATGCAATTTCGGTGACATCTTTAGGAATGGCTATATTCGTTGAATTGTGTATTGAATTATTATTACTGGTTGTGGTGTTTGTTTCCGGTAAGATTTTTTTAAATTTTTTATGTAACGTATGATTAGATCTTCTGTAGATGGTGTTTTGTTTGATGTTGACAAATTTATAATGTCGTTCACGAATATTGTAGTCTAATTTTAATGACGCGATGTGATCTTTTAAACGGGAAATTGAGTTTTGCAAAAATCTAATATGTGTGTTAATGTCGCTAATTTCGAAGTTCAGAAGTTTCTGACAAAAATGTAAGGTACTTTTGTTGAAATCGGCATGTATCGGTTTGCAACGGAAATTGACACTTAAACACTTATTGTAGAGGTCTTTTATGTGGTTAGGAAGTACCCTCGCGTACCTGCATTTAAGTAAAAATCTTTGTTGTGCCATACTGGTTGATAGTTGTATGTGCAGGTCCTTCCAGCGTTTTAAAGCATTGGAGGTATGAGCCTCAAATCTCCCCGTGATGTTTTGGTAGAAGTGTGGGATGGTGTCCGAGTCTTCCTCTGATCCAAGACTCATGTTAATGATTTGTTAGTATATATCAGTGCCCTCCGGTAAATTTGGAAATTCAAAGTGATCAGTGATCCGTTGGGGGCGAAATGTAAGAAAATAAATAAATACAAGGAAAGTGTATTTAAATTTTCCTGCGTTGATTTATTGATGCGCAACGTTTTGCTGACAATATGCGTCAGCCTTATTAGGCTACAAAATTAAAATTAAAAACACACAATGAGTGATCTGGAAGGCTCAAACACAAAAATACAATAAATATTTTTTTTTTTTTTTTTTTTTTTTTTTTTTGTATTTAAATACACTTTACTTGTATTTATTTATTTCCTTACATTTCGCCCCCAACGGATCACTGATCACTTTGAATTTCTAAAATGGTAATTATTAAAACTGTAAACAATAAATTTGCATATATATTTAGTTAATAACTACTTTAGCATGGTAAAAAGTCTGAACGCATCGTAGTATACCTATATATATGCATCTATGAAATTCTGTTTGCATTGGTGCACTGAAAAAAAAATCAAGCAGCTGTAGCATGAAAATCTCTACTGCGTTAGTATGACTATCGATTCATGCGTGCAATGCTTGGATTTCAAGTATAGATCGTATGAGATGCGCTCAAAGTAATATAGTATGGTCTGCTAGCGTATACACTATGACACACATCGGGCCAGCGCGTGAAGCCCACGCGCAAAGTGTTTCGCGTGTACGCACGCTGAATTCGAGTGGGAGCTATAGGCATACCCTATACATAACATACGCGGTCTGCAATACGCATTCATTACAGCTGATATACTGATGTGATATGTGTGATGCTCGTGTGATTTTATGTGTATAATGATGAATAACCAAGGTAATAGTTATTTCTTTAATGAGTACTAAATTAATGTGGCGGTTGTTCATCATTAATTACTAATATTTTGTTCAAGTGTACTACATGTGAATTGTGCTCAACTTTATTTGTCAACACCCTGCGCTGAGTGCATTATATATATATATATAGAGAGAGAGAGAGAGAGAGAGAGAGAGAGAGCGGAGACAATCACCGAAACAACATCAGTATACATTACAATTTTGAAGGTTATACGGCAAAAGGTAAATTAATAAACAATAAGTTCTTGGTTATGCAGCATGAACTATGATTCCACTCAGTTCATTTTTGTATAAGTAGAGGTAACAAGTGTTGTGTTTGTGTTACCTATTGAACTACACTAATAGTAGTAAAAGTTAGGAATGAAGTAGCATGAAATCAGTGGATTAACTGTCTCACTCATTTACTGCATGTTTATTTCCATTATTTATTTGTAACTACTAATTTATACTAAAGCATTAATGGTTCAAATGAAGCATGTACAACATTTATAAATAGACAGATTAAACATGTACAGGATATTCATAATTTTAAAAACCCTTTTTTATGTACTATGTTCATTCGGCGAAAACAGGCCTCATCGATTATTTTTACCTATACGTGGTATCTCAACTTTTATAAGATTTAGAGTGCTCAAAATCGATACTTAGTTTTGCTTAATAAAGTTGGAAAATTGTACAGAGTTTCAGCTCTTTAGCTATAACAGAACTGAGTAAGCTTGAGTAGTATTCATTGTTGATACTCGAACAGTGCGAACAGCCCTAATTTTTGAATTTAGTTTATATTCCAACTTTTTAGTTCTGTTACAGCTAAAGAGTTTAAACTTTGTACAATTTCCTAACTTTATTAAACAAAACTAATTATCAATTTTCAATATTTCTACTCTTACAAAAGCTGAGATACAACATATGGGTAAAAATCACCGATGAGGCCTTTTTGTCAAATGAAGAGTTTGCGTCTTAAATGTTGCTGATCTGTTCACTCAGAATGTAGATTATTAAGTTTTGAAGTTCAAGAATAATTTCAAGCAAAATATCAGGATTTTTATGAGTATATTTTTTTCTGTGATTCAAATGTCTCATGTAGCTCTATTGTTAGTATGTGTAAGTCTTAATATGACAGTCTCAGTTTTTAAATTTTATTGATGTTTGGGTAACTTGATAACATTATTGTGATATATATTAAATCTTGTATTCACCCAGAAATTATTTTTAACATTATTTTACATTGATGAAGCATTATTACCAACCATTTCATACCTTCTTTTTTTTTAACATAGCATATTGTCGTCGTCTATACTAAAACAATGAATTACACACATTTTGGAATGAGCCAAAATGCTTCGTCCACAACATCGGAACAGTATGAAAATAAAGAAGTTTTGAAATTTGTTTCGACAGCTGATGGTTAGACATTTCTTACACATTTTCCCAAATACCTACTAATAAATTTTTTAAATAACAGCAATTGAACAAAACGTATATATAAGTTATTGCTCTCAAGTTTCTATTCATAATGAGAGATACACAATTCTAGTCCATACTCTTAATGTGATTGAACCATACTCTCTCTCGCGAATACTGGCTCCACTTAGATATTCCCATTTGGTTCATTAGTAATTAAAATTTTATAATATTACAGTCAAGGGGCAAATCTGAGTTGTGCTACTATTCATGTGATTAACCAGAAATTTTTTCTATCTTTTACGAATAAATTACCTTTTATTACGATAAAGATTTTTTCTACTTGAATTTGATTGTATCTGAGGTGGAAATAAAAATCTAAATTACTTTTATCGTAGGTACATCAAGAGCTATACAATATTATAATAGTCCGGTTACTGATGCGGCGGTTGAAATAATCAATGTTCCTTCTTTAACGGAGCACTCTAAAATCAGTAAATTACCATCAGCAGTCTTAGAAGCTATTATAATTGATCCTCAAGGTTTTTTAATTGGAAATAGTTGTACTGAAGAAGTTAGGGACGGAGAAAAAGGTTTATTTATAAGCATCTTTATAATATCTATGGGAAACTAAAATGTTGCTAACGGTCAAGCTAAAATACGTTTGTTTAGATACTATAAACTATGGTGAAAATTACGTCTATCAGATTTTAAGAGAGTGCTGTGTTGGAGATTTTTTACTGAAAAATTATAACTATGAAAAGATACATGAAAATCAGGAGTCACTGAAGCTTTCCAAAAAAAGCGAATATTGCACACCGAGTAGAATCGCTTATCACATCATTCAACATGAGCACAACAGGACTAATTCATTCGAGTATTAAAATTTTTTTCATTTTATCGACTTGTATACTCATAACATACTTATACATTCTCTCCACACTGTTTGTTTTGGTAGATTACGATACAAGTGCGCAAAGTAGGTCGTTCCCACACTTGATTACCTACGTGCGCACTTGTACCGTATACTATTTTTCCTATTAGTGCGCAAAGTTCGACATGTTTGGATAGTGTTGGGTAAGTGTGAGATCGTTCAAACACACCACCTGAACGTATATGTTTATGTGAGTAACAGCAACGCACTGTCTTCTGCTACTCGTACATTCCCGCACGCTAAGTTACTTTCAGGCACGCTCAGTTTAGCATACGGAAAAGTGATACCTTGCGCACGTAAATAGGAAAACTAAGTTAAACGTTATGTGCGAACATTTTTTCTTCATACAATTTTTTTACTTTAGAAATCCAAACTTCATATCGATTTATTCGATACTTGAATAATTACTATTGAATTAATTATAACTGTTTTTTTTTTTTTTTTTTGCAGCATTACTTCTGATCGTTTAGATTACTTAGCACAAAGTGCACACGAATTATTCCCAAGGTTTCTAAGAGAAAGTTTTTATTCAAAAGCATCTTCAAATAAAAACGCTCACGGAGCCTTACAAAATCATTACAATACTCTTCGGGAACGAGGATTTTTGACCGGATATCTCAAAGCAACTCCTTCACGAAAAAGAAAGTTAGATGAAGGTAATATTATCTAATATACTATGATTGAAACATTAAAATTATACGTCTGTGCGCATAATTATTGGGTTTTTTTTTTTTTTTTTTAAGGCACGACTGGTGCGTTCCCTGATTTTGAAAATATCCCTACTGTCATTGACAACGAATACCGACTGAAATGGACTAGCAATGGAAGAACGGAGCGATTAAATTTTTTTCGCAAAAATGAAATTCAGGAAATCTTTAAAACGTTCCCCTGTTTGCGTCATCCTTTTGCGTGTACCCTTGTAATAATTAATAAATATTTTTAAATCACAACATGATGTAATCACATGTTTAATTATATTTTTTGTAACATTACGGTTTCAGTTCTCTGCTGATTTTAAGTGCGATTACAGTATTTTAGAAGAAACAGTAATTAAAAATTGGAAAAAATATTCAAAATTGATTGTTAGCCTAGCTCGAAAACGAACCAGAGATCCATTTCTCACTCAGTTACTTCCAGCATCTTTGGTGTTGGAGAATGAAGGTTCGCACGTGTTTGAATATTTAATTTTTTGCATTTATGTTAAAGAGTCAACCATTACTTTTTTGTTTACAGACCACGCAATTATCTTCTGTTTAGTGGCACTTCCTAATCTTTTTAAAAGGATAACTAAACAAACAGCAAGATCGCAAGCAAAAAAAAGTTGGGCCCCCAGTAAAGCGGACATAGCCAAGTCTTTTGTGTATCATATACAAGTAATTTCAATATTGATTATTTTTACATAATCATGCCTTACGTCGGGTGGAAACAATTGTTACTCTTGCGTTTCGAAATTAATTGTTTCGTTATGACTTTCTTATAAACCTATTTTCAAGAAACCTAATCAATTTTCATTTTTTTTTCTTTTTGATCTTACTAGTATGAAAAGTGCTTATTAGTAGTATTAAAATGTTACACTACTTGGAAGATATGCAAGTACATTATACGACGTATAAAAATTTTTTTATTTTAGGAGCGTAAAAATGTCCAAGAAGTTCTAAAGCAATTGAGTCTTGATATTCAATCTATTCATGCAGAATTCCAACGGTCATTTTCCTATCCTTACGTAGTTTTGCAGGGCGATAGCCTGACAACAATAAAATGCGCTTATGTTGTATTGCATGGCTTTACGTATCAAATCGCATCTGTGACCGATGCTGTAAACGCATGTTTTATGATAGGTACCGTTTTGAGAAATGCTGCCCCAATAATTAATAATCATATTTGGAATCTCATTGAAAAACTTATTTTCAATTTCAATGTACCTGACAAAAACTCTGCCGTCACAACTTTGCGTCAAGAATTAATAGACTTGGAATCTGGAGAGCAAGAAAAAAAAAGAAAATAAAACAACAAACAATTTTTTCTTCAAATTTAATAATGGGTGTTTTACGGTTATTCTTTAGATATAAATTATAAATTTTCTATTTATTCGTGTTGTTAAAGTATTGTGACTGACACAATATTTGTTAAACCATTTATTAATCGTTGATTACTCATCTGTGATTAATATTGTCATGAAAATCATTCCAATGGTTAAAGCTACAGTTGTCTAGAATTTAAAACGGAAATAAGTGTCTTGACTATTAAAAAATTAAGATAAGAATTATTTAAGTGAGATCTCATAGATTAGATATAATAAGTTGGTTGTTTTGAACGTTGAGCATACTAATAATCTTATTAATAAAACATTTTTTTTGTCAGCATTTCTAGTTATATATAATAATTAATTTAAATCCCTTATGCCCCTCTTATTTTATTGTATTGTATTGTATAACGAATTTATTACATAAGAGAATATAATTTTTATTCATCGTGAGTATGATTTTTTACAGATTTTGATAAATAAAACTCAGAAAAATGGACTTTTCGCAAATACTTGGAGGTCAGATAACCATTGAGTCCATGCAAAAGGCAACGATGGAGTTTACCCTATTTTTATACAGCAATCCATTCATTTCTCGAAAGGCCGTAGATGAAATATTAAACCACATCAATACTTTCATAACAGCAGCTTTTTTACCATTTATTCAACAACAAATGCAAAACGAGTTACTTCTATCAACGACGGACACGACAAGTTCGGTTATTGCAAAAGTTAGATTTATTTTAGAAAAAAATAAAAATCTGTTTACGGAATATTCAACAGAAAGTCGTAGGTTTAAAAAGTATGAGTTGGAGAGTTTATACGTACCCCCCGAAACAGTAAAAATCGGTAGATCGTATGAAATTGTGCAAGCCGTCTCTGGAGTTAATAGTCTATCTGAAAAGCCTGCCTACATTGTCAGAACATCTTTAAAAAGATGTTTCAAATCATTCTTAGAGAAGCCAGGAGTATTTAATAAAATGCTAAGTTACGTACAGAAGCTGTCAGTAGAAAACACTCTAATTTCAAATATAATTCAAGGAGATTTATGGAAAGAAAAATATGTAGATCAAAGCAAACTCGTTTTTCCAGTATTTCTTTTTTTTGATGAATTTGAAACTCGAAATGCCCTAGGGAGCCATGCTGGATGTCAGAAATTGGGTGGGGTGTATGCTTCTATAGCTACTGCACCTCCTGAATTAATTGCAAAGTTAGAAAATGTTTTTATTGCAAGTGTTTTTTATTCAAAGCATTTGAAACGATTTGGAAATAAGGCAGTGTTTTCAAATATTATAGAGGAACTTAACGATTTATCAAAGAATGGAATAAATATTTGCGTTGATGACAACGATTACAAAATACATTTTGAATGTGTTTCAATTTTAGGTGATAACTTAGGCCTTAACTCTATTTGTGGGTTTTCCGAAAGTTTCTCTGCCAAAATCTACTGTAGATTTTGTGTTGCTAATAAAGATCAATGTCAAATAATGAGTGCTGAGAATCAACAACTTCTTAGAACAAGAAATATTTATGATACCGCGAAAATAAATGGTAATTTGTCAAGCATTGGGATGAAAGAGCCATGCTTTTTCGATGAACTCGATAAATTTAATATCACTGAAAATTTAACAGTTGATATTATGCATGATTTATGCAAGGGGGTAGTATGTTATACATTAGCCAAAGTTCTCGAAGGTTTTATGAATACTGGAGTCATCAGTCTAGATGTTATAAATAGTAGGATAAAGAATTTCGAGTATGGTGAAATCGAGTCTAGAAATAAACCTCAGGAATTACGCCTCGTTACTAGCAAGAAAGGTGCTCAGAAATTGAAAATAAAACAATCAGCTTCTGAATCTCTTTGCTTAGCTAGAAATTTGACATTAATAATAGGAGATCTTATCCCTGAAAATAACGAACATTGGAAGCTGTATATCTATTTAAAAAGAATAGTTTCAATTTTAACGTCTCCAGTTTTAACAAGAGGTCAAATAAAAAAAGTAGAAGTACTTATTACGAAACATAATGATCTTCATTATAAAATGTATGGAAAATTAAAGCCTAAAATGCATTTACTACTACATTATGCGACAATTATGTTAAAAAATGGTCCGCCGGTGCATTACTCTGCAATGAAATTCGAAAGGAAAAATAAAAAGTTAAAGGAGATTGCTGCAGGAACTTCATTAAACATAAACTTGCCATTAACTACCGCGATTAGACACCAACTGCAATTATGTCACGCATGGGAATTTAAAAATTACAATGACAACGACGTTGAATATGGTACCATTGATCTTGTAAATGCGTACGACTTGTTAACAAGTATATTTCCTGGTGTTAAAAAGGAACTATCGGTTAATACATTAAATTATGTGTATATTAGTGGAAAGCCGTTTAGGCGCGGAACTGTTTTTATATTTAGTATTTCCGATATTGGTCCAAATTTTGGAATTATACAAAATATTTTTAAATGCGAAAAAAAAATTTATTTTCATGCTCTCAAACTTAAAACTCTTTATTTTGATACTCACTATCATGCATATTGTGTTAGGTATAGTAATAAAGATTCTATTTTAGTTGATGTAGATACAGTACTTCGAACTTCTCCCTGTTTAAAAGTAAGAAAAGATAATAGAGATCTGATTGCAATGCGATTTGATTTGTAAGACAATTTATTGTGAATATCGGGATTGTAACCTTGAAAAAATTTGAGATATAAGTGATAATGCTAATTTTTTAAAAATAAAAAAAGTTACAATACAAAACTTATTACTGTTACATAAATAGTTCCCTATTATTTATGACCTTCCAAATCCGAAAAATTATGTAAGTATTTTCATTGAATCCTGCCACAAAAAAATTCTATTTGGCCTATTAGATATATTATTACACAATTTAGTCATTATTTTAACTATTTTGATTATTTTATTAACTTTGTACCCTCCTAATCACTTTCTGCCCACGGGAAAAATACTTTTGGCGGGCCGAAAGTGAGTAGCGAGCACAAAGTGCGCCCACGGACACAAAACTGCACTTTCGGCCCTCGGTTCGATTAACAATTTTCGGGACTCGGGCAGAAACATACAATAACCTGAAGGGCGCGGTAGTTGTACTCTCTGCCTTAGTGTCGAAATGTATTATGTATATCTATTAAAGTATGCGTAATAATCGAAATAAACACCTGTGCCAGCGCGAAAAGATTAAACAGTATGACAATGCCAATAGAAATATTCCTAATAGTTTTTGTAAAGTTTTTTAAAATTACTTTAGGTAAATACAAAAATCATTTTTTGTTACCACTATGTGTTGAAATGATGGATTTAACTAATTATGTACTATGATGTCAATCACATCGGTTAATATCAGTAGAAGTTGAAACTACGTATTTATATCCAAAGAATTGTCTAATATTGAGTCTTGATTATATTAAATTATTAGGATTTTTCTGCCATATAAATATATAAAAAATTTTTTTTACGTAATATTTTATCATAGGACAGCCCTTGAATTTACAGTAATGTGTATTCTAATAGATTAAGTATACCTTAGTAAGCACAGTGAAAAAGACCAACCCCATGATATAGGCACGTAGAATACCTGAGATGCCTGTGCATCTCATGCATGTCTCTCATTCAAAATCAGTATGAGTACACACGAAACACTTTGCGCGTGGGCTCCACGCGCTACGACCGTGTGTGTCACAGTGTATACGCTAGCAGACCATACTATATTACTTTGAGCGCATCTTATACCGTCTATACCTGTATCGCACAGTGTTGCTATGTGAACCGATGCGTTTAACCCAATGCTTCTCTCACACTGTCAATATATAGATGGTATTCATGCTACAGATGCTTGATTTCTTTTTCCGTGTGCTAAAAGGTTGGCAGCACTTCGATAGCTAGCAGACCGATAAAATGCGTCATGTAGATATATATATATATATATATATATAAATATATATATATATACTGCAGTGTTAAACAGCTTTAATGTTCACACAAACATACTTAGTTCAGTTTGTAATAAGTAAATATAGAACTATGCAGTATTATAATTATTTAGTTATTAATATCCATAAACAATTGTGCGCTCTTAGATATACTCAACTAAATGTAAATGTGGGTTGTATGTATACAATAGGTGTCAGATAAGTATACTTTACATGATTGTTGTTTATCTTTTAGGTGTGAATGTATACTTTGTTGTGCTTTTTTCACTTTGAGGTGTTATCTTACATCTGTAAAACAAATTCAATGTTTGCTGCTGAGTGCCTGGCCTCATTGCATTCAAAAACATAAGCATCTTTTTTTGCAAAGACCAATCAAATATGCAAATTTTACAGCACAGTTGAAAGTTATTTATATTGAATGGTTATAGGTAGGTATCTATCATCCTTCATTACACTCAGTCAATCAGTTTTACTAGTTCCCAGGAAAAACTAAATTATGATTTCGATTGTCAAGTACAATAAAAATAAAATTGTTCTGTATTACTTCTTATAGGTTAACAACTTTATCTATCATACACTTGCTATTTAAGATTCAGAGTGTTGCTAAAGATGAAGCTTATCGAAGTGAAATCTATTTTATTACTATTCATTTATTATTTTTAGTACAAGAGATAACTCATACATCATTAATATCAGTGTATAAAATACATGCAATATTTAAAAATATGTCAATTACATAATATTTTTCCATAATCTATAGTGTTTCATAGTATGCGATGCATCAAATTCTAACTTGAGAATAATTAATCATTGGCTACATCAGTTTCAGCCTTATTGTAATATAACATTACTCGATGGATGGCACATTTAATTCTGAGAGAGTAAACAGGACAATCATAATGTGGTGCTCTTGTCATTGCACTATAGGTATATAACATATGCCAGCTGTTGCTGCTCAGCCAAAAATGTACAGCTGTTAAAAATTTGTCGCTATAATAACCTCAAGTTTTAAATTGGTAATGTAGTTCACACACATGATCAGAGCCAGTCACTCTTACTGCATTAACGTCTCTGAATATTTCATACTACTTTAATGTAGTGACTTAGGTGCACATCAATTTTCATGTAACAGCTGCATGCAGAAAAAAAGGGCTTAAGTATAGAGCTGACATCCTTCGAAGTTTCTCCAATATGGAACCAGTGTGGTTGCTCTACTATTTTTCACCTTCAAAATAGGAGTACAAAAATGTAAGGATATACTTTGTTATTTATACAAAGGACTTTTGCGTAGGAGTGCTACTACGGTGTAGAACTTTAGGTTGGAAAAAAAAAGAAATATAGACCTTGCTGTATCACAACTAGGTACTTTATGTTTTATTAAGCATTTCGCCTCCATCGTTATCACTTCATTGCAATACATGTAGTATGATCGAGGAAGCTTTAAAAATATTTTCCAATTGCATTTATGTAAGGGAATGTAATCATCTGCATAAATATAATGACTTTTATTAGTATCAAAGCAAGTAATTATGTTTAATTGAAGTAATACTCAAATTAACAAACATGTGAAATGAGCGACAATTAACTCGACTATTAGATGCATCTACATTCTAATAAATCAACGTTCTTACATTTATACTTTTATTTCTTAAATAGATATTTTTACTTATATATTCTATTCTTGTTAACCAGATTGACTTATTATAAATGTTATACAATTTTTTAACGTATTGATTTTCATACACATGAAATATTTAAATTTTTTGAGCATTCATTGATGGCTCCAACAAAAAGTAAAATTGCTTATAATTTCCTGTTTTACCTAACATTGAACAATCATATTCGTTTTCATTGGGGTCATTGTTATTTACATCTCATAAGCTCCAACGACAGTACTTTACATTGTTTATATTTTTTTCTAGTGTTTTATAAAATTAGTTGCTTATAATGTATATTTAGATAATCAATACAAGTATTACATTACTTTTAAATATACAGGCAAGTAGCTTTGAAATACCCGTAATAAAAACGAAGTTTATTTATGTTTTTTCAACAAATTTTTGTGTTACGAATTTAGTATAAGTTAGAATCAATACAATGAACTTAAACATTTTTATCTATTCTTGTATTACAATTAATATATTGTACTTTATTTATTTTTATATGTACAGTATTTTAATAAAAATATTGCTCATGCATAGAATTAGGAAAATAATTTGAATTTTACTTTATATTAGCGCTAACGAATTTTAAAGTGATTTCCATACAAAAAATTCATTTAAATAGTGTCAACAGCTCTTAAAAAACATTTCTATAAAAACACAAGAAATATTTCGTCTGTTTCAATAAATAAATCATCACCGTTGTCTTTCACCACTTGCAACGCTTGTAAAGTTCCTTCAACAGTTTTAATAGACATACAATGTCTATCTTTGGTTTTATGATCACTTTGTTTGCTGAATTCACGCTCTGGTGTGGCATTTGCATGTGGCGTGCACAATGCAAATAAGGCAAATAAGCCTATTTTTCGGTAAATTGCATGTCCATTATTATTTTTATGTGTAGAAATAAAAAACCAGAATTGTTCCACTGTGTTTTCACGTGTATTAAAACTTGGTGGAAGTACGACTTCTGGTAAGGTGTTCCATTGCTTAAGAATTTCGTTTTTGGTGTGCAAATCATCAACTAATTGACTACAAAGATTCAATAATCCATTAAAACAGTTTTTATTTTAGTTGCTTTATGAATTAGGACATCTTCCCTTTGGAAAATATTGTTTAATGAGTTGACATGGAATAAAACTTTAGATAACATCAGCATGTAACACTTTGTGTCTTCTAATAATATCACGCGGTAGACCTGTTTTTCAATGTTATCATTGTTAGCACTCTGAATTTCAGCGAAACCTAAGATTGCGGGCCACTGTTGCAAAATTCTATTGACGCAATTTTCTAAAGAAAGCCACCGCGTATTACATGTTTTTAAAATTTTTTGCACGCATGCATACAAATCTCTTTGCAATTCATCAAAATTATGTGATTTATCAGCGCTGTTAATCATCAAGTACACGTTATGAATGAAAAGCACAATATAGGACGGAAGCTGGTCTATATTATGTTGCACGCACAAGTGAGTACTGTGTGCTGGGCACTGCCCTGATATAGTACCAGGCACAAAAGCGCTTATAAGAGCTTTCAGTCCACCTACTTCACCTATCATCGTCGTACACCCATCCAAACAGATAGATGTAATATTATTGAGTGGAATATTACTACTTTCAAAACTATCCCTTATACATTCAAATAATCGCTGGGCAGTAACCTTCGCTTTTTTACCGAGCGCGAAAACGGGCACCAATGCCCACAGTTTACTAACAACACGTCCACTATCTGGTTCACAAAATCGTGTTACTACAACTAATATCTTATTTTTACTAATATCAGTAAACTCATCTACTGATATTCCAAAATACGTGTTTTTTTAAATTTCCTGCAGACGTTTCTTTCCATCTGCCGCCAATCCATTAATAGTCATATCGCGAGCTGTCATTGGACTTAGATTAACTCTATGGTACATACTTTTTCTCCCCCTATCGACAGTTTTTAAGTGATTCACCATTTTTGGCACTTTAGAAAAAGGAATTTTCATATTTACAGCCCTGGCTACCACTTGCACTTCGGTTCTTGTTTTTTCAACTTCATATTTCCATTTCTTTTTCGGAGGGATGCAAAATAAATGATTCGGCGGTGGATTTTGTCACCCAGCTCTATGGTAATGGTTGTAGCTTCTTGCGTGCCCCACTAACACGTGAAACCGAGGCGACAACTGAATTTGACATATTTTGCACGTAACTATATACGGGCTCTCTATAATCCACGGAAATCCAGTGCTTAAAACCTTTAACGCTGAGCCAGACCAGTCGAAATTTTCCCCGTTTTATTTTTTTTGTCTTGGTTTTGATTTCGGGATTAACTATTATACTGTCATCTTCACTTGCAGACTATCTCAAAAACAAAAAAACAACAATTTAATATACTCTTTATTATTATATAAGTTTAAACTGAAGTAGTTGATCCAGCATTTATAGCTTTATTTAAATTATTATACCAAGACAATTTTTTATAATTTGATACGAATAAACCTGAAAAAAAAATTTTATAGTTATTTCGGTACAACTAATACGCGTTTGGTATCCTACATTTTCATTTCATACACTATACAAATCGCACTTAAAGTAAAGGTGTATAGCTTAGAATTTTTTTTAGTGTAGTTTTTAGTAAGCGTCCTCAGTTTTCTGGCAATTAGTGCATGTATTATATATTATTTTATAAATTTATTAAGTGGCTGGCAGGCCCCCCCAGTTGCCTAATGATTGGCCTTTATACTGTTTTTTGTTATTTCATCAATTTCTTTAGTGCCAGTGTGCGTCTTGGGTTTTCTGCTTTTTGACACTTATATTATTCGTTTTTCTCTCATTAATTTATTAAGTGGACAGTCAGCGTTCCAGGTTGTTTCATTATTGGTGCTTTTATTATTTATTGTTGATATATTAATTTAATAAGTGGCCAGTAGGCTGCTCAGGTTGTTTGGTGATTGGCCCTTATGTTGTTACATAATATTTTACTAATTATTTAAGTGGCCAGTAAGCGCATCAAGTTTTGTGGTAATTAGCGCAACAGTTATTTGTCGGTATTTTATTATGTGACCAGTGTACGTCTTGAGTCGCCTGGTTTTTGGTGCTTGTATTATTTATTGTGATCTTATAAATTATTAAACAGTCAGCATTCCAGGTTGCCTGGTTATTGGCGATTTTATTATTTTTTGTTATTTATTAATTTAGTAAGTGCTCAGATTGTTTGGTGATTGGCGCTTATAATATTTATTGTTATTTTAATAATTCATTTACAGGCCAGTATGTTCTTTTAGTTGCCTCGTTATTACAGCTTAGGTTATTTATTCTTTTTTTATTAATTTTTTTAAGCACCCCCCATTTCTTAGTGATTGACGCTTATGTCGTTAATTAATGTTTTACTAATAAATTTCAGAAAATTTAACCAGCACCAATCGATAGACAGTTCAATACGAACAAATTATCTTTACCTATTCTTGCAATACCATGCCCCAAAAAAGTTATATGCGAAATGAAAAAAAAATTTTCAGTCTATTTTCACTATTTGTTTAATTTGTTTAATAACAATAAAAGGTAGCACAATTATGCCCCAAAACTATTTTGACATATATTTTGATAATAATACGAAGGGATTCCAACGATTTTCGTCATAGTCGCAGAAACTTCCTTATTGACCATTTTTTGAGGCTTTATCTACCCACTTACTTATTTTGCAAGTCCAAGACTCTATGCGAACAGCGAGTTGACCAGAAGTTTCAAAATTTGAGTTATACAAAAATGACATGCAGAATATCGTGGCTGTACCAACTTTTTATATAACTACTTAATACTTTATCACTACATATATCTTACTTAATTACTCACACTATCACTCCCATCCTCTTCATTTAAAATCCTTACACATTCGTGCTGAGGATCCTCATACTCCTTATTCTCGGAAATATTTCTGATTTTTACGTCCTAGCACACGGTTTCAGAACTATTTGACTAAGAGCATTAAGAAATGCAAGTAAAAGACAAAAGCATCTTGCTCTGACGAAAAGTGCTCGCGTACTGCGTTTTGAAAAGCTGTAGCATGGTAAACTGTATGTTGTTTCGAGCGACGACTTTTTTCGCGGATTTCAGCGTTTTCGCGGTAGATGTGGACGGCTGGGCAAGCGCACTCAACTCATAAACAAATGCATAGAGTTTTGTGGAAACCTTGGATTCTACAGATTCAGTATCCTCACGGCTACCGCTGTACAATCATTTCGCTTGCTATACCAGTGCAGTGTTAATATCGTACAAATGTATCTTTAATACTAAAATACGTATTTTTAATAGTATACAGATTTTCTATCGTTGTCATAATTAGTTAACGTACGAAAACCGTCGATTTGTCACCTTTTTTATCACCCCCGATTGTTCAGTGATTGGCGCTTGCGTTATTGTTTAATGTATTTTATTAATTATTAAAGCTTGTGATACTGTTTTTGGGCGAGTTGGGTTATTGGGTGAAATAGCTTAGGATTAATTTATCAAGTTGTAGTGTATGGAATGTTGTCAAGTTATCTGGGGTTTTGCTTCTTGCTTCATATAGCCAATTGGAATTTCCCGCAAGTTCGGCAGTAACTTTTGAAAGCGCTGCTAACGGTAGAGATAAGTTAAAGGAATAGAGCGAAAATGATGTGCTAAGCTTACAAAACTAATGCAAAGTAAAGATATTTCAGATACATATTGTAGACAACAATAAATTAGAATTGCATAATTCTGTTTACCATGTAAGAACTCTCTGGGATTCAAAACCAAGACACGATTAACACCATACAGCTATCCGACACGACAAGACTTGAGAAAACTAAATAAAGATGTTTTTAAACAGTTATGTTCTGAAGAAATGATGAATGATTCATTGAATAATAATCACTGTATAAGTAATAATAAAAATCACGACAATGAAGGATTAACAATTGAAGATAGACATTTGATATCTAACAATGAACACAGTTACACGACAGTAGACACGCAGTGCAGTAATTCAGTATTATGTGTGAAATGTCTCGATTTAAAAAAAGAGATTGTTAAACATAAAACGGATGAACGTCGACTAAAAGTGATTGTTATCTCTAAAAATGGAGGTCAAATCATGATAACTTTTGACTTACCGGAAGAAGAGTCTTGTTCAGTACAAGACATGATAGATCAAGTAAGATCCAAACAAGTGTATTTGTTATAATAGTTACAATTCCATAAAATTTTTAATTTCTAGCGCGACCAATGTATGGGAGTGTCTCATAATTTTGTCAGAGCAGAAAGTGTAACCACTTTTAAATCGTCTATTTTCAGTAAAAAGAGACTTTGAACCTAGTATAAGGGTGGTCTGAGTTGGTCACGTTGTATGTGGGTGGAAGTATGTGTGTACGTCATCAAGTTCTTTGACTAACTTAAGTAATTATGATCCAAATGAACTGAAATTGTGTTTGCAGCTTTAAATTAGTTGTCTCAGCTGATGGTTTAAATTTTGACTAAATTCATGGAAAGAAAAAATTTTGACAGCATTTTTAGTGCAGCGCTCTGAGACTAAGAAGCCAGTTTTCCAGCGCTGACTTCTTTCACTTACATTTTACACGTTCACATTCAAAGACAAAGTTGTAGATCTTGTTGAAATACAACTTTTTTTTATCATACGCTTTTCTCTAAATTGCAATGCAGACGCCCTATAAAGCAAAAATATATGCGTAAACAGCGAAAAAAACGATTTTTGCCTATTACAAAAACAAATTTTAATTCTACAACAAAATGTTGTGTACAAATGTTGTAGAGCTCATAAAAACAAAACTTTTTTATGCCCTAAGTTTTTCTCTAAATTGCTTTTTTTAAGAACTAAATCGACAGAAATCGTTTCGAAATAGCTAAAAATTGTTTTACACTAATTTTTGAACATCACATTTTTAGACCAAATACACTTTTTTGGATTGACCAATTTCATCTATTCGCTGTGAGAGAGAAGACAGCCAGACAGACAGACAGACGCCCGAGTCGGCGATTTTTTGCAACGCTGGCTGGACAGCGGACTATTCCTACCATGCATAATCTAGAAAAATATATATTGCAGTGAATAAAATTTTTGTATGGTCAAGCAAGTATTATTGAAAGGTGATGTGAACAATCTGCTTGACTACAAAAAATGTGTGAAGTAATTTTAGTGCATGTATACGTCATATAACTCATACGCCCGTAACAAAGTCCAGCAAAATAGCTCGATGCGGCTATTAGAAGAAAACATGACGTCAAATTTAATGTATCTGATTGTTTTGACAAACAGAGTTGTTTCGACTGTTGTTCGACTTTGTTACAGATGTATGAGTTATACACGCATCAAAGTCACTTCACACATTGTCCACTGTCCAGCCAGCATTGCAAAAAATCGCCGACTCGAGCGCTGGCTGTCTTCACTTTTACAGCGAATAGTGTTGTTGTAATACACTTAATATCGAAAAACGTTCTAAAATGGCTGAAAAAGCATTTGTTACTTTAAATTCAAAGTTAACATATTGATACTACAACTCAGTAGGATATGATAACAGAATAATTTTAAAATTGTATCCTGTTATTTAATAACACTTTTTGCTCTGTCACCTCGTAGATTGGTCGTGCCTTACATACAAGACTAAGTGTTTTGCATAAATTTAGCCACTTTTTGATCCATACAATTACAATTCTTAAAGTCTATTTAGAGATAAAGCTAAAATTAGCCGCTGTACTATATGAAAAAAATTAATTCATTTTAATAAACAACTATAAACAGCGAAATCGTTCAGAAAATCTTGAATCCCCCAGTTTTTAAGTTATTATCCAAACGATAAAATCCATTACGGCTAATATTATATTAAAAAATTCAGTTTTAAAACAACTTTTCTTCTCCAAAACTCGCACAAAAAAAGCTATGCATCAACTTTTTATGTAGGATCATGAAGATATACACCAAAGCTTATTATACAACCATTTTATTACCGAAGAACACTGTAAATAGTACCTTGTGCTAGAATACTTTTCTTAATAAAGTACCTGCATCATAGCTCCACGTTATGATTGAGAGATCTAACAAAGCTTAGCGCTACAATTTTGCTCCCTCCAATCGCTGTGCACCCACCAGCTGACACCGAACTTTTTCGGCTAGGAGATAAATTGTTTCGTAACAAATCATTAATTATATGTTTTCTGAGACAAAGTACTTGCTCAAGAGATCTTCTGTAACAAAGTGGTATAATAAGCTTCGGTATTTACCTTCATGATACGTTTTAAATGAGAATCCAATGATTTTACGGATAAAAATCGTAGGAATTCACAATTTTTCGTTGCTTCTTTATAATTATATATTGTTACAAGTTATTTAGAAACGTAAACTAAAACTGTGTGCCAAATGACTTATGACAATTAGAATGAGCCTTGTCAGTCTTTTTTTATTTATAATGTGAGGCAAAGGTATGTCCTTTTTACGGATAAAAATCGTACGATTTTGCTATTTATCGTTGTTTATTCAGATTGATTATTTCTTTTTTCGATAAGTTACAGTTGTATTAATAAGGCCCTTTTTTTATGTTAATGATATAATATTAAAAACTTTTTTCTCAAAGTTTTTTGTTGTCCCCTTCATGTAGTTCAGCGGCCATAGGTTCAGCAGCTACTGTCAGGTGTATAGGAATTGTAGAGTATTATTTTATAAGTTAAGAGTAGATCATTGACTCAGATTTTTTTATGAGAAAAAAATATTCTTTATTGTATTGAATTAAATGGATAATTTACAATTTTAGATTATTGATGTGCCCCCATACAAACCACGTGTTTCATCATTACGTTATAGTGATATTCAATACATAGTCGATTACACGCACAATGTTCGGGCGAAGCCTTTTCATCGTATGAATGGACCTATCATTCGTAACACAACAAAGAAAATTGCATAATTTCAGCAGATTTAAAAACCGTAAGTAATCAAAGTAGTATTTTGTTCATTTCTTTAATAAAGTTTTTGCTTCATGGAAGACTGTAAATACCCTTTTAATTTTTTAATTATTTGGATCATTTCACAAAACCTGCTATATTCTACCCACGCCATCACTGGATGAAGCTGCCATATACATGACTCATTAAAAAAAAAACGAAATTTTGTATGGCCTAGTCCACCAAAAAGCTGTGAATAAATATTAAAAAAAAAAGTTTTAATGGATCATAAAGAATTATGGTTTTTGTTTTTAATTTTGAGGGTGCAAGTATTTAGACGCTGTGTAGATGCTCGTTTTATACAGTACTGCAGTACTACACTGTTAAAAATCTGTTCAATGTCAAACAGAAAAATTCTGTTAAAAATTGAGCAGGCTACACACGGTTTCTGTAAGTTACATTCGACATAAATGTCTTGTTAAAAATATATAAATCTTATGGATTTTCGCCGTTAGGTAACTATAACTATACATTAATTTTGTGTATTTATTAATTTTATTTTAAGTAAGAAGATGCACAAAATTTATGTAATTTTGACTTTATTTTTGTAATTCAGCAAATTACACGAAATTATTAACTGTATACAGGCTTACGAGGTTGTTATAATCTTTCGCTCATACCCATACCCATTAAAGATACTGTATACTGATTATTTTGTACAAATAGTACTCGCTAAAAATTTTTAGCTGTTCATATATTTATAGCTGTAATTATCTACAGTTATAGGTAATTGTAGCTATGAACATATATAATTGTAGATATTTACAATAACAATTTTGTTAAATTTGTCAAACCACGTACTATATTTCAATACAAAAATAAAATTTTGTAATAAAACGGCAAAGAAAGTTTTGTTAGGAACTAAAAAACAGTATCGTGCATACCCATATTATGCATACATATACAGTTTTGCATACGAAATTAACAAAATTGTTAAACTACATGTAATAAAAAATATTTTTGAAAGTATCTTACTAATGCAATATTATTTGGCAGCCAAGCCGATCAGTCTTTCTCCAATAATTTTCAAAAGATATGAGAAATTCATCAAAATTGAATATTGTACACTCTTAATCTACGTATTACTGAATTTGTCCTTGTGATAATTTTTTATAAGAGCTGATACGATTCCTTCTAATAATTAATAACATTTTTATTAGTATATATATTGTGACTACATATGCCTGTAGAATTAGAGAAAATGGCGTAAATAATTCGTTTCAGTTAACCATAGGTAAAAAAAGGTGCATTTAGTAGTATGGAATGGACTTCTGCGATTCCTCCAAAAATAAATAAACAGAAAATTGTTTCAACATCACTTTTCTGGTAAAAAATCGTGAAATTTCTGGTTGTTTTAAAATAAAAACAAAACAGAAGTAGAATACTTTTTTTTCAAGTGTGTTTTGTAGCCCATTCAAAACCAGTTAATTTAAGCCCCAGTTAAGTAAAATTCATCCATTGGTCATTTAAATTATCACCGACAATCATCAAAATTATCAAAAATTTAGATTATTTCCTAATTTTAAACAAATAATGCTAAACTCTTGAAAGTTTGATAAAATATGTGTCTCAATACCTTTAACTTACAATTCAATCAGGGCTCATTTTTTTCGTCTCAATGTCAATTTTTCGAATCCGTTGTGGGCATTTCGATTTTCAACAATTTTGGTCGTCAAAATGGCGTTAACAACAGTGCTACTTTTCAAAGCAGCGTTTTTTGTAAATAACTTTACAACAAAGAAACGTATCTGCATAAATCTTTTATATTCGAGTTGCTGCTATTTTTCTATAAATTTAAAGAAAAATTATTGCTCTTACTCATGTAGGAGCCGAGATAATATTTTTAATTGTTTAATTCGTCAAATATTTAGTCATAAACATTTATAATTCGACATCAAGAATTGATGATTTGAACTAGGACTTAATGAATTTAAAAAATATAAGATCTTATGAACAACCAGTTTTAATTTGGGCTATAGATGTTTATAAATAAATATTTGACGAATTAAACAATTAAAAAAATTATCTTGGCTCCTAAATGAGTTAGAGCAACAATGTCTCTTTAAATTTGTAGAAAAATAGCAGCAACTCGAATATGGAAGATTTATGCAGATACATTTCTTTGTTGTAAAGTTATTTACAAAAAACGCTGCTTCGAAAAGTAGCACTGTTGTTAATGCCATTTTGACAACCAAAATTATTGAAAATCGATATGCCCACAACGAATTAAAAAAATTGATATTGAGACGAAAAAAATGAGCCCTGGTTGAATTGTTTTTGATAACGGAAAAAGGCTTCTTTTGTATCAAACATTAGGGACCTTTTTAATAAATAAATAGAATTTCTCAAAAATCACTAAACATTTTCTGACGAAATTTTATTTTTTAAGTTAAAGGTATAAAGACCCATATTTCATTGAAGTTTCAAGAGCTAAGCATTATTTTTTTTACATTAAAAAATAATTTTTAATTTTTGATAATTTTTATGATTGTCGGTGATTATTTAAATGACCAATGGATAAATTTTATTTAACTGAGGCTTAAATTAACTGGTTTTGAATGGGCTACGAAACAGACACATTTAAAAAAAAAGTATTATACTTCTGTCTTGTTTTTATTTCAAAACAACAAGGAATTTTACGATTTTTTAAGAGAAAAGTGATGTTGAAAGAACGTTCTGTTTATTTATTTTTGAAGGAATCGCAGAGGTACTTCCCTTACTACGGAATGCACTTTTTTTACGCATGGTTAACTGAACCGTATTATTTGCGAATTCCTGTTAAAATAGTCTAATTTTACAGGTCTAACTGTACTACCAATAAATTGCGACAAGTTAGTAGAACACAATAGATATAGATACAGAAATGCAAGTATACATAAAATAATCATGTAAAGTGTGTGCTAGTGATGGCACAGCTGAACACTGATCGCTACTAGTAGTTAAATGGCAGATCTGATCAGTGGGTGTTGTCACGTGGTCGCTTGTCAAGTATAGCTGGTATGACTCTCGATGCACCTGGCGATGTTTCGTCCTCCAGTGTCGAGGTTTGCCTCGGCGTGGAACTTGAATCGGGGCTTTAGTCCCGTTCGACTTTGCGAACATTATAGAGATATAAGCATAGAGTGAACAAGAGGCCTGATGTCACGATAGAGCCAACAAGAGAGATTGCTGCCCGATAGTTCCCTCTGTCTCTTTCTAGCCAACCACTGTGATTAGTTTTCAAATACCTATACCTTTATTGTCTGCAAGAGCGGAGTGAAAATTCAGACGTCCAGTAGACGACAGCCAATCAGAGTTGGGTGAGACAAAGACAGAGGGTACCATTAGGCAGTGATCTCTCTTGTTGGCTCTATCATTTCCACTTACATAAAGCAGTACCCCTTGTTCACTCTATGCTTATATCTCAATGGCGAACATTTGCCTGGATCGCACGGTCGAGTTTTCTCATGCTACTCCTCGAACTTGCCGCGATTTCCATAAAATAATCATGTATTTTAAATAATGATCTCTTGTGTAGCTCAATCGGCCAATAAATTGCCTTGCCAATAGCAAAAACGATGGTTACCGCTTTTATTGTGAAAAATTTATAACTTTATTTATAGTAGTATTGAGGGCTGTAATTTTTTTTCCGTAGTTCTAGTGTTCTCTCCTACTGGCTTAAAATTGTAGAACGATCAATTACAAAATAATTTTTGTCTGTTGTACTTACAATGTACTGAATAATGTAATCACGCTCTTAAGAACACTTCACAGCAATGATGCCATCCAAAAAATTGGTTTAGTATGGCTCCATGGTCATGATATAGCTACTTTCCTCACAGTTGGGACAATCACGGTATCATTTGGGAGAGGTGTTCTCCCAAATATGAGAGCGTAATAGACCGAGCTTAATCAGTGATGAACCGGAAAAAATTATTCATACCCATGTTTGTAGTCTTTTCTTGTTCAAATATAGTACTGTGGTCGAGATTCGGTGGCTGCATTTTTTGTCCAAATGTTTAGTTATATTCATATAACTTAATTTATTAAAACTTAAAGAATTCTCTAATACTTCTATTAGGACTATCTACTGTTAGAAGATAAGTTTTTGAGTTTATAAATTCATAGTGAATTCATATTCCGTTTGGATGAGTTCATTAAATTACTGTAATTAGTAAATAAGTTAATTTTGAATAGTTTTTGCCGTTTGCGAATCAACCCCTGAGGAAAATTCAGCAAAATTAAAAAATATCTAATACTGAAAACATTGAAATACGCAACCCTTTCAATTTTATCTGTTATTGTCTCCTTTGCAAGTTGAATAATTTTACAAACCATAAGTCAAAAATAACTTGCAAAGTGAATACGAAAACTGCTAGGTAGAAAATACAATTCTCCAAAAAAATCGAAATTAATACATTATTTATGTTTCATATAAATATCTACTTAAGAATAAATAAGCTAATTGTAGAAAGTATCAAACTATAAACCATATTTTAGAATGAAGCTAAAATTAAGTAAAAACACTAAATAACAATTGAAATACAACAAATTTTTTAACTGTACATTACATTTCTTTACAGTATGTGCAAGTAGATGCTGACGAGTTTGAAAACATCAATACGGAATCGAAGAGTACAGGATCAGCACTGTCGTCCTCATTCACGTATGATATTATTAATAAATGTTACTGCTTGTGGGGTTGCGGTAGCCTAATAGTAAGCAGCACATCCACAATGTGAAAGCTGGATTTCATCATTGATAATCGTGTTTGATACGGAAGAAGAATTGTGTGGTTAATAAAATCAAGTTTTTCGATATTGATCTTTATTGTAACATAACTCAACGTGTCCTAGCAGATTTGTTAATGAAATAGACTTGTAATTATAATATTGATTGAGGTTTATTTTATGATCTTCTTCTTTGATTCAGGTCAAGATACAACCTACAGAATCAGTCATGTAAATTGTGATTAAAGTGTATAGATTTATATATAAAGCTTATGTTTAATGTCGTAGTAAATTGGTTTATCCGCCAGCTCCAACCAAGGGTGGTATATTAATCGGCAAAGAGGACTTTAAGCGCTTCTTGGATGATAGATTTTTAAACGACATAATAATTGATTTTTACCTATATTAACTGATGCGGGAGGTGGTGCCACTTAATGATAAGAATCGAATGCATGTGTTTAGCACACACTTTTATACAAAGCTTAAGAGTCCTCTTAAGTCTTACGGCTGTGACATCAATAAATCAAAACGTAGGCACGAAGGTGTTAAAAAGTGGACCGAAAATGTTAATATATTTGAGAAAGATTTTATTATCATTCCAATTAATGAGATGTAATAATTTTACCAAATTAACAGTCATTACACATTTACAACATTAAAATGCAATTAATGTATATATCATTTTTAAGGTTTCATTGGTACATTGTTATAATATGTTTTCCGTATTTAATGAAAGAAACTCAACATGGAGACCGCATGAATTGCAAAACCGAACAAAAGAGGTATAGTAAAAAAAGTGTTCCATATGGATCATTCTACCAAATTGGCTTATTTCATGTCCTTGTACATACAACGTAGTGCAAAGAGATATCAATCTGAAATTGTTTTTAAAGAATCAAGGGATGTTTTCTGCCTGGAATCAAAATGCAGACTTCAAAATTTTTCTGTGACATGTTATCTCAAAATTATTAACGTGAACAACATTTTCATGCATTTTGGAGATCTAAAAAAATTGTATCTAAGACTTGGATGGTGTTTAGCCAGTACTATGAGCTCGCGAATCTGTACATTCAGCCTCCCCAAAATAAAAATAAAGAGCCCGTATCGCTAAAACATCTCATGTATCCTTGAAAAATTGTAGATTATCGACTTGGAAGAGCACGGGTTAAAATACAGCTGCTTTGCACAGGTTATGAGTACAATGGCGAAGGTTATTTTCAGTTTAATGCGTCACAATCCCAATTTTATGACACATTCGTAAGAACCCGTAATTCTTTTTTTTTGCTAAAAGCAAGCCCGTAACACTATCCCGTATTGCTTGGTATCTTCGTTTTATGTTAGATTATCGACTCGGATAGTAACTTGTACAAATGTTAACGGTAAGTACATGATATAAATGTAGAAACGAAGTCAAATTTTATGAAGGGCACCGTTATAAAAGCCCGTAACGCTTCTATTTTTCTTAAATAAAATAAAAAAGTTATCGTAAAAATTTTTCTCGTCCACAACTGACAAGGTTAAAAAAAATTTAGCTTATTTTGGTCATGGACAATACGGAAAAAGTATTTAAATAATTAAAAATCCATTTTAATTTTGTTTGTTTATTCCAGCTCTTGCAATATGCCAGTTTTCGTAGAATTGACCACATGCGTCAATAGAAATTGAATAATTTTGTGTATATACCGATAGCTCAGGTAAATAATAGTTTGAAAAAGTCCTAACTCATATTTGCAAAAAAAAAGCGCTCACATGGAGAAATAGTAGTTTTGGTCACAGAAACGCCATAACCACTGGGACTATTTCGTGGCTACGTAGGGTGCGTTTAGATGGAGTTTGGGAGTCTGCCAAACTAGCATTAAGTCCATAAGAGTGAGAAAGAGGTGCATCACGTGACGACATCTAACCTCTCTCTCACACTTATGAGCTTCAATGCCAGTTTGATAGACTCCCAGACTCCATCTAAACGCACCCTAACCGTATGGTAGCCTGATGGTAGCCTCGGTTGGATGGCGCTTAAGGTGGCGAACACTGTTTTTTCTACTGAGGGCGTAGTAAACACCCAAATGTCAGATTGTAATGATAGTGCTGGAATGCAATTTCCAAACACAATAAAAGAAAAATTTATTATATTTAAAGATTGCATGGTATTGTTACTACAAAAATGTCTATAATTTAGTGGTATTTTGTATCCAAATTGGAGTTAGCTCTTTGTAAAAATAAAGTGGCTTAATGCTTTCTTCTATCCAAATCTTAGTTTGCGTTTTCATCAACGCAAATTTTAGATGGCTACTTTTACATGAAATTTTAAATTGGCTCTTTCTTTTATCAAGATGTTACTGTCCTTCTACGAGTGTAAAATTAATTCAATTTTATTTAAACATTTTTTCTTATGAAAAACGCTATCATCTTTACTCATAAAATAATTAAAAATCATGTGTATACGAGGTATACACATTAACTATGTTTTTTAGTTTTTGTGATAAATCGTCACTAAAATAAAAAATAGATTTTATAAGACGTAATAAACAGTTTAGACAGTGGTCTCATGTTTTGCATTTCTAAAATAACTAAGGGATTCGTGCGCCAACCAACAACTTTTATTTATACATATATTTAAGAATTATTAATTCCAAATAAAATGATTAAATCTCAGTTTATTAATCGTACTCAACGTTCGTTTAATTAATCGTAATTTTTATTCAAAATCAGCCTAAGCATACGAATAAAAGGGAGCTCGAATTGGCTCAGTGGTAGAGCGCTTACTTTCCACCTGGAGAGCTGGGGTTCGATTCCCCGCTCCGTCCACTTGCGGTACCTTTGTGGGGTTTTTTCTTATAATGTCCCTTTTTGTTGTGAGCTCCTAGTTGATTGGTGTAGGACCGTGCCATTGTTAACCAGTAATGAAAACGGTCACAAAATTAAATACTCAAAAACAAACATGAAATGTGGCATAACGGAGTCAAATAGGTACCCAACTACTAAATAAATAACAACAACAGCAACAACAACAACAACGAATAAAAGGCTTGAGTCATGTGCAAATATTTTTTGAAAAAAAGAGGATTCTGTTAAAGAAAGGATAAATTAAAATAAACGCTATGATATTCTAACGTATTTTAATGTTCTATCTATGTAGTCTCCTAATATTAGTTTATCAAATGCAACTGTTACGTGGGATTAATATGTTACAAATTTTAATGGCAAGTAACATATCTTTAATTATCTACAATGATTTGGCATACCAAATTTTATGGGGGTTTCGAACAAAAATAAGACAAACCAACTAGGAAAAGTAGCTGTAAACAGAAAGTTAAAAAAAGAAAAAAAAATGTGGGTATGCCTGGGCCCAAAGGATCATTAAGAGAACCGAATTTAAAATTATAGAAACTACATAACATTAAGTGGATAAATACATTAGTATTGTTTTTCTAGGCCAATTATACTTGTTTTCGACTCCATTAGTTCAACCGAAAAATCCAATGCAGTGTCAATAATAGAAGATTACTTGAGGTATAAATATGTAGCAAAAGTCGGAAGTGATGATTATGAAGTATCTCAGTATCATGTTGTCATACCAACAGTACCACAACAGTCCAATTGAACAGATTGCGGTCTGTACGTTCTGCAGTACGTTGAAGAATTTTTTAAGGTGAGCGATCTTGTTGTTAGATAATGCTGTTGGACGTGCTTATTAATTGTATTCTTTTTTCATAGTTTCCGATAAGCAACTGCTCTTTACCTTTTGAAAATTTAAGTCAGTGGTTTGATGGAGATACCATAAAAAAAAAGAAGGGCTATTGCTGAGCTGATAGAAAAACTAGCCAAAACGTATGTGAACAATGAAGTTCTATAAAATCAAGATTAATGTACGACAAACTAGTTATGTATTGTTTTTAATATTTAAAAGAAAAAAATGTGACTACGTTAACTACTAGAACATCAGTAAATATATGTTATATAAATTTTTAGATTAATTTACAAAATACATGTATGCAACAAAAAATAATCTTGTCGATTTTTGATATTGAATACTACAATAAAAAACAAATTACTATCCTCTAAATATATTTTTATTTTAGTAACAACTATATAGGAGCAACTGCGGCTCTATTGGGTTCGTAGTTTCAATCACGATCATAATGCCTGGTTGCTGTACGTCAGATGATAATCACCTTACTTTTTGGCATGATATTCACCTGATATCTACTTGATTTTTACATGATTATCATCTGATTTTTATACTTGTGTAATGTATACATATCTGCCACATCTCAGTCCATAATTATTTGCTATAAAAAGTACGTGTATTAATAGATTTGGTCAATTAAGGTGTTCAGAGCACTCCAAGCAACCCAGAGCCATTAAGGTGTACATCTGTATATATGGCCAAGACTGTAGATATAGATATAAACCTCAATGGTTATGGGGTTTCTCGGAGCGCTCCGAACACCTTAATCGAACAAATCTAATACATATAATTATAGCTACGTAACCACTTGTAATGAAGCTATAGAAATGTATTAAAAAATTGCTATAAATGTAGTTGTAAATGGAAATGTTTATAGCTGTAAATTTTTTGCAAAGTGTGAATGGAAACAAGTGTTTTTTAAATCTGATTTTCTTGAAGGTGTATCAGACATAACTGCGATGTGTTCATCCGTAAAATAATACTTGAATTTGATAATTTTTTAACAATTTTTTAAAAAATGTCAAGCTTAAATTTCTTTGTAACTGATTTCTTAAAAATACTTAAGATCCTCAGGTTATTTTACGCGTGATAACAACAGTTATGTATAATATACTTTTAAAAAATCATATTGTGAACAACTTTTCTTCTTTGAAATTTGCACAAAACGTACAGCTGTAAGAATCTTTAATTGTATTGATTTGTATAGTTATTTTGTAAACACTTTTGTAGCTGCATTGTAAGTGGTTGAAGATATAATTATAGGTGTAAATGTAGATAATTTTTATAGCTAATAATTTGTGACTTAGATTTTATATCTGTGGCTTCCCGGACAAACCGATTAACTCCCACTTTTGTGATTTTCAAGAAAAACGGCTTTTCGACAGCGCAGAAACCACGTTTCTTGCTGTGCTTAACGTTAGGTACTAAGACAAGACTTTGTAATTTTACATGCGTGATCGAAAAATGCAATCAACTTCCTTGCTACGAGTCGCTGTTAGAGTTAATCGTTTAGGCCAGAAACATAGGACTTAGTCGATTAATCAAATTTGTGAATTTCCAACAAAAATACGTATTTAACTGCCATGCCTGTTTACTAATTAGTTGTTATCGAGTAGTCGATTTTGATTATTCAAACATAGCACTGTAGTACTTCGTATAGTCCTATCAACAAACCGATGGCTTCGACGAAAAGTAACACAATTCGTTTTTTCTCTCGATTAAAATAACATTGACAAATTTGAATCGGATTAGTTTCATCGGTAACAAGGCTTGGAAAAAAATTGCAGGGATTTTAACTAATCTGGAGCACCAATCACCAAAGTAAATTCACTGTAGGTGACGAATTTTGGCCCCTGCGAGATGATTAGGTTTTTCTACGGGATGGCTCTGACATTAGCGCCCATATTTTTTACCACTGTATTAAAATTTTATAAATATGTAGCTATTGCGATATTGGCGAGGCTATTAAAGTCCAATAATGCATTTGACGTCTCACCACTAGTTTTTCTCTCTTACAACATTCCAAGTGTGACGCGAGTCGCATATACCGTACGTATTACGACTTCACTTTCTTTAAGTATAACCCCGGTTAATTGGTGGGGGTAACAATCAGCGAAGAATATTATCTGTACCGAGGAAACTCTAAGATTAGGAACCAACACAGAAACAATGTTAGTGTTTATATGTCAGAGGGCGGGTTCGTTGCCCTGTGTAAAAGAGCGAAATTGCTCAGATTGCCGATTATATAAAATATTTAAGATAATTGTTATGAAGTTTCAAAATTAATCTGTTAAATAATCAATTAATTCCTGCACAATGTACAGCAATTGTTTTTTGATGTTTACTTTATTGATTTATCATTGCTTCCTAAATATTCCCTTAAGTTAATTAATTTAATGTCTTTTTTAACTTATTCAATATCTTTCTAAATCTAATATCTTTTTTAATTAATTCCTGCCCTTTTTTGGGTACAGACAATATTCTCAGTTCATATCAACAATTTCATAAATATCTTAACAGCTATTAGTTTAGTTTTTATAATAAACTATAAAAAAAGAACTCGCAATCATACGTAGAGGGGAAGGTTTGCTTAAATGAG
This sequence comes from Copidosoma floridanum, assembly GCF_036245765.1. Lineage (NCBI taxonomy): Eukaryota > Metazoa > Arthropoda > Insecta > Hymenoptera > Encyrtidae > Copidosoma > Copidosoma floridanum. The sequence goes on from NW_028321899.1 coordinate 161,433, forward strand.
TACAATCAATTTATTTTTAATTATCTTATATTTATTCAATCATATGATTCTAACAAGATTGTATCTTTAATTTCTACATGTATTAATTACATTTGAGTAATCGCGATTATTTACGTTAATAATAAAAAAAGAAAATATATAATATACTCAATGATTGAGAATTTACTTAAAATTTATCCACCTTTGTTTAATAGACAATTTTACATAAACGACAATTTGAATTTTCTCTCCTTAATATCTCCGCTTAGACACGTTAGGTTAGACTAGCACGAATTTTTAGTACGACCATGGAAAATTAATGTTAGGTAACTGCCTATCCTACCAAGTCACGTAGGGTTAGGTCGTTCTCAGGGCCCTTGGGTGTCTTGAGCACTGCTCAAGTCGTTGACCCAGGAACTTCGCCTAAGAACGTGATCGCTCACCCTAGTACCTTGACTACTTGGGGATGCGTCGTCTCCACGCTTAAAGCGGTCGAGTACTGAAAGTCCAAGTAGGAACCGGTTACTGGGAGTGTAACCTATAGGTGATGTGCAAACTTACTTTTTAGCTCTTGGCCTTCGTACTCAGTCTCCTTCTCTCACCTTGTGCTTGACGCGGTAATGTATCGGTGCACGAGAGAGTTCCAGGTCTGGGTGACCGTGGATTTCCGCGTCCCAGGTTCACTAAAAGAGGATTGCTTTTACATTGCGCGCTGGTGCATTTTATGCTAACGTTGTTTCCTTTTAAGTAGCGATTTTTCCTTTCTTTGGGTGAACACGCTCTAGCGTTTTCTTAACGTACTAGACACACATTCCACGCGCGCGGCGTTCAAATTTGAATTCTCGTGTTTCAAATAGGAATTTTTTATAAATAAGATATATGTATACATAAAAAAAAATGTGTACCCTTAAATTGTCTATTGCACGGACTTTTTATTACAAGAAAATAAATATAAATGTAAAGCGTATATTATAAATTCTAGGTGATAGAAGTGCCCCCTTGCAGTATGCATACTATGCGAGAACTTGGATTGATTATTTGTAACAGCCACATATTTACATTATATCTCTTCTAAAAGAGTAAAAATTATAAAACACAATATTCTTTCATGATCTCTGCACCTTAAAATCATTAATTTTTTTATTTCACTTATTCGATTGGGCCGGGACAAGCGTCAGTTAATCGGTTTGGCCGGGAAAATGGCTGTTAATAAAACTAAACTAAGTATGTTTGTGTTAACATTAAGGCTGTTTGACAGTGCAGGATGTATATCTACATGACGCATTTTATCGGTCTGCTAGCTATCGAAGTGCTGCCAACCTTTCAGCACCAATGCAAACAGAATTTCATAGATGCACGTATATAGGTATACTACGATGCGTTTAGACTTTTTACCATGCTAAAGTAGTTGTTAACTCAATAGTTATGCAAATTCATTGCTTACAGTTTTATTAATTACCATTTCATATACGCACTGGTACTTTAAAGGCACTAAATCGACTATAATACTGAAAAATTTAGGATTAAAAGACTTCACAGCAAATCAATGATTCTCGCTAAAATAATAATTTTAAAATTACTTTTCTATTATTAATACGTTAGTTTAAATTAGATGTTATTTTTAAGCATACTGATTGGAAAATTATTCATTACTGATTTTGTATATTTTTTCTTGTATTTGAATTTCGCGCTGGTTTGCCTGCCACTTTTGGGAGCGCTGGTAGGAGGCTCTTCTGCTCTAGCCTGCTCTATGGAGAGAGGGTGATAGCGCACTGTGCATGCGGCGAGCTCCCAAAAATCTGGGAGCCTTGGCTAGAACTAAAAGATGATATTACAGTTTTGGCAGATACGTTTGGTACCAGTGGTGTTTTCTCTTTATAATTATATATTACGACCTTTTTATAACTGTGGCATTAAAAATAATGCATAGATACAATGTATAATATACTTATCTTAGTTATAATATAACAATAGCACATGTGGCTGTTCTAAGCGAAGCATATAACAACAATAAAAAAAAATTTCGGAAATTATGCACCATGAATATTCCCTCACATATTGTAATGCTTTCTAGTAGCAATGGAAACACATTACTTTTCGAGATAAAGTCAAACTCAATCAGCAGTAGTGAGCAGAAGTTATCAGTTCTATGCTACGATCTTGACTAAACTACTTTTTTTTATCAATAACAACAACACCCAGCAACGCAAATCAACATTTTGAATCTCGGGGTTGCACATACGTTCCAAGACTTTTCATCCGTATACCAAAAAATATGATGTACTAACCATTGTTATACTTCTATGATAATTTTCGACGAGGATCTAGGTCTCTTGGCCACGTACATATATTTTTTTTTATGATATGTGTTGAAAAAGGATCTGGCATTTTTCCGAAACAATTATTGTAAAAGTGTTATAAGTAAGTCACAATGCCTCTAAAATTTCAAACAAAAATATTATGACAAGGGATTTTAAAGTTTACATGCCCAACTAGTTGAATGTTAACAAATATAAACATATTTTGTGTAAACACCCACGTGTGCGTGTGTGTGCTAATTAAATTTGTTACAACCTGTGATATTTTTGCGTATGTAATAGTTTCTAATTTGAGTACATTTTACTTAAATATGATGATTATATACGTTTTTAAGCAGTACCTATTGGAAATTAAAATTCTTCAATCAGGCTCTACACAAAATTTATCTAATTATTTTCATTATCTCTCCTAATGTCATTTAATGGGGATTTCACTATTTGATCCAGTGAAAACAATTTCACTAAAAAATTGGTGAATAGTCTACTGATCTTTTAAAGACTTATTTATGCCACTAAGGTATTAGTGGAAACGTCAAAAACTTAGGCAGTGAGCTTAAACTCACAAGTTTACGTTTTTACATGAAGGTTTTTTTTCACATCGAACGTTTGACACAAAATGTCGGTTATTAATAATTATATTCGTACCAAATCTTATTATTCACAAAAAAAACTATTTTTATTAAGTATAATCATATGAATTGTTTGAATTCTGTCCAACATTTAACTTTTATTTGTTATAAAGGAAAGGATCAGTCACGCAGCTGGAGGCTTTTATCACTGGCTTTAATGAGATTAATATATACATAAGATATTTACCAGCATGTTACAAATTTGTATAATCTTATAATATTTTTTAACACTCATTAAGTACTGAGACACTTTAGGCTGCTTATTTGTTGACGGAGCCACAAAGAGATAACCCACACACACGTTTATTATGGTTATGAGAGAGAGAAAGAGAGAGAGATATGTGAAAACGTCACGTGCTAGGTCAGGACACCTAATTAAGTGACGTAAGAGCAAATAACATTAAATATCTCGCATTATAATTTAAAGAACTTACAAGCACTGGCCATAAACTTTTTGTTTTGGTTTAAGATTCCATCTTTTTTAATGATTGTATTTCGAAATTTTTTTCTTAATAGTGTGCGGAAAAAAGGTGTTTACTGCACTGATATTATTGTGGACACTCAATTTTTACACATAATGTGCGGAAAAGGTGTGTGGCAAAGGTTTTTCCGCACAGTTTGTGGAAAAGGTGTGTGACAAAAAGCTTTTCCGTTTAGTATGTGGGAGAATTGATTTTCCACACTAATATCAGTGCGGAAAACACCTATTATTGCGAAAATACTTGTACGCAACTCGTGTGGGACGATTTCCGGCACTTTTTACATAAGTAACTATTTTGACATGTTGCTTAACATTTTAAAACTATCTTTAAAAATCTTGTGCTATAACAGCATCTCTGGTGCTTTTAAAATATTGGGCAATCCTATTACTTTAATTAGGATGTATTGTCATTAACGCAATATACCAATGGGGCTAGAAATGCTTGTTCATTAAGAAAATTTAAGGTTTTTCATAAAGAACATACTTTTGTACGCAATCTTGAAGTCTCCACTTAGTGACTGAAAAACCATTTTCTGCCCAGAAAATAATTTACTGTTCAATGCTTTTTTTCTCCTTTTACGATAAGTTTAGACTGAGGACTCTATTGCACTCATTTTATTTAATTAAAAATAAAGTATTTTTTGGAATTCCAAAATTAATAGCAGTATAGAGCAAAGTCTGCTCTTGACCGATGGCATTTAGAGCAGCTTGCATGTTTTCTACACTATGATTTTTCTTCACTTTTTTTTTAGTATTGTTGTGTAACCTCCATTTTTTTCTTTTTACATTATTTTACTTTTTATAAAACATTTTTTTTTCTTTTAAAAACCCATACTTTATACTTAGCATTAAAGAAAATAGATGGTTAACTTTTCACAATGTTAAGAAAATTATAATTCTGAAACACTGCACTCCTTAGCAAGAAAACTGGTTAGTAAAATGTTGTTCTTCTACAAAGTACTGCGGTTTTTATACACTTTTGTTTAGAATATTTATGTAAAAGGTAAACTGTAATAAAAGGTGAGCAACTTTAAGTGTATGTCCATATACTGGCTACGATGTTTTTGTGTCTATGATCGAAAATAGTACAAGAGCTCCACGTTTTTCCAACTACTACAAAATCGTAGGGTAAGCTTAGACATCTAATTTTAAATAATAATAATTCTTTTTGTTTACTTTTATATCAGAAATATCTGTAGTAATTGTAAAAAAAAGTAAAAAAATATCATACTGAAACGAACTGAAGACGAGATATTCTCTGGTAAGTGGCGTACCTTCCTCCAGTACGGTCTCCGTATACAGAGACTCCAAGAATAAGAGTCATGCTACCTGCAGTCAGCTCTCTATCATCAAGAACAATGATAAAGAATAACTGGAACTTCAACCATTATTTCATTTCAGGCCCATTATGAGTATTTACGTTTTCTTCTTAAAAATCATTCTCATTCGTTCTTTAAAGGGCCACCTAAGTTTAAACTACCTAGCCAACAGATACATTTTTACTACAATTTTCGGAAACGATTATGTTAACGGCTAAAATACTATGTAAAGCAGGCCACTAATAAGCCAAGTCAATTATTTACTGGCAGACGTCTAGAGCGGAGTTGTTGGTCGCAAGGCTTGTAATCTCGGTGACTGATGACCCTATATTACCCTCTCGACTCTAAGCATTAAATCAGGAATCACCAATTGAAAAGCTTTGAAAAGTTGCTCTGGCTTTTTCTCGTGGCTCTAACTTTCTAAGTCACAAATCGAAATCACCAGTTTTTTTTTTGTTTATCCTTTGAGGATCTTCTACTCACATCAGGAAATGTTTCTCCTTCGAAAATTATAAATTTCCCTTTGTTTTTTGCAAAGGAGATTGAAACTAAATATCAACGACAATATTTAAACTAACCAAAATTGTTTATTAGTCTAAATATAACATACAATCACCAAGAGAATGTCTCGAGGAAATTTGAGACGCGTATGCGAATGAGATTAATAAACAGCTAGCTGCCACGAAACAACGATTGAAAGCGTTGTTCGAGGAGTCTAAGCTTTTAATAACAAATAACAAAATACTACCTCAAACAAAGAGGACAATTAAAAGATCTTACTGAAGTCACTCTAGTGGGAGAGAGAATTCACTGCTCGGTGACGAGTTTGATTAACAAGCTTCCTTGATCCAGCGGGGAACGGAAACTGTTGACAAACTGCTGTTGGCGTGGAAAGATCTAGTTTTGTTCGTTCTGTGTTCGATGGCCGACTTTTCAACTGAACTACGAGAGCCTGGCTGCCACGGGGGAGCTTTCCGACCTTCCTCGAGGGCCCACGAAAGCCGACTCTTAACCCGGCTCGAACTCAGCGGAGCGATCGCCAGAGAGCCCCGAAGATTGGGAATTAATAGGGGCGGGGGTCGAGCACACCAACACAAGCTCAGACGGAGCAGTTTACACTACCTTACTTGTGTGCGCGAGCCCCTTCCACGTTTACCAGCCAGTCTCTAGTATAATGTAATACAGTTCGTGCACCGAGCAGTCAGTCCCCTACAAATATTCACTTATAAGTGAACATTCCGCCCACTTTGACGCACTTGCGTCAACAAAACAATTATACACTACTAAAGAATAGGAAAGCCTAATAAGCTAATAGAAACTGTCCCTAGACTCCCAACGCTTCTTAGGTAGTTTTACAACAATATCAAAATTCTGTATAATTGAATAACAGGCACTTGGTTTCAAAGAAAATAAACTGAATCATAAATTTTCAAAACTAAATTAACATTAATTAGAATGAATAAAAAAAAATGTACTTTTAGCTACCCTATCGAAGCTACCGAACTCTTGGATTTTCTTTAACAAAATTTTACAGCGGTTCATTTTAGGCAACTAGACTTTTAGTTGCTGATAGAGCTGCTCCAATTCCGGCTCGGTAGGGAGTTTAATCAACTTCACGATGGGGCGCTTGAATGACGAATTCGCAGTTTTCACCGTGACAACCCGTACGAGTCCGTCATCACCTGGATGGGTCTCAGTCACCAGACCAAGTCGCCACTGGGTCGGGGGGAGAGTTCATCAGTCAGCAGTACTACGTCACCTTGCCGCAAATTAGGCCTTGGGTTTAGCCATTTGTTGCGACGTTGTAGATGATGAAGCACTTCTTTCCTCCAGCGGGCCCAGAATGAATCCCGCAGAAGGCTGAGCAACCTCCAACGACTGTTGAAGGATGCTGGTTGTTTGGTATCATCATAGGGCTCGGGATGGGCGAGCAATGAGGTGCCCACTAGGAAGTGCGACGGCGTCAGTGCAACTGCTTCGTTGGCATCGGTGCTGAGTGGACAGAGTGGCCTAGAATTCAGGCAGGCCTCGATCTTAGTGGCCAATGTAGTAAGCTCTTCGAAGGTGAGCTTGAGCTCTCCAATCACTCTACGGAAATGATGTTTAAAGCTCCGAACGGCAGCCTCCCACAGACCACCAAAGTGAGGAGCTCGTGGAGGGATAAAGGACCACTTGGTGCCACGACTAGCCAGTGTAGAGGCAATGCAGTCGAAGAAAGGCGACGCCGAGTTGAACAGAGCTTTTAGCTCCTTCGCTGCTTTCGTGAACGTGGTGGCGTTGTCTGAATAAATGGTGTGGCACACACCTCGACGAGCTGTGAAACGAGTAAAAGCTGCAATGAAACAATCGGTGGAAAGGTCAGACACCACTTCAATATGTACTGCTCGAGTAACAAGACAAATAAATATAGCGATGTAGCCCTTCGTCGTTTTTGCTCCTCTGCCTCTTGAGAACAGCACAGGAAACGGACCGGTATAGTCCAACCCAGTAACCGTGAAGGCACGAGAAGGCGTTGTGCGTGTAATCGGCAACGGTCCCATCTGCTGGGTCAGGCGTGAAACGTTGAAACGAGCACATCGTACGCAGCGTCGATAAACTTCTGTGGCCACAGCAGATCCTCTTGTTATCCACAGGGATCGGTACAAGTGCGACAGCATGAGTTGGGTGCCGCCGTGGAGTGTCAATTCATGGGTCTCTTCTACTAGGCGTTTCACGAAGATACACGCACCAGGTAGAATCACAGGGTGCTTCTCGTTGTAAGGAAGTGCTGAGAGGTGTAAACGTCCTCCAACCCGAATGAGACCTTGACTGCATACAAACGGGCTGAGACGTGCGAGCAGGCTTCGCTTGGAGAGCGGCTTCCCAGAGAGTAACTGAGCGTGCTCTTCTTTGAAATGTTGGAGTTGAATGGCTCTGAAACAGTAGATACGAGCCATGGCCCAGTCTCTTTGAGACAAGATTTGATTTGAGTCTTGGGCTTTTGCAGTGGCTTTAAAACGCCAAGCACAGCAGTAAGCTAAAATACGAATTATCTTGCTAAAATTTGAGAACTGCTGAAGGGATGGTAAGCAGTTACATCCAGAAGTTGTTCTGTCATCGTCGATTTTCACTTCCGTGGCTGCAAGAACGTGAACCTCTTCATCTATCTGGGGTTTAAAGGGGCCTGAAGTCGGCCAAGCAGACTCTGGCAGTGGCAGCCAAGCTGGTCCATGCCACCACAACTGATAATCGGCGAGTACGGATGGTGTGAGGCCTCTAGTCGCGCAGTCTGCTGCATTATTGGCGGACCTCACGTGCCTCCAAGTCGCAGTTGGCAACCGAGTTTTTATTTCGCTAGTCCGGTTGGCCACGAAGGTCTGCCACTTTGATGGATGACTCTTTAGCCATTCCAAGACAACCCTAGAGTCCGACCAGGCGTGGATGTTAACTGGCGGTTTTAACAGAAGCATAGGCTGACGACCTGGTACGACAGAGTAAAGAGCAGCTGCGTATGCTCTCTGCGATGCGTCAGCAAACCCATGGAGATGCCACTCTTCCTTCTCAGTTGTGTTAAGCCACCTTGGAATCCGAATGAGAGAGATATTTGGAAGCTCAGCCCTGAACTGCAGCCACCTATCCTGTAAAGATTCCGGCACTGGCGTGTCCCAATCGAGGTTATCAAGCCATAAGTCTTGCATTAAAACTTTAGCTACAATAATTATAGGTGCCAGCCAGCCAAGTGGGTCAAATAATCTGGCTATTTCAGATAAAATCGAACGCTTAGTGACTTGTAGAGCTTGAGATGCAGTGTGAACTGAAAAAGTAAAGGTATCCTCGCCTGGCAACCATTTAAGACCCAAAGTTGAGATTACCTCGGTGTTTTTTACCGTTACCTCCGTCTTGTAAGCAGTGGATTGTAAGCCTGACAATAATTGATTCTCGTTAGCCGCCCACTTGCTGAGTGCCATACCAGCCGTTCCGAGTAACGCCACCAGCTGATCTCGCTTACGAAGAGCATCGTCCACAGAGTCTGCGCCGGCGAAAATGTCATCAACATACAGCATCTGTTGAAGGATGACAGTTGCCTCAGGATATTCATGGGCACCATCGAGCGAAAGCTGCTTCATGACCCGAAGCGAGAGATATGGGGCTGAAGCAGTGCCGTAGGTCACCGTGACACACCGATAATCTTGAATTGGTTGCGATTCATCCTGCCTCCACAGAACTCTTTGCCAATCGGAATCAGCTGGATGAATCCCTATCTGTCGAAACATCTTGATCACGTCTGCTGTAAACACAAACTTGAACCGTCGCCAAAGTGTTAATACGATTAAAATATTAGCCTGCAATTTCGGTCCAGGCAGGAGTACATCATTCAAGGAAAGACCATTTTTAGCCTTCTGAGAAGCGTTGAAAACGACACGTAATTTTTCAAGATTGTCTGGATTAACAACTGCATGATGGGGCAGGTAATACGAAGGGTTCGGAACTTACTGAGGAGGAACTAACTCCATGTGCCCTAACTCGATGTACTCGAGCATAAATGCTTGATAACGAGCAGCGAGTTGAGGATTCTTCTGCAATCGTTGCTCAGAATGACGCAAACAGGCTGCAGCTAGGTCGCGGGAACCAACCAAATTAGGGCGCTTGGCAAATGGCAAACGGACCACAAAACGCCCGTTCTCCTCGCGAAAATGCGTGCTCGAAAAATGCATCTCGCAAAAGTCCTCGTCTGGAGTTAAAGGAACCTTGCGAGGCACCTCTTCAATCTTCCAAAACGTCGCAAGCTGCTGTGAAAGCGATGGTTCCGCAACCACATGAAATGAGCGAACCAACTTGGACGTATCTTTCGCAGGCAAAGGCGATACGGGTCCAGTCAATAACCAGCCGAAGACAGACTGTTGAGCTAGTGGTGACCCGATCGGACCCCTTTTTATGCCATCCAGAATCAAAGTGGAATATACGTCGGCTCCTAAAATACAATCTACTCTCGCGGGCACTGCGAATTGGGGATCTGCTAAAGTCAGACCATTAATATGAGGCCAATGCCCTTGAGGAACTTTCTCCTTAGGTAAACAACCCGTAAGCTCATTCAGGACTAGAGCGGAAAATCCCATCGCGAAATTCCGATCTGAACTAGATTGCAAAATACCCTGCGCAACCGTGTTGCATCTGGCAGGTGCCTCAGTTCCCACGCCAATCACTGAAAGTGAGGTTTTTTCAGTATCTAAACTTAAATGCTGCACGGTACGTTGCGTGATGAAACATCTCTCTGCACAAGGATCAATCAAAGCACGAACCGTTAGCGATTTTCCAAATGAATTAGAAATTTTTATGCGAGCAGTCGCTAATAAGACTGAAGCACCGACAGAAACACTATGCGAAGCTACCTGAGAACCTTCACCGTCTAAATTAACATCAAGACCGGGATTGTTCGGACTATTATCTCCGGGTTTATTTTCGCGGTTGCTTGACGATTTATTCGATGAGCTGCCATCGATGTGCAATTTTGAATGGTGCGCGGCATTGCACGTAAAACAGCGGTTAGGCGAAGAACATTTACTTGAAAAATGCCCCTTCCTCAAACAATTCAAACAGAGCTTCAAGCTTTTACATAATTCACATCTCTGTGCTGGGGTTTTTGCGTTGAATTGACGGCAACGATTCAACCAATGATTACCTTGACAAAGGTCACACGACGGCGTAGCTTTTGAACTCGATGAATCAACCGTTTGCGTGTTATGAGCCGTGACACGATTAGAAGAACGAGACGACGAACCCCGCTTATTCTGCGACCCCTGATTGTCGTTTGAAGAATAAGCCTGCTCTAAGGTTTGAATCCGTTTTTCTAAAAATTTTAAAATTGAATCATAAGTCGAAAACCCTTCGGTGGCTCCCTGGGATATCTCCCAAGCCTCGCGTGTGTTAACGTCTAGCTTGCGGACTATGCAATGCACTATCCAATTGTCATAGTGATCGATAGGACAATTCAAATCACGCAACGCGCGAACAGCTTCCTCGGTCCGTCTATGATCTCGTTAAGATCCTGTATATTACGAGATTTAACCTCCGGGAGTTTCATTAAATTCTCTAGCGTGGAAGAGAGACGGATACGTGGATTATCGTACCGGCGTAAGAGCTTTCCCCACGCGACGTCGAAGTTGGTCTCGGTCACGTCAAGTCCCTTTAATCGTTGTGCGGCCGGACCCTGTACTGCGGTAAGTAAGTGTTGTAACTTCTCTATGCGAGATATACTGGCCTTATCTTTAATAAGGGAGCAAAAACGCTGCTTAAAACTCTCCCACTCAGCTTGATTTCCAGAGAAAGTTGGAAGCGAAATAGCAGGAAGCATAAGATTAGGCGCAGCGGCCGTAAAATTTTGAACGATAGGGTTCGGACCGGTGGCCGTCGCGGGCGGCTCGAGTTGGTAAATTAAATCGCGAATACGACTTAATGCGCTGATGTATTCAGTCTCTCCTGTTATATAAATTTCCTCTTCAAAGTAAGGAATATTTGGGTTTTCGTCTTCTATCGTCATCAGCTTTTCGTTATTCGATTCGAATTTTGTCCAATACGACTTGAGCAAATCCAGACGAGCCTTATAATACGTAGCATTCCGATTTTCTACTGGAGTTTTGCTGACCGTGTTTACGTAAAAGTTGGATAGAAATCCATATAACTTCAGTTGCGCTTTCAACAAGTCGTTCATAATGAAAGTAGTAGACGACAGCTAAATACAGTAAGAAAGTACCGTTGATGAGCCAACGAAGTAAACAAAACAGCGAGAGCGCTACGCTTACAACCAGCTTTACGGGAGTAGAAGAGATACGACCAATGTTACTATATCGTATCTACGTTGTGCGAGGATGAGAAGACGACTTACCGTCCCCGTCACACCTTTGTCCCCGTACTCCTCTACCTCGTGCGAACGCCGAAGAACTGGCCTGCATGTATACAAGTTGAGTCGAACGGGTGATGACAACGCGTAGGTGGTAGGGATTGAAGCCTCTCTGCCCTTCGAAGAACCGCACAAGGAAGAAGTGGCGATAACTGAGGCGATAACTGAAGAGACCACCGTTGTTATTGTCAACACTCCCTTCCACACTCGATCGTTCCCTCTTCCTCACTCTTGTATCACCGGGCGGCTGATGTTGTGTTTGAAATCATGAATTCACTTGATTTCACTCTCTGAAAATATTTTTCAAAAGGAAAACTGTTTCTGATGATGAGAAACCACGCTCTGCTACCATGAAAAGCTTTGAAAAGTTGCTCTGGCTTTTTCTCGTGGCTCTAACTTTCTAAGTCACGAATCGAAATCACCAGTTTTTTTTTTGTTTATCCTTTGAGGATCTTCTACTCACATCAGGAAATGTTTCTCCTTCGAAAATTATAAATTTCCCTTTGTTTTTTGCAAAGGAGATTAAAACTAAATATCAACGACAATATTTAAACTAACCAAAATTGTTTATTAGTCTAAATATAACATACAATCACCAAGAGAATGTCTCGAGGAAATTTGAGACGCGTATGCGAATGAGATTAATAAACAGCTAACTGCCACGAATCAACGATTGAAAGCGTTGTTCGAGGAGTCTAAGCTTTTAATAACAAATAACAAAATACTACCTCAAACAAAGAGGACAATTAAAAGATCTTACTGAAGTCACTCTAGTGGGAGAGAGAATTCACTGCTCGGTGACGAGTTTGATTAACAAGCTTCCTTGATCCAGCGGGGAACGGAAACTGTTGACAAACTGCTGTCGGCGTGGAAAGATCTAGTTTTGTTCGTTCTGTGTTCGATGGCCGACTTTTCAACTGAACTACGAGAGCCTGGCTGCCACGGGGGAGCTTTCCGACCTTCCTCGAGGGCCCACGAAAGCCGACTCTTAACCCGGCGCGAACTCAGCGGAGCGATCGCCAGAGAGCCCCGAAGATTGGGAATTAATAGGGGCGGGGGTCGAGCACACCAACATAAGCTCAGACGGAGCAGTTTACACTACCTTACTTGTGTGCGCGAGCCCCTTCCACGTTTACCAGCCAGTCTCTAGTATAATGTAATACAGTTCGTGCACCGAGCAGTAAGTCCCCTACAAATATTCACTTATAAGTGAACACCAATCCTCTTCAAGGTCCACGCTGGAAGAACTGAACACCTATAAAGGAAAAATAAACTTGAGCCAACGGAACACTCTCCAACGGGCAAGCATCACAAACTAATCTCTCCACCTTAGATCACCAAAACAACTGAGTCTGCAAAAAAAGAAAAAAGGTGCTTTAGACACCAACATCCTTGACGTTGTACCAGGAAAAATTTAAAATGAGCTCTGCTATAAGTTTCAAAGCTTTAAACGTTTTAGTTTTCCTCCCGATCAGTGTGGTGCTACAATAAGAGGCCAGAGAAGATTATTCTGAGGTATATAGGAAATCACGTTTGCTGTTGACTTTAGTTGAGAAAGAGCCTACTTAAGAAGCTGACTGGTCCTTTTTAGGGTCTTCGGACGTCAAACTACCTTACCAACAAATATATAAGAACTGAAAAAAGTTGACAGAAAACAGCCCTTAGGGGTCACAAAAGTCTTAAGCATGCCAAAAGTCGTAAGAGGGTGAAGGAAGAAAAACCTTTAATGTATCTAATAAATACAATTTCAGGCGTTAAGAAACTGACGCAGAAAATTCATCGAGATTAGAACAGCAGCGTCAAAATCAACAAATAAAGAATCCATCATATGAAAGATCAGCTTTCCATTGTACCCTTACAGTAATTCCTGAAATCTTTAATTATCTAAGTTCAGATTTTTAACTAAGGAGAAAATTTATTAGTGTTTTTGTGACAATAAGAAATGTAGAGTTTGAGCTCTAGGACTTTGTTGCTCTGGTAATAAAGTTGCGAGATGAGAGAAAAAAAATTTGTTTTAAGTATATATTTTTTGGGAGTTCTCAATTTTAACAGCTTCGAAAAATAGCCCTTTTCGTAAATTATACAGGAGAAGCTACAAATCAATGGGCCCTTATGGACATTATTATTTAATGCCATAAAAAAGGCACTGTACTCTTCAGAATAATTATACTTTTGTTAATTTTTACTGCTTACTATTTGACTAAATAAACTGTACGAATTCCAAGAAAATTTGTTCTTAACAAGAAGATTTTTGTTCTGAGAAGTGTCAGAAAAAGATGTGAAATTTCCAACTGTAAACGTTTCACGTTTTATATTAACACGCTATAGTGTTTCATTTAGTAAGTCTCGGGCGAAACCGAGACGGGGGGCCGCTAGTTTTATATATCTTAGAGTCGTGTTGAACTTAACCTTAAGCAATAGCCGTATATTTAAACGTACTGCTGTGTATGTTATCAACTGTTTTTAAGCTTTCAAAAGATTTAGCTCCACTCGCCCAATTTAAAATTCTTTAAAAAAAAAAAAACGCTCATAGTCCTTCGGTGACATAGTCGCCTTATTGTAAAATTATGTTTAACTTTTTTTTTTCTGACCAAAGCTTTTACTGTCGAATTAAAACAGAATTATTTTGGAATATTCACATACACGAGATCCAAGCCATGGCTATCCATGGACATTTGCGCACTCATGTCAGCCAATGCAGCAGCTTACCCAGGGGCCAGAGTGACAGGCTTACCGTCTGATTGTCTGTCGTGCACTGCCTCACGCTCACGAGTAAAAAACAGCTTAGACGTAGCGAAAAACCGACTTGACTTGGCTCAGCTCATCCTCAGACCCTAAGACAGTTTGGTGTCACCTCAGAAACATTGGCCTCTCAGCCCAATCTTCTGCCTCTCCACTAAAGTACTTTTCACCACAAACGCTCAACGACCATTATGCTACTATTTCTCGTACCTCTCCATCTCTACATTACACTGATACCACGGAAATTACTCTTTGCCCACTTCGTGGTGACCTGCCCAGCATTTTCGAATTCGCACCTATATCCGGTGGAGATATTGATCGGGCTCTCACTAAAATTTCCAAAAAGTTGGCGGGCCCCGACCAAATTTCTACTGACATGCTCAAGGTCGCCTACCCCGCCATTCCCTTTCATTTAATCGAAATCTTCAAGAATTCAATTGAGCAGGCTCTTTTTTCGGACCACTGGAAGTTATCTCTAATTCTGCCACTCTCCAAATACCACCCCCACAAACACCATCAGATACGCGTCGTATAGCACTTCTCCCGGTATTATCCGAACTCTTTGAGCGTATAATTTATGAAAAACTCAGCACTTATCTTCTGTCTTAAAAGCTGCTGGACCCGTATCAGTCAGGGTTCAAACCTTTGCATTCTACTCAAACTGCTCTTTGTGCTAGGATTTACTGAACAAGTTAGACTCGCTATTGACCGAAGAATGGTAACTCCAACGATTTACTTTGACTTCTCGAAAGCCTTTGACACCCTCCCTCATAAACAAATACTACGCAGACTGCAAGCCCTAAAATGCTCAACTCGCGTCGTCGAATGGTTCTCGAGCTACCTAACTGGCCGCTCGCAAATGGTCAAAAGTGAAACGGGCCCACCATCAACCCCGATCACCACCTTTGCTGGCGCCCCGCAGAAGTATTCTCGGGCCATTACTCTTCACTATTTTCATCAACGATCTGCCACAAGTACTCGCACACTCCAAGCACGGCATCAATGTGGACGACACTCGCATCTTCCTGCATTGTCTCCCTTCCAAGCTTCCGCAGTGTATAGAAATGCTGAAGGAAGACGCACTGTGGGTGAGCAGCTGGGCTCATGATAATCACATTTGACTTAATCCTAACAAAACCAGACTCGTCATCTTCGGTAGTCAACCCAAAATTTCCACCCTAGACACGTCGCTCCTCCCATGCGTTGTTATTGACGATCCAACAGTGAGCTACTCGAACCACATGACCAATCTACGGTGCTAAATATCCTCAAAGTTCAACTGGGACCGTCATGTCAATCAAGTATCAAGTCGTGTCCATGGAGCCCTCTACACACTGCGTTTTCACAAACATGACCTCCCCCGCTAACTTAAGAAGTGCCTCGTTAAGACTTTAATTTTCCCGCATTTTGACTAGGCCTGCGACGTCTACCATGATCTCATGAATGAACAAAATCTTATACTCCATCAACTGTTAAACGCGTGCATTTGTTTCGTTTATGGCTACATTCCTTGGAGATCTCCCATCACGTCCTACCGTCTTGCTCTTGGGTGGCTCTCTTTTGAGCACAGGCGACTTCTGCATGTTGCGAATCTTGCCCTTGCAGTCATTACCTCTAGACAGCCCCTTTATCTGTTTAATCTCTTCCACCTGTACAACGATGCTGCATCTAGGCGTGTTACACCTCGGTGGCCACCCGCACCACTGCTCCTACCAGTGCCTCGCACTCGGGCTCTTGACAACTATTTCCATCTAGTTGCCTCTAGATTTATAAATTCATTTGCGGATCATCAAATTCTGCTATCGGTCACTTTTTGCCACCGTCTCAAGTTACTCATGAGAGAAGCACTAACACGCAAAGAAGTCCGTCTATGGAGACTAAGGGTTGCCACCGATGCCACACTAGAGCTAAATCCGCTGCCGCATGACGCTGTCCTAAGTACTTTTCTTACAGACCCCTCCTAGCCCATCCTAGCAACTAGTAATTCATGACACCGGCCTTCCATATCATTATTACGTCACCTACTCTTAGCTTGTTATAAGTAATTTAATTACCGATCTCATGTCAAATACGTTGCCAAAGCATTCCTAGTGTACTAGATTTGTAATTACCTGCGATAACTATTTAATATTCTAATAGCAAGTATTTTTGTACGTTTATTTTTGTATCGTTTTGTTTTGTTCTTACAGCCTTAAGTCTACTTTACTTTCTTTAATTTTTGACAACCTTAACTTGATAGCCATGTTGTAAACTACTATTGTTATTTTCACATTTTTGATTTCGATTATACTTATGTACTTTGTTAACAAATGCGCATGCCATCATGTTTTACGTTTAATTTTGTTATCATTAATCTACAGTGTAATATCTATTAACTTGTCATTATTTTTACATTACATGCCAACTTGTAATTCTTTGTACAAATTTAAACAAAGTCATTTTGAGGTTGCACCCCGTGGTCTGAATATTCTATCTATCTATTTATCTGTTTAATTTTTTTGCGAAACTATCTATTTTATTCAATCCAAACCAAGCCATCAATGCTATTTTTAAGTTGTCCTTTGCTTTGAGCATATTATTCTCTTAAAAAACTATTTTTTGTTTATTTTCAATATGTAATGGTAAATTAAATACAGAATGACTACGTCCACACAAAGGGAACTCTTTCAATCACCATGCTGCTATCATGGGGCTGAAATAGTGGGCATCTACATACTCTGATATTTTATTAAAAATTTTTACATCGTCTATTTTATTACACATATCTATTTTCGTTATTCAACGTAATGTTCTATCTCTTCCTTCATAAACATAATCAAAAATATACCTTATACTTTAAATAAATGCACAACATTCAATATAAATGTTGTAATTATACTTCGTAACTAAAAATTAATTGTATGGCACAACCATTCAAATATCAACTAAAATTTTTTAAGTGCTATTGTTGATTTTATACATGTGATTATCACATCTATTGTCACTTTGTACGCTATTTGGGTATCCATTTTTCGTAAAAAAAGTATTATTACTGAACTTTTTCAGAAACATTTTTGTACAAATTTTTTGATGACTGGTAAGACATGGATATCTTTACCATATTGCCTATAAATTATATATTTCATAACTAATATTGGTATTTGTAAATCAAGTGCAATTTCCACTAAAATATATTTATCTGTGTCTGTAGTGGTAAGTAATTTATCATTCAGGTGCAATATAACAATAATATAAAAATGAAGTAATTTTTTTTTTAATTTAATAGTAAACGTAAGCAATGACTTTTTCAAAAGTATTGTGTTTAATTCTATCGCCTAAAATTTATTTTAGTTTTGTTCGAAATAAATTCAGTTAAATTCGATATATCATTTGGAGTGGTGTCTTTAAAAGAGTTTTTTAAAATTTGATTTGCTTATTTTCATTTAAGGTTGAATGTAACAGTGATGAGAAAATCGGGTTATCTAAGCTCTTGCATTATTAATATTGCATCTTGATAATGTTTTTGCATTTACCTAGTATTGCCGATTTCTGTTAAAGGTAAAATGAACATGTTTCCAACTATATTATTTTCAACATTTTTAGAGTTTTTTGAGGCATTATGCATTACGTGATCTGTTATACCTTGATAACATTCAATTCTAAGAATTTATTGGTCATTGTGAACGAAGTTTATTCTATTGCTTTCTATCATAATATATATGCATGAAAAAAAATTTTTTTGCGTTAATTCTCTAGGATAGGGTATGGGACTTAAAATTTCACTATTTGTTCGATAAAAAGTTAAATATAAGTAATACTAAAGGAACGTAAGATTTTCTGCTCTTGTTAAAAATTTTTATTTATGGTATGAATTTCATCCTACACCTCTAACTGGAAATACTGAAGAAAATACCATTAGATTGACATGCTGTATTCGGCATGCAGAATCCATAATGCAACCAATAAGGGTGTTAATAAATCAGATGATAAAATTAATATAAAACTTTCTGTAGAAATGTTAAACAGTATTGGTAAAAGCTTGCCACATTATGAACTTGAATTTGAAATAGATTTAATAGTAGCATTAATTAAAAATTCCTTTTAAATCAGACGGCTTATGTAACGGTACACGATTGCGAGTTACTAAATTGTTGAAGCATAAGGTAAAAGGCAAGATAGTTATAAAAGAAGAAATTTGTCACGAAGTTCTTATTTCAAAACTTAAATTAACTACCAAAAAAACTTCAATAATACCTTTTATTTGATATTGAAAAAAATTTTCATTAGTTAAAGCATTAGCTATGACTATAAACAAGTCTCAAGGTCAAAGTTTTAATAATGTGGGATTATTCTTAAAGCAACTTTTTTTTCTCATGGATAATTGTATGTAGCTTCATCAGGATGCAAAAATAGAAATGAGATTTTCGTTTCAATTGATAAAGAAAACATTCAATATTTTGTAAATCAAGTTTGGAAGAAAAACTTTTTCAGTCAAGTTATGATGTATTTAATAATAACAATATGATTTAAATATTCTTATATGTATGGACAAAATTTATAACCTAAGATTACTACCTACGAATGTATATTGTATTTATTTTTTGTACTGATTCCGATACTAATTTAAAACAGAATAAAAAAAGACATCAATCTTCGTGATTTAATAGGGCCTAATAAGTCATCTTAATGCGAAACTTTAACAGTTCCTTTTTAAGATAAAATAAATGTACTTTGAATCTATGTATGTAATGATTTTATTAATACAAAAACAAAATAATGTAATAGATTAACATGAAAACTACCATTTTATACACAGTTCATCATAAATGCTAACAAAAAGAAATTAGCGTACCAAAAATTTTATACTTACTACTACGTTAAAATACAACTGATATTCATAGGTCTCTTATCGTACTCTTAGTTAAGAAATGATGGAACACGTTTATATAACAGGAAATTATTACAGTATAATATAGAAGAAAAAATAATAACTGGAAAAAAAACTGGATGAAGTCCATATTTTAAGACTAACTTTGCACACAGAAAGCAGCTCAACATTACCTTTTATTTTGTATCATGAACAATTTCCAATCGTTGTGGCATTTGCTATGACATTAAACAAATCTTAAGGTCAAAGTTTTAAGAATGTATTTTAAGAAATTTCTTATTCTCTCCTAGTCAATTATGTGTGGCTTTATTAATATGCAAAAATAAAAAGGATTTATTTATTCAAGTAGAAAAAAAAAACTGAAATCGTAAAAATTGTTTGGAAAGAAATTTTACATAATTAATTGGCTTCACTTAATATTTCTTATTGTTAGATGTATATTTGGCGCTCGTAACTGAATTCTAATGCATGCGCAATAGCAAGAAGACGAGATGCCGTGACGCTGCACTTCAGCGTCTAATAACTATATGGTACTCACTCTCGCACGGTCAGTCAGTCTGTCGATACGCACTCCCTGCTTTTCGTATTTTCCTTTTGATTTGATCTTGCTTTATTTCAGTTCAGCTTACGATTGTATCCTTGATTGTAAAGACAAAAGATAGCATACACTAAAGATAATAAGAATAAACGTGTCCATGTTTTATAATAAAATTGACATCGTTGTATATTTTATTGCCCGCACACATCCATACTGCTAACAGGTTATGGGCCTTAAGAAGCGTAGTGTGGTTGTGTATTCTAGACCTCCACTAGCCACCATTTTTTTTTCTGTGATCGAGCCCATTTCGCGTTTACTCGCATTTTTTTGCCCTTCGCATTTTCTTGCGCCCCTTTTCTTACAGGCCATTGACGAAGCGGCGTTGAGATTGACATCAGCCACTAGTGAGACCGAGCAGATCGGGCAGGTGGCAGCTGGCAGGGTGAGAAAGATTGTGAAAATTTTACAGAAGAAAGAAAGTAAGTAACTGATAATGATACTGATGATGTCTTCATCGGTCATTTTGTTGACATAATTAGTTTTATTTTTCGATGGTTCGAAAACGAAATCGCATAAGAGTGGTTATAATATATGTTATAGATATGACAAAAGTGACAGGAGATAAGATTTGTGAAGCGTTTTATTAAGCTAGTACTCTATAATTCTCAAAGGTCAAGAGTTGGCACGTGTTTTTCTTTTCGTGAGGTAGGCTTGCATTGGGGTACGAGGATTTTCATTTAGCTGCCACAGACCTACAGACAAGAGGGACCTTCGTTTCGGCCATGACTTGCATTTGGTCAGACCGGGTATGTATTCCTTTCAGTAGGCTTGGTACCTAATGGTGCGCACAGAGCAGCCATCTTAGATAGACTTGTTCACTTTTCCAAGTCCCCGTACAGTGCGGCCTCGATCCTCTCCGTGGATTTCCACGCTCAGACTAGACGTAAACGCCGACTCAAACCAAAATGCAGAAATTTAAAATTTCTAATTTTGGTGTAATACGCGTCAGCACATCGTAATAACAGGCATACGATTATGCTCGATCGCATTGGAATTGTGCTGCTATTGTGTATGACTATAGACATGTTACGTTTGCATGTTCAAGTCATCTGATGTATCTCGTCCCATGAGTAGTGCGCATGCATTGAGCTCGTGTGTGCGTGCTTGCTCATGTTTCCCGGTGACACAAATGGGGTTAAAATGGTCACTGGGAAGTAATATTTATAACTTGATCTAAGTTATTATAGGAGATGTAAGTAACGATTACGATGAAGGAGATCAGTTTAACTTAATGGAAAAACGTGAAGGTATAGTTTACACTATTCCTTCATACAAGCAGCACATTCCAGTTAAAAGTTCTTTAGATAGACTAAAGATCAAAGATTTGAATACAATAAGTCACGTGCAAGCAAAATTTAAGATAGACATAAATAAAGGAAACCTTTAACAAGATAGCAAACTAAAGATTTGAGAGATAGAAAAAGAAATTTGATTGATGCTTCATCTAAAGACAAGAATAAAGATTTGAGAGATAGAAAAATAAATTTGATTAATACCTCATCTAAAGATTAGAATAAAGATTTAAAAGATAAAAGAATAAATTTCATTCATATCTTATCAAGATAGCAAATTAAAGATATAAAAATGGAAAGATAGTTTTGATGATACCTCAACTAAAAATAGCAAAGATTTAAAAATAGAAAGATAGACTTAATTGATACAAGATTATTTTATCAAGAAAGCAAATTAAAGCTTTAAAAAATAGAAAGATAGATTTAATTATTACAAGATTATTCTAACAAGATAGAACATTAAATATTTAAAAAAAATAAAAAAAAAGAAGAAAAAAATCGATCAATACATAAACTATAGATAGCATGTTAAAGGATTCAAACGATAGAAAAGATAATTTAAAGAAACAGATGGATAATTTGCGTAAGAAGATGGCAGGCGGAAATAATGATCTTAAGATAGAATTGACTAAAGGAGCCAGGAGCCTACAAGTAAGATATTTAAGGGATATAAAAGTTAATTGAAGATAAAGAGCAGACTTTAAATTTACTACTAGATGGATTATCCTTTGATTATTAAAACAGAGTATTTTTTTAACCTATCCTACGGTAAAAGTGCAAAAATTAATGATAAAAAAAGAAGTGATATACAGATAAAGGCGTATCAAATATACAACAAAATTCACACTGTTAGATTTGATCCCGCAAAGCAAAGTGATACTAAATTTTGCGAATTCCTCAATGGACTTAGATGGATTTTGAATGGATTTTGATAGATTTCGAACTTGTCAGTAAAACTCAGAGTTTTCTTGAAGATGAGAAAAGAGATGGCTTTTACCATAAGATTGTCAATAAAGTACCAGATGTGAAAATTGCAGATTCTAATAGACTGTTTAAAAGCGAGAATAGATCGTCCTATAAATATTTAAGTCAAGTATAAAGAAGGTTAAAATACTATAGAATTGCTCAGATCTAATGCATCGAGTAATATGTTTGTTATTGGACCCGAAACTTTGCTCTCTACGCGCACGAAGGGAACCAAAAGTTTATGAAAAAAATTGGTTAAATGCGCGATTAAAAGTTCATCCGTGAACTTGAGAGCGGAGGGAGAAAGGTGGGTTTCGGGTAGTAATAACAAAAACAAAATTGTCCTAGATAGAGTGATATGCGCCAATAATCTTGCTGAAAACTTGATGTCGCTTCGTCAGCTTGTTAATAGATGCATATGTATCTATTTAGATAATCTTTAGATAGATATATTTGACCCACGCTCTAACGAGACGTTAATTTCCGATGCCTACAGAGTCTTCATTGGATAGTGGAACTAGTGCAAAATGGTCAGAGTACAAGCAACAATAAGAAGCGTAAAGAAATCATAGATTGCTTAATGATAGAATGTGCCTCTGCAGCAATGGCTGAGAAAGTTCAGGAAGTCAGTACCAATTAGAGTAAGAGCTGACCTATAATCCCAAACAATAGATCTGAAAACGATTGTTTGGATACCGCTCAACAAAATGAGTTTGAGAAAACCATCAAAGATAGAAAAATTAATGATAGTGAAGAACTAATGATCGGTGAAATTTCAGAGGCTTAAAGTCCCTTTATATAAAAGTATAAAATATTTAAAAGAAATAGCAGAGCCATGCTCTGAAATGCAAGATTCAGGCATTTATTGTTGGAATATCTTAAGGATTGCAAAGAAAGTTTTTGGACAATAAAGATTTGAATAAGCCTGTGCACGATCACTTCATTGCATTATGCAAGGTGTGTCATATTGCTAAAATTTAAAGATTGCCTTTGAACACTAGAAGAGAGAGGGCATCGAAACAACTCATCCTTAAAGATACAAATTCATGATAGTATACACAGACGACTACTTAATATTCACGATGGCACACCATGTGAAAGTGAAAAGTAAAGCAAGAAATTGTATGGACAAATTTGCGACCAGTGCACGAAATCTACTGGATTTAATGCAAAAGTGTGCTATTACAGAACTGACCAAGGCACAGAGTTTGCAGAGGGTCGAACAGTGAAAATTCTCCAGAGATTGGGAGCTGAGTCTCAACTAGTCTGTCCAGACAATCTTCAATACGATGGCGTTTTAGAACGAATCAATCGCACATTGCAGGACAAAGTGTGAACCTACGTATATGACTCAAGATTTGGGGAGAACATGTTGGATCTAATCTTAGGTGCTGCAGTATATACATATAATCGCACACCACACCTGTCCAACAAAATAACAGCTCCCTCAGAAAATTCTACTCCCAATTTAAAGATAGAAATAAATCAAATGAGATTCGGTTGTGTGACCTTTATTAAGATACAAAGGAACACTGGAACCAAATACAGCCCACAAAGTATACGAGTAGCACTGGTTGGTTGTACTACTACCGGCTACATTTTTCTAAGACCAGAGGATGACAATTTTATGAGGTTCTGGGTGTAAGATTTCATGAAAGACTTGTATTTAAAAATGTCTGGGGTAATGATAAGATAGCAAACTGAAATAATCATAAGACAGACATTAAATTAGATGAATGGTTCATTAGGTTTGGTAAAGATAGTATTGAAGTATTATTAAAAACGGAGGGCGAACAAGGAGTCAAAATCAAATGAGGACGACCAAAGAAGAATTAAGAGCTTGTTCAAGAAAACTTCAAAGCAATCTACGAAAAATTAGAATCGATGCATAAAATCAAGTATGGAAAATTGTAGATAGACCAACTATGAGTGTTAAAGGAAGCAAGCCAAACATCATAGATTTCAGACGAGTCCTAAACAAGAAGATAGACGAAGATGGGAACCACGACGTTTAAAGTGAGGTTGGTGATTCGTGGGTTTGAAGATAGGAATAAGTACGACTTGCAAGAAACTTATGCTCCTGTATCTGAGTTGGCTCTTGTGAGATCGGTCATATCAACTTTTAATAAATTTAACTTAGAAACTTGTCTGCTAGATGTCAAGACAGCATTCATGAATGTTTCAATCAAGAAAGAAACAAATTTAGAATTTCCTGAAGGTCTGCTTGACAAAGATTAACTTGAGAAAAATAAAGTATGTAATCTAGAAAAAGCCCTTTATAGACTCTAGATCAGCTTGAAGAAATAAAACGAGTGTTCTCGTGTGGTGCTGCACTGAAACTAGTATCACAAACGCACACCAGTGAAACTTGCCTTACGCATGGAAAGAAAAAGTTAGCCTTTTTAATCTTAATTCCATATGAAGATAATATCACGATAGCAAGAAATTGGTAAGTAAATCAAAAGAAATTAAGAATTGTCTGCTGTCTGACTTTGAGATATCAGATTTTGGCAAGGTTGGCACTTTCCTAGTTATCACAGTAGAAAGAGATAGACAACATAATTCAATTTTACTTACGCAAACACCATACCTCGACAAAGTTCTAGAAAGGTTTGGATTTACCGACTCAAAACCACAAAGAACACCAATGGTGACAAATCAAGCCCTGAATCGGCAAAGAAAAGACAGATAAGAATCGGAAGAAACTAGAGAACTAAATAAAACTGAAACTGAAGAAAATGTACCTCACAAAGAAGCAGTTGGAAGCCTGCTGTATCTGTCTAACACAGTCAGACCAGACATCTCACACTTTGTGAATGTATTAAGCAGACACCAGATCTGCCCAACTGATGACTAGAGAATGGTAAAATGAGTCCTTTGATATCTGTAACACACCAGAACTCTGGGATTAACCTACAGAGGCCGGAAAAATAAGCTGGAAGTCTTTTCAGATGCAAGTTTAGCAGATTGTAAAGGCTCAATTACGACAGGTGGATACCTCATAAGATTATATTGCAAAACAGCTGCTTGGAGGACGAGAAAGCAAAGTTACGTTTCAATCTCAACCTGCGAGGCAGAATACGTGGCGATGTCTGATGCAAGGTAGAAGCTGATAGGATTGGAACACTCAATCAGCTTAATACTGTCATACATTTTGTTGCCTGTGGACCTTTGGTGTGACAACAAAGCCGCCGGAGCAAGTGCTAATATAAATGGTGGCAAAAGACTGAGATACATGACTGAGATCAATACTCACCACGTTAAGGAATGTGTATCTAGAGAAAAAATAATCGTTAAATGGATTCCATTCAAGGAACAACTAGCAGACATTTTTACAAAACCCTCGCCGTTTGAACTGCATGAAAGACTAACGAAAGAAATTTTGAATGTTAATCAGTGTAAATTGCATAATAATTAAACTCGAACTTGAGATGGTAAAATTAATAAATTGGTAATAGATAAATAATGATAGTAGACATGCCGATTAATGTATCTCTCTGTGTATGTTTTAGCTCGTCACAACCAACCCCAATGAGTGATCAAGAAGCCGACGTGTTCCACATCTTCAGCTGATTACTTATTTATTTAAATATGATCACTCAGTGTTAATATTCCAATATGTCTTTCCTTTTTTTTTTCATTTTATATTGTTTTGTTAAATTCAGATACGAACGGGAGGGAGTGTTGGATGTATATTTGGCAATCGTAACTGAATTCTAACGCATGCCCAATAGCAAGAAGACCAGACACCGTGACGCTGCACTTCAGCGTCTAATACCTATAGTTTACTCACTCTCGCACGGTCAGTCAGTCTGTCGATACGCACTCCCTGCTTTTCGTATTTTCCTTTTGATTTGATCTTGCTTTATTTCAGTTCAGCTTACGATTGTATCTTTGATTGTAAAGACTAAAGATAGCAAACACTGAAGATAATGAGAGTAAGCGTGTCCGTGTTTTATAATAAAATTGACAGCGTTGTACATTTTATTGCCCGATCACATACCCACACATCAATACTGCTAACACTTATGAATCAATAATTATTTTAAATAAAGCAACAAAATCAATGGCCACAAATAAAAAATCATCATATTCATGAATATTTTATCGTTTAACAATAATACATGACATTATGAATTTTTTTTTATAATGATACTTTTTTGATGAAAAAATTAATCCTTTATTTCTTAGGAAGAAGAATCTGTAATATACAATAAAATTTATTATTATATAACAACTTAGTATACATGTTGTGAATAAATTAGTATCTATTCCAATTATTATTAATACAACAAATGTATGAATAGATTATATTTATAAATATTGTTAGTTATTTTCCTAACTTAAGATTAGGTACTGGGAGCTCTGTCTCTTTGTAGTTATGATGTAGCTGCGTGTAATAGGTAATTTACTTAACCTCTTTGAATAAAGTGCTTCTTCTACAGTTATTATTGTTTAATAATAATGTAATGGTTTCATTTGTATAAGTATTTGTATCATGTCACACATATACATATATGAAACAATTAATGTTACATTATTCTTAAATAAGAATAACACAAAAAAAGTTGAATGCACCAAGAACTTTGGCCTCATTTATGAATTAAAACAATTTTATGATGATTGTATTACAATTAATTATTAACTAACATTAATATGTAGTTAAACATAAGTCTTACTCATCATCAATATGTATAAAGTTCATCTATTTGTCACCTTAGCGGTGTGAAAACATTTATGACAATCATTCTTTTTTACTTTTACCAAAAAAAATGGTGTGGGGAGCTGTGGGGGAGAGAAAAATGGTTGAGGGGGTTATGGGGTAATATGAAGTGGCTGTAAAGGGGCTGTAGGGGTGTTTCAGGGGATAGGTAAAAATGTCACATCAACAGTCAACACGGTCGTATTTTAGCCTATATGTGAAAGAGCTATGCTAAGAGTGAGAGAGAAAGAGAGATAGAGAAAAAGAGACAACGCACAGACCTTTCTGTAATAGCACAAGGAAAAAGGGACTCTGAAAGCAATATGTGTATAACGCTTGGACTCCGTATAATAGCTCGTCTTACAGTACCCCTTTCATCCCTGGCTCAGTATTGCAGTATTCCCACAACTAACCTAGAGGGCAGCTAGAGGGGCGCATAAACACTACGGTCTATCTACTGCCTTTTTATTTGAGCGTTAAGATTATTGATTTAATAGGACGTTGGATTTTTGTATATATCGTATATCAAGAGTCGTCCTAGAAAAGCAAGCAAGAACCATAATATATTGTTTTAAAATAGCTGCTTAAATTAAAGTGATGTTTATGTTGCTAGCTAAAATAAATTTAAACTATGTATCGTCATATGTTACAGTATTATTTCTCCTTCAAGTAGATTAAGATGACATCTTTTACAATTAATTAAAATTGTTAATCTTTCCTGACTGTTGCGGATTGACTTGTGTGTCAATTAAGTGGACTGTATAATTTAAATTGTAGCCAGACTTGTACCGAAAGAAGAGAGGAAGATGGAAGTTGCAGGTGCGCAGCACATGGAAGGAACTTCTCGTAATAACAAAACACTACACTTTCAACTATTAAAGAACTATATTTTAATAAAGAAAAGAGAAAAATATTAATAATGAATTAAACAAAGAAATAAAAAGTTAATGCATAGTCCCATCACACGGGTACTTTACAAAGTCAAACTAACTTTAAGCGTTTTAACTATAAGTGGTTTAACTATTAGAGTTTTTACTATAAGCGGTTTAACTATAAGCGGTTTAACTATTAGCGTTCTAACTATAAGCGGTTTAACTATAAGCGTTGCGACTACTTGAGCGGACAGACGTGGACTAGCGGCTCGGCGCTACACAAAGGGCCAGAATAGTCGCACGCACACACGCATACATACTCGCGCACGCTCACACGAATACTCGCGCTCTTTCTCACTCGTACAGTAGTCAGCAGACAACTGTACAACGTCGGGTTGGCAAAAGCCTTCGAGAATTTTCTCGAATCCTTAACATTCTCCCCGACCTTGCTGAACCGAAGGGGAAGCAACGAATTAAGAAATAGTCTAAGTATCGAAGAAAATTAGATAAAGAAAAGGAAAAGAAAATACTGCACACTATGGTTAGAATTTTAATTAATTCTAAAATAGCTCAAAACTCAAAATAAAGGAAACTAACAATTTTTCTTAAGCACTAAGCGCAGTTTTACAAAGAGAAAAAACCATTAAAATAAGCCTTACAAAATATGATAAGAAAGTGCTTCCTCTTTTACAAAGCTTTAACGTCGAGTGCTTCTAATGTAATAATTTTGGACCTAACAAAATCTCGCACTTGTTGAAGGGTGGGGGCAACAGATGAATTACCCAAGAATCGCTGCCAATTACGTTTTGTGTTATTATCGAACCTATCGACTATCCAAGCAATGTATAAATTGGCAGAACCTAATTCTCTATTCAATGAAGCTAATGAATCGATTGGACTAGTTATCTATTTTTGAATACGCTTCAATTCAGAACAAGAGTCAAGCTTCATTTGCTTGCAAGAAAGAATAAGCGAAGTGTATGATTGGATGAGACGTCGCTGACTATCAAACGTGTTAACGAGAGTGTCCCAAGCATGCTGATACTGTTCTTCGGTAACATGGATACCTTGAATTAAGCTAAGCGCTTCACCCAACAGATGCACCTTAAGGATATGAAACTTGAGAATTGATGCGACATCTCTTCTATGAACGAGAGCCCTGAGTTTCTATTCGAAACCTTGAACGGAAGGACTAGGGTGTCTTACAGCAACAGCAGACACAGCAGGTGGCCAACAGCAGCAGGTGCGACGACAGCAGAAGATACCAAATTGATCTGCAACAGCAGCAGCAGACGCAGCGGGTGGCCTGCAACAGCAGGCGCGACGACAAGGAAGTCTGCAGTAGCAGACGCAGCGGGTGGCCTGCAGCAGCAGGCGCGACGACAAGGAAGTCTGCAGTAGCAGAAGCAGCGGGTGGCCTGCAACAGCAGGCGCGACGACAAGAAAGTCTGCAGTAGCAGACGCAGCGGGTGGCCTGCAGCAGAAGGTGCGACGACAGCAGAGAGCTTGATTTATATATAATAATATAGGCGCACAAGGCCGCAGGCTATAAAGTGAGCCACGCACTGAGTCCACGTCTGTCGAACACACGCGAATGCTTTACAAACTAAGTAGCTAAAAAGAGCAACGCGCAGTACTATAAACAATAAACTACGAACCAACCTTGACTAGGTAATGTATTATAGGAGCGAGAGAGATGCAACTAGCGCTCGGCTCCACAGGGGCAAAAGCGGTTTGTAAACAAGTTGACTAAGCGCGACACACTATAGTGAACTCGAGAGACGCTAAGCGCACGAGCCACACTACGCGCACGAACTACTAGTATAAGAGTGAGAGAGACGAGACGATAAGTCGCCGCGTTGTAAAGGCAGGCCGGCGAACATGCCTCGTGGCCAAGTCAAAATGGCCGCCTAGCGATCACGATGCGAGAAAGATGTCGAGAAGGCCCATTTTTTAATACTATCAGCTCCCTCCCACCGACACAGATCCGGCTCGAAGGACCAAATGCTGCGGATTGACTTGTGTGTCAATTAAGTGGACTGTATAATTTAAATTGTAGCCGGACTTGTAGCGAAAGGAGAGAAGAAGATGGAAGTTGCAGGTGCGCAGCACATGGAAGGAACTTCTCGTAATAACAAAACACTACCTTTTTAACTTTTAAAGAACTATATTATAATAAAGAGAAGAGGAAAATATTAATGATGAATTTAACGAAGAAATAAAAAGTTAATGTGGAGTCCCATCGCACGGGTACTTTACTAAGTCAAATTAACTTTAAGCGTTTTAACTATAAAAGGTTTAACTATTAGCGTTTTAACTATAAGCGGTTTAACTATAAGCGGTTTAACTATAAGCGGTTTAACTATTAGCGTTTTAATGATAAGCAGCTTAACTATAAGTGGTTTAACTATTAGCGTTTCAACTATAAGCAGTTTAACTATTAGCGTTCTTACTATAAGCGGTTTAACTATAAGCGTTGCGACTACTTGAGCGGACAGACGTGGACTAGCGGCTCGGCGCTACACAAACAGCGTTGTACATTGTGGCATAATATCAGCCGCGAAATTCAAAATTACAAAAAAGTGAAAAAAAGTAATATTAAAGAAATATTTAATTAAGGCATTTAAAAAACGTAATAAACTCAAATAAGCATACTTACAGTGATAAAATAATTTTTAAGACATTATTAAAGCAATAAATGGCAATTTAATGTTACCTCAGGTAAACGAATATTTTCCCAATATTTCAGTAAGCTAGGACCTTGCTGAGTTATAATAAGTTTCTAACATCACTATTGATCATCATGGTGGTATATGGTATGATTTATTTATTAATAAATTAATGTTATATTTAAAGATTTCATGCTCATACAAAACATGTACTGGAATATATCTATATATGTGATACATCAATTTTGCTGCTCGAAAGTTGGCAGCATCTTGCAAGCCAGCAGACAGCTGAAGTAGGGCAGAGGAAAACGCGCTTTACGTTTATTTACATTTTCGGCAAGTGTTGCGGTATTAAAGCCGAATCGTTGAAGTTACGCTTTTTATGATATAATTAATTAGTTTCCTACGGTCGTCGAAGATATAGTGCCCAGCATACTCGACGCTTGTCAAGTTTAAAATGAATTAACCTCTAATGTCAGATAAGTAAAAATATTAATTTGTGCAGCAAATATCCTCTTGTGGGATAAATCATGTCCTAACAGTAGGATAAATTAACTTTGTGGAAAAATAAAATTTCAGATGTAATTTGCAACAGTTCATTCAAAAGATCAATTTCAAGCAAGCAAGAGAGAAATGTCACCTGTTGAAGAACTATTGCAGCTTCTACACTTGTCTTAATCAATCAAAAGCTGAATGGAGAAGAAACATCCATGAAATTGTGACATTTTTGTTCTCTACAGCACTGTAACCAAGTTTTTTTTCAATATGATAAACTATTAGAATTTTTTTTTTTAGCCAAAGTGCAATGAATTATAAGGTATTTAGATTACACGAGCTTTAAAGTTGAAAAGTAAGTTTTAAGTTTAAATGGTTCACGTTTAACCAGACAGGCTAGACAAATCTTTGAGCAATCTATAATTGCAGTGTTATTATTTTTAATTGACGACTGATAAATCTTTGTCATTATCACTACAAATGCTCTTTTTATTCATTTACGTAGGCTACAAATACGGTTTATGACTTCTAGTTAATACTAAAAGTCTGGATAAAGTTCATTTGGAGGATCAGTTTCATCGGAGTGACTGATTAGTACCTGGAGATGCCAGATGTCAGCTGGCGAAGAATCATGAGAACTTTCGGAGCCATCCTAATGGAGTATGGAGGAATTAAGAAGAAACAACATCATCTATAAGTTTGGAACACTTTTTTCTCCACAATTTTGCATCAAAGTATTTTTCAGTCTGATAAACTTTGAATTTTTTTTTTTTTTAGCAAAAGTGCAATGAATAATAAACTGTTTCATTCATTGCACTTGCTTTTACATTGATTGACAATCAACTCTAAACATTAATTATTAATTTTAAAGATTTCATAAATAAGCAGGCAATCTGGATCAATCTTTGGGCCTTTTTTAATTTTAGACAGTTTTTCAATAATTGTCCAATTCATCTCTGCCACAACAACTAGAAATGCTCATGGTTTTTTTTGTTACGTAGGCTACAAATACGGCTTATGACTTCTAGTTAATACTAAAAGTCTGGATAAAGTTCATTTGGAGGATCAGTTTCATCGGAGTGACTGATTAGTACCTGGAGATGCCAGATGTCACCTGGCGAAGAATTATGAGAACTTCCGGAGCCATCCTAATGGAGTATGGAGGAATTGAGAAGAAACAACATCATCCATAAGTTTGGGACACTTTTTTCTCCACAATTTTGCATCAAAGTATTTTTCAGTCTGGTAAACTTTGAATTTTTTTTTTTTTTTTTAGCAAAAGTGCAATGAATAATAAACTGTTTCATTCAATGCACTTGCTTTTACATTGATTGACAATCAACTCTAAACATTAATTATTAATTTTAAAGATTTCATGAATAAGCAGGCAGTCTGGATCAATCTTTGGGCCTTTTTTAATTTTAGACAGTTTTTCAATAATTGCCCAATTCATCTCTGCCACAACAACTAGAAATGCTCATGTTTTTTTTTGTTACGTAGGCTTCAAATACGGGTTGATGACTTCAAGTTTATACTAACAGTCTGGATGAAGTTCATTTGGAGGATCAGTTTCATCGGAGTGACTGATTAGTACCTGGAGATGCCAGATGTCAGCTGGCGAAGAATCATGAGAACTTTCGGAGTCATCCTAATGGAGTATGGAAGAATTGAGAAGAAACAACATCATCCATAAGTTTGGGACACTTTTTTCTCCACAATTTTGCATCAAAGTATTTTTCAGTCTGATAAACTTTGAATTTTTTTTTTTTTTTTTAGCAAAAGTGCAATGAATAATAAACTGTTTCATTCATTGCACTTGCTTTTACATTGATTGACAATCAACTCTAAACATTAATTATTAATTTTAATTATTTCATAAATAAGCAGGCAATCTGGATCAATCTTTGGGCCTTTTTAAATTTTAGACAGTTTTTCAATAATTGTCCAATTCATCTCTGCCACAACAACTAGAAATGCTCATGGTTTTTTTTGTTACGTAGGCTACAAATACGGTTTATGACTTCTAGTTAATACTAAAAGTCTGGATAAAGTTCATTTGGAGGATCAGTTTCATCGGAGTGACTGATTAGTACCTGGAGATGCCAGATGTCACCTGGCGAAGAATTATGAGAACTTCCGGAGCCATCCTAATGGAGTATGGAGGAATTGAGAAGAAACAACATCATCCATAAATTTGGGACACTTTTTTCTCCACAATTTTGCATCAAAGTATTTTTCAGTCTGGTAAACTTTGAATTTTTTTTTTTTTTTTTAGCAAAAGTGCAATGAATAATAAACTGTTTCATTCAATGCACTTGCTTTTACATTGATTGACAATCAACTCTAAACATTAATTTTTAATTTTAAAGATTTCATGAAAAGCAGGCAGTCTGAATCAATCTTTGGACCTTTTTTAATTTTAGACAGTTTTTCAATAATTGCCCAATTCATCTTTGCCACAACAACTAGAAATGCTCATGGTTTTTTTTGTTACGTAGGCTTCAAATACGGGTTGATGACTTCTAGTTTATACTAACAGT
The DNA here is from genome assembly GCF_036245765.1 of Copidosoma floridanum. Taxonomy (NCBI): domain Eukaryota; kingdom Metazoa; phylum Arthropoda; class Insecta; order Hymenoptera; family Encyrtidae; genus Copidosoma; species Copidosoma floridanum. The sequence goes on from NW_028321899.1 coordinate 194,779, forward strand.
CTGGAAGAAGTTCATTTGGAGGATCAGTTTCATCGGAGTGACTGATTAGTACCTGGAGATGCCAGATGTCACCTGGCAAAGAATTATGAAAACTTCTAAACTCATCCTCAGTTAAATTTAGTATTATTATTTTTAACTATCAACTGATGAATCTCTGCCATGGCAGCTGCAAATTATCATGTTTTTTTCTTTACGTAGGCTTTCAATGTCGTTATTAACTTTTACTTTATACTAAAAGTCTGGATCCAGTTGTTTTGGAGGATGAATTTCATCGGAGTGCCAGGGACTGCCAAATACTTGGAGATGCACGAATTTTCCTGTCTATGAATAAATGATGGTTTTGGATTTAATTTAGTCAATCAAGAGCTAGATGCAGAAGAAAATAGATCCCTAAAATTGGGACAATTTTTTTACAATACTGCATCCAGTTATATTTAAGTGGGATGAACTTTAAATTGTTTTTTTTTTATTTATTATTATTATTATTTTATTTTTTTCGTTCTTTTCTATCAAAAGTGTAATAAATAACAAGCTGTTTAGCTCATTGCACTAGAAGTGAAAAAATTCTACATCAAATTTGAAGTGTTCGTAAGCTCAATTAGGTAGGCTATAGACATTTTTGGGCCTTTTATAAATGTAATGTTTTTTTTAACTTTCGATTGATCAATCTCTGTTATTAGTACTAGTTGTGGACAAATTTTTCAGTAATTTTATTCTGAAATTTGATTCGTGACTTTTAATTTATACCCAACGTCTGGATTCAGTTCTTTCGGAGGATCAATTTCATCGAAGCGACAGAGAAAGATTGCTTAATATTTAGAGATGCAAGCGACAATTGCTCTTGTAATATTCTGGATAATGTAATCCTTTTGTTTTAATAACAAATTTTAAAACTTTTTTAATAAGATAACACAATAAGCTTTGAACTGGAATTGATGGAGTTATTTTTTTTTATTAAGTTCATGGGTTTTGAAGCAATGAGGCTGGCTACTATTATTTTTAATGATTATTTCAGTTAACAGTGACGATGTACGGCTGTCTTTTTTAAACAAAGTTACTGAGAATGACAGATATTTTGAGTTGCAGGAATTATTTCAGATGCAGTTTAAATATCACCACATTTTTATATACCTAGTGCACATAGTACATATGTATTTTTCAATTATCTCGGCATTTTCACCGCCTTTACCGTAACAATTTTTGTGAACAAAACGCCTGCATATAAGGCATGCAACTCTTACATCTTCAATACTTCTGAAACAATACATACATACTTCTGTCATGCCCTCAGCATTTTCTAGCAGTAATTTTTGTACTTCTATGCGATAATTATTCGGGTCAAAGTCATGGTCGAAATGAATACTACGCGTAAGACAAACAATGTAATACACTACAAATATTCCACAATTGTACGAGTCATTTTGCAAGGGACGAGGCTCATTGTACGTGTGGTGTTGCCAACCAATATCACTTGCACCGGTTTTTAACAAAAATTGTCTGAATTTGTCATCAAATTCTTTTGTTATCACCTCTCCATATGGGTCCAGACAAACGGTAATCTTATTGGCCTCATCTACTACGTACAGCCGCCAATGTGCGTTTGACAGAAAGGGCATGAAAAAAATTCTGTCCTGAGCTCCAATGTCGCCTTGTGTCCACACGTTTTCCAACGGTTGATTGGATAGATGACCAAAAATGTACAAAGCAATTCTAGTGGATACAATATAAACATTTTTGGGAACATCACGAGCCAGTAGGCACGACATCACATCCACAATAACATCGTCTAACCAGGCATTAGTTCCCATACTCTGCTGCAATGCTTTGTATTCACGTCCAAAGACCTGCTCCCAATTTTCGTGGCTTACATAATGTGCAGATGTCGAATACCTCCCAATAGTGTAGAAATCCACAGCATTTTCAAAGTACTGCATGTGAGCCATTAACCCATTAGACAAAAAATCTACAGGTACTTCCGTAACATTCTGTTGCTCACACGTTTCCTCTGACATAGGTCTGCTGCAACTGCTGCGATTTTGCTGTGAATAACTGCTTTGCGAATCCTGTAAAAAAGTAAATATTTTTTTTTGTACCCTTTTTCCATCACTTAACTCGTTATGTCATTATGTTACCGTAAAAAACTGTTAATGCATTTTTTATTCTTTGAACATGAACTGATGCAAGACTACGTTTTATAGTAATACAATGCGAATGCGAATGCGATGGCAAGGTATTAGCGTCACTTCTATTTATTCTTAACAAACGAGAAAACGTCTTTTTCATTATTAATTATTTTTATTTTTTATCACTTACCCTGTCATCAAATTTAGATTGACCCATTGGACATATCGGTTTTCTTGCTACATCGTCAGGTAGATTCTTTTTGCATCTCATGCACCGATTAAAATTAGAAGCTGACATTTTGCAAAAAGGGCAGACTGCCAAAAAACCTTCAATATATTTCGGTACCTAAAAAAGTATATACTTACAGATCCCTACTTTTTTCTGTACGTGCCAAGTTAATGGAGTGCAAATATTTTAATACTCTGTACTCTGAACAAGCCTATTAGATCTAAAGTGATTTCTTTTTTAGTTTTTGTGCCTTTTTTTTCTTGGAACGTTTAGTGCACCTTCAGTAGGAAAAATTCTCTTCTCACCTAGTGCGTATAGAAGGCAAGAAAGAAGGCAAAGAAAACGAGTCCTTCGGGCCCAGGGCTTGCCCTGACGACATGCACCACCAGATATGAAAATAATATAAAAATAATGTTTATACACGAAAGTGATAGTACGCGTAGACTCATGTCACCAAGCCATGTCCTTATGCTTTCCCTGGTCGCATATTCACCAGGTGCAAAGTAAATTTTTTTTACCGAGGGTGCAGTAAATATATGAAAAAAAAGGCACTAAGTAGGAAACAGTGGATTAATTTAGTACCATACGTGAAAAGTAAAACGAACACGTGTGAATCGCGTATAGTTATTGAACATCGTTATCCGAGTTGCGAACGGCGTTTTTTTTTTTTGGCTGTGCAGTTTTGCTTTGCGCCTTAGAGCGAGAAAGTACATTGAGCCTCAGGGTTGGAGATTACTGTCCCCTTCCTCTGGAGGTTTATTTTTTGGATGTATTAGGTGTCATTCTTACTCTTTTCGCGCGTGAGTTTGTGCTGAGGGTAGATTTAGAGGTTCCACTTCTCTTGGATAATGACGACGCACAAAAATTGGATTGTCCAAAGCTCGTACAAGTACTACTTCCATCTCCAGTTTCAATAAAGAATTCATCGACGACCTCTCCGGGATTTAAAATTGGAAAAATCTCGTCAGAACCAATGTTACTTGCATCTAAAATACATAAATATAGTCATTTTGAGTGTGTACTATTTAAAAATGTATTCTACCTCACCTCTGGGAAAATTTTGGTTTTCGTTAAACATTTGGCTGTTTACTTCAAAAGATGGGGGGTGAGTTTTTTCGTACGCTTTCTGGATGTCTTCGTCATAATAGTCCATTGTTGGAAATGATTCAACATCAAAACTATTGGTTGTGCCATCATCAACAACGTGTAGTTCCTTTTCGACTGAAAATGTTTCCAGCCATTTGGCTACCTTATTGATGGATGTATCCATTCTATTTCCACATTGGCGTGCATAAAATAGAAAATATTTAAAATATTACTGTGGTAGCAAATACAGTTAAGCAACATTCAAAGTTTCACGAGATAATATTTAGTATCCCATAATTCTCATTTAAAAAAGTTACACCGTATTTTATTTTTTAAAGTTTACCCCTCATAGTACATGCCGCATAAAAACCAGAGGATATTATTTTGAATTACTTTTATTTGGCTTTCTTTGGAAAAAAATTACAGAGGTCTCATTGGCAACAATACTTCAACCATAAAAACACAAAATTAAAAAAAAAATTGTTTCGTAACTTACAATTGCCAAGATATATTTTCTGGCTAATTTTCACTTCATGATACTAATCATAAGACAACAATGTATTTTTACAATTTATTACAATATATATGACAACAACTGCAGTGTGAAGTTGTACAATTTATTTTATAACAATATTTAATTTTGTAGTATTGCCCCGACGTTAACACGGTTTTATTTATGTACTTTTCTATTTAGAATTTATTAGACTAAATGAAAATGGCACTTTCTTCAGAAACACCGCCGGTATTGGGATCTGAAATCGGAACTCATAAGGCTATGTAATCTATGTATTGCAATATCTCGAACCTTCAAATTTTTACCACAACGTTGAAGGATAGGCGGAGGGGTGGCGCTGATGTCGAAGAGCGTATATTCGCAGCTTTCGAAATTCGCCACCATATGTATTGCTGATGTGCAATGTATACTCGTTTACAAATTTATTTAATTTACTTTATTTTATGTGCCAATTAGGATACGATTGTTGAGTACTGCTTATTTATCAAAGTTATTAATTATTCATGCTTTAGCAAAAAAATTTTTAATTAGGTTATTTTTTTCACTGACATTGACATAGTATATGCGAGATTCCGCGCTTCTGCACGAACGCGACTTGCTGTCCCATTATATATTTTCAACAATATTTTGGCAAAGAGTACAATGTAATCGTACGACGTATAAAACTTGACTTACCTTTAAGATTATTGTAATAAACTCTAGTGCAGAATTCCAACTACATGGTAGATTTCTTCAGACATTCATATAATTATAATGTACGAATTGTGCAATAGCTAAAAGAAAAGCAGATTGCATTCGCCACTTACTCTCTGTCAGTCTGTCTGTCTCTCTCTCTCTCCCACTCTCTTTACTTAAAAAAATTCGCGGGATGTGCAGCAAAACAAAAGAACATAATTCGATTTCACATAACAACAGCGAGTGAAGAAGTGCTGCAGTGAAGTCAGGTGTTTCCAACGAGATTACTACCTTCTTGTAAGATTGTGGATATCACTTATTTTTCTCCAATAACGCGTAGATAAACAAATGTGATTTAATTTTTTTCTCAAGTGTATCATATTTTATGTGCAATACAGTAAAATTTGTGGTCATTTCGTTCATGGAGTAGTTTCGTGAGGACATGGTGTGTTGCGGATATTGAGATGATTCTTGCCAAACCAATACCTTTTATTTATTAAGTTCACATACAAGGTAATTTTTAAAATATTTTTATTTTATTTTTCTCGCAATGATAAGTAATAGTTCGAGGCTTCGACTCGGGTGTGCTTGGAGGCCCAAATATAGATATACATTTCAATGAAAACCTATGTACTTTATAGTTTTTTATGTTGACACTTACACTTCATTCTGACGTAATTCTGATTTCTGAACTCTCAATTATAACAAAAAATGGAGCAAAAATAGTATTGATTTTTGATGATAAGTAGTGCAGGCAAATGAGCTGGCAAAAGACCGAGAAGGTGGCGTATCAGTTGACTTGCCGCTTTGTCATTGAACAAAATCAAGGAGGTTCGTTTCCTTGACCAACCCTTAAAAAAATTAAGTTTCACCATTACCACTGTGCCATAATGCACGTATATTTAATAATAGAGAAAAATTTTATACATTACAAACTTCCAACTTTGATTTTTAGTGGCAGTTTGTATTTTTTAAAGTGGTTGTATAGGAACACTTTATCCTCTACACCTTACATTTTTTAAGCAATTCATATTGGTTAAGAAAAAAAATGTAAAAAAACTATTAAATCAAATGTAAATTAAAGCAATTTTTTCGTCACAAATAACATATTTGAAGGAATGACGTCCCTCATCGAATTTTTCATAAATGCATGTACAAAACTTAGTAATTTAAAAATTCAGAAAAAAAAGATGTATATAACGCTTATAAAGCAAAACATATAACTCATAGGCAGGGCGCCAGAAGTGTCGAGAGTGGAAGTATTTCTCACTTTAACTATTTTGGTCTCGACAATTTAAAGAAAAATATGCAGAATAACATCCTGTAGTGTCAAAACACAAACTCAAGATAATTGATATTTAGTGTACTATAACTTTTTTTCGTTTTTTTGTGGGAGCGGGGGCGTTAAATATTTTGAAAAGTAGCGCTTGCAGAAGAAAATTTTAAACCTTAAAGTTGTTTGAATGTTAATTAAGCATAAGCATAAGGTTTCTTTAAAAAATAAACAACAGTTTATTAAATTAAATCATACTCTAAAATGTTTCAGTCTTTTTTCATGATTAACAATTTTTTTTATGGACCCTTCCATATAGTACAGTGGCTAGCTCTAGCTCTAGTAATTGGCGGGTGGAACGTGTGCCCTACGGTGCACAGCACCGCGCTAGAGGGATAAGAAAACGTACTTTTTCACAGTTTCCGACGGTTTATTATAAATTAATCGTTGTTAATAATTTTTCTACGTTAATGAAACATATCTAGTGTTATTGATTATGAAAATATCTAGGATTTAAGCGGTAATCATTATTTCGTAAATAGTTATAGAGTATTTTTTGCGAGAGAAGCTACTTTTTAGTTATTTTTGACACTTTTTTATTAAAAAATCTGTATTCATAATTTTTCTGTGCTCATTAAACACATCTAACTTTATTTTATTTGTAAGAAGCTACAATCCAATCGTTGTCAAATCTATTAATTAAGTATTAATTGGAAAAGAGGTCCAAAGAATTTAGTGTGAAAAAAAAATCTTTTACCACAATCAGTCAATGAGCACAACGTCAAGAACAATTAATAGTCGTCATCCGCTATTCAGCGATAATAACCCGGAATTATACGCTACTTACTCGCCACTTTGTTAATTAATATCACAAGCGCCAATCACCAGGTGCTTACTGGCCACTTTATTAATTAATAAAGTATTAAATAATAACCCAAGCGCTGATTTCCACGTAACCCGGGGCACTTAATGGACACTTTATTAATTACACAACATTAAATAATAACACAACCGCCAATCATCAGATTACCCGGGGCACTTACTTGCCACTTAATAAATTAATAAAAAAATAATAAATGATACAAGTGCCACTAGGTAATACGAGGCGATTAATGGCCAGTGTATTAATTAATTAATAACGCGGTGCACTTAGTGGCCTCTGTATTAAATAAAAAAGCATGAAATATATTCAATTTCCGTGTAAAAATTTGTAAGTTTGGACAAACTTGCGCAAAAGTTAATGTTTGGCCAAGTTTGGCCAAGCTTGGACAATGAAAAAACCCCAAACTTGAGTTCTTGATTGACTTGCGTTTAGCTCAAGTTTGCCCCAGTCAATCAAGAACTCAAGTTTGGGATTTTTTCATTGCCCAAGCTTGGCCAAACATTAACTTTTGCGCAAGTTTGTCCAAACTTAAAAATTTTTACAAATACCATGAGTGCCAATAACCAGGTATCCCGGGGCACTTACTAGCTACGTAATTAATTAATACAGTATTAATTAATAACACGATCGCCACTTGCTAGATAACCTGGAGCGCTTAACTGTCACTCATAACTCAACTAATTTATAAAGTAGTCAGTAAGTGCCCTGTTTTTCCTGGTGATTGGCGCTCAGGTTATTTAATGTTTTTTATTTATTTATTTATTTATGAAGTGGCTAGTAAGTGTCCAAGATTATTTGCTAAAATTACAAAAAAAAACTGTTTGCCACGCACTTGCACCTTCATAGTGTTATCACCATTTACCTCGGTTCCGGATGATTCAAAATTTCAAAAAAATTTAGACACACTCGCCATAATGAACTTCATAACATACTAAAATTATAGCTGGGTTTATTTTGATTAGTTTAAATGGCAGTCGAAAAACTGTTTGCCGCGCACTTGCACCTTCATAGTGTTATCACTATTTACCACGGTTCCGGATCTCATTAACGCCTGAGAAATTATTTACGAGGTAATATGAGGTTTGAACTTACCATACTTGTAGGACTGGTTTTCCTGTAGTAAAACTACCCTCACACGTTTTTCCATCGTTGATTTATAAGCAGAAAATCGTAAGGAACACTGACAGACTATGTCCAGCTGTAAATGAAACTTTTTTTGTATTGTTTTTATTTACGTCCATCCTCATGGTGTAGGGGATAAATTAATCATTACACTTTTTTTTTTTTTTTTCTTTTTTTTTCAGTTTCAACCTCCAAGAGAAGAATTTTATTGTCACGTTTTACATTAAATTATTTTCCTACTTCTGTCTTTTGTAGGGGTGGTTTAAATGGGGTGCAACCTCCCTCACTTGATTTTGGAGTACAGAATCATAATTAGCGACTCTTAAACCCTTGTAATGATGGTTTTCGAAGTACAATATTGAACTTTTTAAATTTTCATGAAAGACACCGTAGGCAGTGTTTTTTATTGGGTGCAATCAACCTCACACCATTTTCGACCATTGATTCGCCACTTACCTTTCGAAGAATCTCAGAGAGAAGATGTCTATGAAACAGTTTTGTATTTTTTGTACCATTGGGGATGATTCGAAGGTGGTACGGGTACCTCAACTTTTCTATTTTTCATTGTAAGGCAGATTTTACTGATGGTAAATAAGGCAAATTTTACTGATGATAAATATTGCTTAGTGATTTTGGTGATTTTATACATTGACTGATGTCCCACAAACAGCTTTATTAATTATCGCATGTAATACTACCGACAAAAATTAGAGATTTGTATGAAACAGTTTTGGTTATTTTTGACTTTCATTGTTTTTTAAAATTATCTGATGTGCAACATCATATGTAGTTCGTGATGTATTTATAAAGAGTAGCATTTATTGAAAAAGCTGCAACCAGAAAATAATATGTCTTGAATGATGTGTAGGTGTCTTCACCGAGCAAGAGCTCTGGTTTTGTAAATAAAAATTTTTACACTGTGCACAATTTTTCAGATACTTTAATTTCTGAAAAATGGCTAAGACACGAAAAACGAAGAAAACATCTGGTGAGGATAATGACTCTGTCATTTCAAAAAGTAGCAGCAAACAATCCAAAAGCTCTGTAAGTTAACATTCACAGTTAATCATACAATATTTTTATGTCGCGTGGTATATTCTACTTGGGTAATATTATTAATAGATTTTTAGTCCATCCCTCTTAAAAAGAATATTTCTTTGGTATTTATACTATTATCTACAAAACAAATTAAAAAATATTATTAGATATTAAAATAAACAGCTCAACTCATAACAGATTGTTAAAAATGTTACACTTCGATTCAATAGAAATGTACTACAAATTGCTTGCGGGTACTTTCATCTCGCTGCGTGAAGGGAAAATACTCCTTCCATCTCGCAGTAGCATGAAAAATCATATACGAACTTACGTACCTCAGGAGATTAGAAATTATCATACCACATATTCGACAGCTCCTACGAAGAATCGTACTCCACAAAATATCCAACGAAGAATCGTACGTGCAGATATATTCCAGCGAAGAATCGTACAGGCCACTTCTTTCCGACGAAGAATCGTACGTGCACCAATATACTGACGAATAATCGTACAGGCAGCTACAATAACATTTACATAAAAAATACAATAAGAATAACTATGGTATCATTATCGTTATTTAGTCACATATTACCCAATTATATCACACAATAACACAAGCGCCAATCCCCACACAACTAAGTGCGCTTCCTGGTCCCTTTATTTATTTAAAATAAATTAAACAACACTAGCGCCAATCCCCACACAACTAAGTGCGCTTACTGGTCCCTTTTTTTATTGAAAATAAATATAATGATAAGACAAGCGCCAATCTCCACACAACCCGGAGCATTCACAGGTCCATTAAGTATTTAAAATAAATAAAATAAAACAAGCGCCAATCACCACACAACCCGGAGCGCTTACTGACCACTTTGTTTTTTAAAATAATAAATAAATTAACACAAGCGCCAATCACCACACAACCCGGGGCGCTTACTGGCCGCTTTGATAATTAATTGAATAAATAAAATAACACAAGCGCCAATCACCACACAACCCGGGGCGCTTACTAGCCGCTTTGTTTTTTAATATAATAAATAAAATAACACAAGCGCCAATCCCATCACAACTGAGTGCGCTTAACAGTCCCTTTATTTATTTAATATAAATCAAATAACACAAGCGCCGAATCCCACACAACCCGGAGCGCTTACTGGTCCCTTTTTTTATTGAAAATAAATATAATGATAAGACAAGCGCCAATCTCCACACAACCCGGAGCATTCACAGGTCCATTAAGTATTTAAAATAAATAAAATAACACAAGCGCCAATCACCACACAACCCGGAGCGCTTACTGACCACTTTGTTTTTTAAAATAATAAATAAATTAACACAAGCGCCAATCACCACACAACCCGGGGCGCTTACTGGCCGCTTTGATAATTAATTGAATAAATAAAATAACACAAGCGCCAATCACCACACAACCCGGGGCGCTTACTAGCCGCTTTGTTTTTTAATATAATAAATAAAATAACACAAGCGCCAATCCCATCACAACTGAGTGCGCTTAACAGTCCCTTTATTTATTTAATATAAATCAAATAACACAAGCGCCAAATCCCACACAACCCGGAGCGCTTACTGGTCCCTTTTTTTATTGAAAATAAATATAATGATAAGACAAGCGCCAATCTCCACACAACCCGGAGCATTCACTGGTCCATTCATTTATTTAAAACCAATTAAATAACACAATCGCCAATCCCCACACAACCCGGAGCATTCACTGGTCCATTAAGTATTTAAAATAAATTAAATAACACAAGCGCCAATCCCCACACAACCTAGAGCGCTTACGTGTCGCATACTTATTTTACAATCAATAAAGTAATAAGGCAAGCGATAATCACTACATAAGCCAGGGCGCTTACTAGTAGCATCAATTATTATTAAAAAGCATTGAATAATAATTCTGGATAGTTAGGTGATAAGCACTCGCATTGTTACTTAATAAATTTTATCGATTATTACAGTGACCAGGAAGCACTCTGGGTTGTGTGGGGATTGGCGCTTGTGTTATTTAATTTATGTTAAATAAATAAAGGGACCAGTAAGCGCACTAAGTTGTGTGGGGATTAACGCTTGTGTTATTTAATTTATGTTAAATAAATAAAGGGACCAGTAAGCGCACTGAGTTGTGTGGGGATTAACGCTTGTGTTATTTAATTTATTTTAAATAAATGAATGGACCAGTAAATGCCCTGGGTTGTGTGGGGATTGACGCTTGTGTTATTTAATTCATGTTAAATAAATAAAGGGACTAATAAGCGCTCTGGGTTGTGTGGGGATTGGCGCTTGTGTTATTTAATTTATGTTAAATAAATAAAGGGACCAGTAAGCGCACTGAGTTGTGTGGGGATTAACGCTTGTGTTATTTAATTTATTTTAAATAAATGAATGGACCAGTAAATGCCCTGGGTTGTGTGGGGATTGGCGCTTGTGTTATTTAATTCATGTTAAATAAATAAAGAGACTAATAAGCGCTCTGGGTTGTGTGGGGATTGGCGCTTGTGTTATTTAATTTATGTTAAATAAATAAAGGGACCAATAAGCGCTCTGGGTTGTGTGGGGATTGGCGCTTGTGTTATTTAATTTATATTAAATAAATAAAGGGACCAGGAAGCGCACTTAGTTGTGTGGGGATTGGCGCTTGTGTTATTGGGTGATATAATTGGGTAATATGTGACTAAATAACGATAATGGTACCATAGTTATTCTTATTGTATTTTTTATGTAAATGTTATTGTAGCTGCCTGTACGATTATTCGTCAGTATATTGGTGCACTTACGATTCTTCGTCGGAAAGAAGTGGCCTGTACGATTCTTCGTCGGAAAATATCTGCGCGTACGATTCTTCGTCGGAAAATATCTGCGCGTACGATTCTTCGTCGGAATATATTTGCGCGTACGATTCTTCGCTGGAATATACCGACGTAGGCTATTCTTCGTTGAAAGGCTCGGGGAGTACGTTTCTTCGTAGGAACCTCTGAAGTACGATTCTTCGTAGGAGCCGTCGATATATGGGCTCGTCCACGGAAAGCGGGCCACTAGGTGCGCTCTGCTCGTTTGTCACTGAAATGCGCTTTTTTCAACTCGCTCACACGAGAAGGAAAAAAGCTTCAAAAATAATCAGAATACATGAATCGATAGATTTTGAGTTGTCCTTTCTGATGGTGTCATTAGTTTTTACTTGAAAAAATTTTTTCATAGTGAAAAACGAGCTGAAAGTTGAGGCTAGTTTTTCTCAAAGTTTCCCACTTTTTAACATTTTTTAATTTATACTACTCAAAAGTACTACTCTTCAAGTATTTGTAAAAAAAATTTTAGAGTGCAAGAGCAAAAATTGAATTAATTGCAAATAAATAAACACGTTGGCGTGTGCCTCGACAAAGACGACAAAGAAACTTGACGACGGCAGCCGGCCGCCATGGCAGACGGCAGCCGGCGCACCACCTCGAATTGCAGTATTTATTTCATCATTATCCATTTATTTATTTGTTTATCTTCATTATTCAATAACCTTTTACTCTTTTATTTTTTAAACTTTTTAAGCTGTGGTAAATTGAAAAAAGCGAACAATCTTGAGAGAAACTAACTTTATTTTTGAACTCGATTTTCACTACAAAAAAAAATTAATAGGTAAAAACTGATTGCGTCATCAGAAAGAGCAATCCAAAATGTATCGGTTCACGTGTTTTGGTTATTTTTTTAACTCTTTTTGTACATCTCGAAGTTTGATCTATATAATTCATTGGATGGCTAATGAAATGTGCGAAAAAAAATAAATTACTTTCAGATAAATGCAAGAAATTTTTCCTTCTCTTAAAACTAAATATTTTCAATTGTTTTTAGTATACTCTTTAACAGATCTTAACTCTGAAAATATTTCATCACGTTGACTTTTCCTAGTTACAAAAAAGGGGCAATGATTCTTAACGTCATCGCTTTCAAATTTTCTTTTTATCGTTAAACAAAATGTAGCTTTTGTTAAGGTACGAGGTTATCTTTGCAGTCTACCTTCAAAACACTTGGTAACGTAAAACAATTTTTTAGAGCATGGTGGTGGCGAAAACTATTGTGAAGAGAAAAAACAGAAAGCCATCGAAGCGATTGTTTCGAGAAGAATGGCTGCAAGTCGTTGCTTTTAAAGATTGTCTTTCAAAGCACGCACAATCCCAGGAGAAAGCGTACTGCAATGCTTGCAATAAAACCCTAGTTGCCCGATTCAGTGTTCTGGTGTACCATGTGCAAACACAGAAACATCTAAAAGCTTGTGGAAGAACCACCCCTTACACAAAAGAGGAATTACAACTGCCTCCCAAGCACAAAAATGATATGTGGATAAAAAAGACAAGATCAGAATTGAAGTTTGTTGGATCCTGCGTTGCCAAGAACACGTCATTTAATAGCATGCCCGATTTACTTCGTACCGTTCAGTCCGAGGATTGCGGGGTGTGGAAGCACTGCCACATCAACAAAACAAAGGCTCGATGCATGACTGTGAACGTTCTAGCAGAGTATGCAAAGCAGCTTTTAACGAGAACTTTAAGAGACAATCCTTTTTCGGTATGTGTAGACGAATCCACTGATGTTGTAAAAGATAAATGTTTAGCGATTGTTGTTAGGTATATTTATGATAACCAAGTTAAATGTAGTACGTGGAATTTAGCACCCGTTTTTGAAAAAGGTCAAAAAGCATCAAGTAATGCCGACCGCCTGTTAGAATGCATCACTAGTTCTTTTAAAAATGAAGGTATTCCGATGAATAATATTGTGGGATTTTGTTCTGACGGATGCTCGACAATGGTTGGGGAGAAAAGTGGTTTAAAACCGAAATTGAGAGAAAAAATTCCTGGAATAATTTTCGTGCAGTGTCCAGCGCACAGCACGCACTTGTGTATGCAGTATGCCTTTAAAAAGTTACCCAACAGTGTTACGGAATTAATCCAATCAATTTTAAAAATAAAAAAAAGTTCCAACAAGTTACACGATTTCGCTTTGTTACAAACGGACGGCATTCCTATACACAAATTGTTAAAACAAGTTTTGACGCGATGGTTATCTTTAGAAAAGTGCACAAATCGGATTTTGGAGCAATGGCCGGCCTTGTTAAAATTTTTTCGAAATTTATGTATGGATGGAGATATTGAATCCACAAAAGTTTTAAACTTGATGGAAAAGTTGGACACAAAATTGTACTTGTTACTATTAAAACATGCTTGCTTTGAGATAAACGCTGTCAATCAATTATTTCAACGAAGAGATGTAATTATTCATATTGTGCAAGATGAAATTGAGAAGCGCTTTAAAAATATAGCATCCTGTATTTTAAATCGTAACTACGTGCGAAATACAGCCGCGAAAGACATCGATTTGTTTGATGCCAGTAACTACTTAAGATTCGTGGATTTTTACTTAGGAGATGAAATTAGAGAATATTTACTGAAATTTGGATGTGCTTTGGGCCAATTTTGTAAGGATGCATTTAACTTCATAATTAAGCTGTGCTTAGAGATGAAACAAAGATTTCAAAACTTCCAAAATCCAATTTTAAATGCTGCCAAATGTTTAAATCCTATTAACGTTGTTTCAAAAAAATTTAGAATGGAAAATCCAAACATTTTTGTTGATTTGATGAAATCTTTTGAAAAATGGACCATAGGTAACGCTGAAAAATTAATGTATGAGTGGAACAGCGTAGTTAATATCAACGTTCCCGATAACTTGTTAAATTCTATGGAAGTAGTCGCGTTTTGGGTTTACGTAAGGGATATGAAAAATTTTGAGACCTGTACAGAACCATTTAAATGTCTTGGAAAATTTGTCTTAACCGTCCTCACAGTACCGCACGCTAATGCGGACTGTGAGCGAACTTTTAGCGCGATGAATGATTGCAAAACTAACGACCGTAATAAAATGAATCAGGAATCACTTGATTCATCTTTGCGAGTGCGAGAATTCGTTAAATGCCACCTAAAAGATGGAGTTTTCGAGCCTACGCAAGAATTGATTGAATTGGCCATTAAGGGAAAATGTAATTAGACACGCAATTATTATGCAGTATGTTATTTTTAATGATTTCTAATTGAAACAAACTCCTTTTGGACTCCAATATCAGCTAAAACTTTGGTCACACTTTTCTTTTATACTAGATCTATATGCGACCACTAAAACGTGTATAATAATTACTCAGTCATGTAATTTAAAAACAATGTAATGCATTTAATAATTTTTTTAATTTTTTTTTATATCATACTAATTTTATTTTAGTTACATCAGTATTCTTCATAATTTCGGCATTATTTGTTACATCCAAGTATTTTCCACGTACAAAAAAATTAAAAATAGTATGTATAGAATGATAGTACTAACTGTAAATATTATAAATAAATAAAAAATCTTTGATTTGTAAATAATACTTTTATTCGTTTAAATCAGATAAACAAACTGCTTTAAAATTTTCTCAGTCATTATAATTCACTAGACATAATTTATTGTCCAGAATAATCCCTTAATTAAAGTTACTTTCAAGCTTTTGTTGTTTCTGATTTACACTGCTCCATTTATTTAAGAGTTAAGTTGAGTTTGTATACGTTTATTGGTATGTTTAATTTTTTAAGCACTGTCTCTGTTGCATCGTGCTCTGGGTATAATTTCTCTCTTCAAGAATTAATATGATTATCAGAGTTGTGATTAATAATACTATTCTATATTGTATAAATTACTATATTACATAACTTTAATTGTACTTATTTCTATCAGTAATACATTCATACAGTATTTTTATTTTATTTCGTTTCTTTGCTAATTTATAGCTTTTACTAATAATTAATATTAATAATTAAATAAATACGTACTTAAAATATGAATATTTAATACATAAAATAATGTATTTAACGAATAGAGCCACAAAACAAGTTATTCCAGGAATATACGGAAAAATACGTAATAGTCGTTAATTAATTGCTAATAATTTTGTCACATATGTTCGAGAGCTAGAAATTGTTATTGGACTATTGCTGCTGGAAATTCCGTTGTATTGTGTCAAAAATTATAAATGCTTAATCATTCTTTATTAACTTATTGCGACCATCGTGGTGAAAAGGAACAACATTTAGACATTTTATGAGGTAGCGCTTAAAGTCAATCGTGGAGAAGGAACATTCATGTATTTTTATTCTAATTATAACGGAGAAATGCTGCTTTGCTTACTCTGCTGCGTGACTATGTTCTGTCAAACCACATCATAAAATCCACACAATGAAGAACATTACATAAATAATGATCACGTAATATACCTTGAACAATGTAGTACCTCATCCACTGAATTATATTATGAACGTATATACTTAGATGTAAATATTTTCCTCAGATATTCAAGACCATCTTCAACAAATGGAAAAACACATCGTGAATACGGATTTTTAAAATATTACTCATGACGCCACTCCTATACACCGCCGTATTCTTGGAAACATGAATTAAGGGGAGGATAAATAAAAATAAATTTTTAAACTTAGAATTTCAAAATTGCCGTGCAAAAGTGTAGAAATGTGTTATTGTTTATTGAAAAAAAATACCCTTTCCTCTCTTTAGCGGTACGAAAAGTTATATACGCACTGCAGGAAGCAATAAAAAATGCTAAATCGTCTAATTATTTGTTGCTGCCTCTCGTAGGGCGTATACATAATTTTGCGTGCAGCTGAGGAGAGGAAGTAGTACAGTACGTCTGTAGGGTGCAAAGTACGAATTTGAGCGCCCAAGGGGTGTGGTTTTTGTACATATGTGCCCGAGTCACATCTAAGTTTTTTGTATCCTGGAACAATAAATGCAAAGTGCGGCTCGAAGGCAAAAAGCCGCAGTTTCATTGCGCGCTTACGGTAAAAAAAAACAATACATGCGACTTTAGCCCAAACGTATGACAATCATGCCCTTCGGGTACTCAAGTTCGTGCTTTGCGCCCTAGAGGCGTAATGTACTTTTCTTTCCTCACATTTAAATTAATTAATGTACCTAATTGAGAAAGAAAATATGTAGTAAAAGTAATTACACGAAACTGTATTGTTGAAAGGCAGACAACACCAAGGAGGCGTGACGTCACGAGTAATAATATTAACAACACCATCTTCAAGATACTGCAACCAGCAAGATATCACCCACAGACAACGTAGATATGAGTAAAAAATGTCACACATTTCAAGCATTTCCGAAATGGTACATCGTTTGTGTAATATAAATGATTAAAATAATTTCTGTAATTATAATTCAGTAATATTTTGTATTGCAGCTCCATGTCGAGTGCCAATGTTAGCGAGCATAAGAGTGCAAAGTATGTTGTAGTAAGTTATTCGCAAAATCAATCTGCTACTTTAGGATTCATAAGGATTACCTTGATACAATAATCCAATAAAAAAGACTTAATTATAGCATGCTTCGTTTTGTTACTGCAAAATAGCTGAAAAATTTGTATCCTATAATTATTATAGTTGTTTTTTTTACGGTTGTAAATATTCCAATTTAAAAGTGAGATTTTTGACTAATAATATTAGCACAATGTCATACATATGATGAGGGACACTACATTATTAAAATTAAGAGCAAATAAAACTTAATAAAAAAAAAGTAACTCCATCAATTCCAGTTCAAAGCTTATTGTGTTATCTTATTAAAAAAGTTTTAAAATTTGTTATTAAAACAAAAGGATTACATTATCCAGAATATTACAAGAGCAATTGTCGCTTGCATCTCTAAATATTAAGCAATCTTTCTCTGTCGCTTCGATGAAATTGATCCTCCGAAAGAACTGAATCCAGACGTTGGGTATAAATTAAAAGTCACGAATCAAATTTCAGAATAAAATTACTGAAAAATTTGTCCACAACTAGTACTAATAACAGAGATTGATCAATCGAAAGTTAAAAAAAACATTACATTTATAAAAGGCCCAAAAATGTCTATAGCCTACCTAATTGAGCTTACGAACACTTCAAATTTGATGTAGAATTTTTTCACTTCTAGTGCAATGAGCTAAACAGCTTGTTATTTATTACACTTTTGAAAGAAAAGAACGAAAAAAATAAAATAATAATAATAATAAATAAAAAAAAAACAATTTAAAGTTCATCCCACTTAAATATAACTGGATGCAGTATTGTAAAAAAATTGTCCCAATTTTAGGGATCTATTTTCTTCTGCATCTAGCTCTTGATTGACTAAATTAAATCCAAAACCATCATTTATTCATAGACAGGAAAATTCGTGCATCTCCAAGTATTTGGCAGTCCCTGGCACTCCGATGAAATTCATCCTCCAAAACAACTGGATCCAGACTTTTAGTATAAAGTAAAAGTTAATAACGACATTGAAAGCCTACGTAAAGAAAAAAACATGATAATTTGCAGCTGCCATGGCAGAGATTCATCAGTTGATAGTTAAAAATAATAATACTAAATTTAACTGAGGATGAGTTTAGAAGTTTTCATAATTCTTTGCCAGGTGACATCTGGCATCTCCAGGTACTAATCAGTCACTCCGATGAAACTGATCCTCCAAATGAACTTCTTCCAGACTGTTAGTATAAACTAGAAGTCATCAACCCGTATTTGAAGCCTACGTAACAAAAAAAACCATGAGCATTTCTAGTTGTTGTGGCAAAGATGAATTGGGCAATTATTGAAAAACTGTCTAAAATTAAAAAAGGTCCAAAGATTGATTCAGACTGCCTGCTTATTCATGAAATCTTTAAAATTAAAAATTAATGTTTAGAGTTGATTGTCAATCAATGTAAAAGCAAGTGCATTGAATGAAACAGTTTATTATTCATTGCACTTTTGCTAAAAAAAAAAAAAAAAATTCAAAGTTTACCAGACTGAAAAATACTTTGATGCAAAATTGTGGAGAAAAAAGTGTCCCAAATTTATGGATGATGTTGTTTCTTCTCAATTCCTCCATACTCCATTAGGATGGCTCCGGAAGTTCTCATAATTCTTCGCCAGGTGACATCTGGCATCTCCAGGTACTAATCAGTCACTCCGATGAAACTGATCCTCCAAATGAACTTTATCCAGACTTTTAGTATTAACTAGAAGTCATAAACCGTATTTGTAGCCTACGTAACAAAAAAAACCATGAGCATTTCTAGTTGTTGTGGCAGAGATGAATTGGACAATTATTGAAAAACTGTCTAAAATTAAAAAAGGCCCAAAGATTGATCCAGATTGCCTGCTTATTTATGAAATCTTTAAAATTAATAATTAATGTTTAGAGTTGATTGTCAATCAATGTAAAAGCAAGTGCAATGAATGAAACAGTTTATTATTCATTGCACTTTTGCTAAAAAAAAAAAAAAAATTCAAAGTTTACCAGACTGAAAAATACTTTGATGCAAAATTGTGGAGAAAAAAGTGTCCCAAATTTATGGATGATGTTGTTTCTTCTCAATTCCTCCATACTCCATTAGGATGGCTCCGGAAGTTCTCATAATTCTTCGCCAGGTGACATCTGGCATCTCCAGGTACTAATCAGTCACTCCGATGAAACTGATCCTCCAAATGAACTTTATCCAGACTTTTAGTATTAACTAGAAGTCATAAACCGTATTTGTAGCCTACGTAACAAAAAAAACCATGAGCATTTCTAGTTGTTGTGGCAGAGATGAATTGGACAATTATTGAAAAACTGTCTAAAATTAAAAAAGGCCCAAAGATTGATCCAGATTGCCTGCTTATTTATGAAATCTTTAAAATTAATAATTAATGTTTAGAGTTGATTGTCAATCAATGTAAAAGCAAGTGCAATGAATGAAACAGTTTATTATTCATTGCACTTTTGCTAAAAAAAAAAAAAAAATTCAAAGTTTATCAGACTGAAAAATACTTTGATGCAAAATTGTGGAGAAAAAAGTGTTTCAAACTTATGGATGATGTTGTTTCTTCTCAATTCCTCCATACTTTATTAGGATGGCTCCGAAAGTTCTCATGATTCTTCGCCAGCTGACATCTGGCATCTCCAGGTACTAATCAGTCACTCCGATGAAACTGATCCTCCAAATGAACTTTATCCAGACTTTTAGTATTAACTAGAAGTCATAAACCGTATTTGTAGCCTACGTAAATGAATAAAAAGAGCATTTGTAGTGATAATGACAAAGATTCATCAGTCGTCAATTAAAAATAATAACACTGCAATTATAGATTGCTCAAAGATTTGTCTAGCCTGTCTGGTTAAACGTGAACCATTTAAACTTAAAACTTACTTTTCAACTTTAAAGCTCGTGTAATCTAAATACCTTATAATTCATTGCACTTTGGCTGAAAAAAAAAGATTCTAATAGTTTATCATATTGAAAAAAAACTTGGTTACAGTGCTGTAGAGAACAAAAATGTCACAATTTCATGGATGTTTCTTCTCCATTCAGCTTTTGATTGATTAAGACAAGTGTAGAAGCTGCAATAGTTCTTCAACAGGTGACATTTCTCTCTTGCTTGCTTGAAATTGATCCTTTGAATGAACTGTTGCAAATTACATCTGAAATTTTATTTTTCCACAAAGTTAATTTATCCTACTGTTAGGACATGATTTATCCCACAAGAGGATATTTGCTGCACAAATTAATATTTTTACTTATCTGACATTAGAGGTTAATTCATTTTAAACTTGACAAGCGTCGAGTATGCTGGGCACTATATCTTCGACGACCGTAGGAAACTAATTAATTATATCATAAAAAGCGTAACTTCAAAGATTCGGCTTTAATACCGCAACACTTGCCGAAAATGTAAATAAACGTAAAGCGCGTTTTCCACTGCCCTACTTCAGCTGTCTGCTGGCTTGCAAGATGCTGCCAACTTTCGAGCAGCAAAATTGATGTATCACATATATAGATATATTCCAGTACATGTTTTGTATGAGCATGAAATCTTTAAATATAACATTAATTTATTAATAAATAAATCATACCATATACCACCATGATGATCAATAGTGATGTTAGAAACTTATTATAACTCGGCAAGGTCCTAGCTTACTGAAATATTGGGAAAATATTCGTTTACCTGAGGTAACATTAAATTGCCATTTATTGCTTTAATAATGTCTTAAAAATTAGTTTATCACTGTAAGTATGCTTATTTGAGTTTATTACGTTTTTTAAATGCCTTAATTAAATATTTCTTTAATATTACTTTTTTTCACTTTTTTGTAATTTTGAATTTCGCGGCTGATATTATGCCACAATGTACAACGCTGTACACAAAGGGCCGGAATAGTCGCACGCACACTCGCATACATACTCGCGCCCGCTCACACGCATACTCGCGCTCTCTCTCACTCGTACAGTAGTCAGCAGACAACTGTACAACGTCGGGTTGGCAAGAGCCTTCGAGAATTTTCTCGAATCCTTAACACTAACTGTTTTTATTAATTAGAGAGTACTCTTTATTTATGCTACAAACACTTGTAACCAGTATATCAGTGGGACAAATGACGTCTAATATAAGTCTGCCTCGTTCTTAAGTGCAATCAATTGTTGATTTAAGAAAATATTAAGGACTACACATAATTAAGTAACTCAATTCAAGAGAAATTCAAAACCTTAGTTCATAACAATAACAAAAACATTTTTTATCGTGGAAGCGTATATTCATTTCTAGTTTGATAATTCAAAACAAGCTTTCTATGAAGATAATTTTTCGTACGATTATTATTCTGCTATAACTTTTATTTCATACTAGAGAAATTTGACGAAAATCATCTCGTTCTGTCGTTTTTTGCAAAGCTTCTTTTGGAATCCTCGAAACCTGATTTCAAGTAAATTAATATACTTTTATTATTTTTTTTTTCCTTTTAAAATTAATTTTAATTCTGAAAAGGAAATCTTGAGAGTATTAGGATTTAAGGAAGGTCTGAGACCTCGATAAGTTGTTATCCTCTTTAAAAGCAAAATTGATGCAATGTCCGTCAATTTCACTGAAAAAATTATTTTACTTAGTGTAATAAAGTTATAAGTTAAAGTTAGTAGGTAAACCGTGGCGGTTCTAGCAACCCCCCAGCTCCCCCCTGAGAAACTCATAAGGAAAGAGACTCTAGCTATGGCTGTGGGTGGAGAAGAGGTGGTGAAGGAAAGGCGGTGGTGGGGGGAAAGGCTGATCGGGCGGTAGAGGAGAGGCGGTGATGGGGGAGAGGCCGATCGGGTGGAGGGAGGAGGGGCATGGGCGGTATATACAGGTAGTAGAGGTGGTTACTGGTGCGGACTACTCGGATGGTAACGTCAGGGGAAGATGACCTCTTCCGAATGTTGTGGCGTCAAATGATACTGACGGCTCCTTTCCTTCCCACCACGAATCAAGCTCCGACGTCATCAGGATAGGTCCGAAAGGTGTAGGTGACAAGCCCAACGTACAGCGCGAGAGAAAGATGATCAAGCACAAACGTGTATTTCTTATCAGCGGATTGGAGTTTCTTCTAACGCGTATTGTTTTAGAAGTCTCATCGTATTCCTTGTTTTTTTTTGTTCTTGTCAAGAGTGGGCATATCAAGTTCTTGAAGAGAAAATTTCATTGGGAAAAGCCGATTGCGTATCCCGTTTAGCTGCGACCAACGAAGGGGGTGATCCCATGTGTTGCACATACACTCACACACGCAAACGCACACACATACATTGGCGCACGTGCACCATCAGTTGTAGCTGATGACTTTTTCTCTTATAATTTAGGGGTATAATACAAAAGCATTATATTATTACTTCTCAAGAGCTTGTGTACTTATCGAGTTGTTAAGGAAAGAATATATACTGTTTTAATACCAAAAGCAGATTGCGTATATCTTTGAACTGCCCCAAAACTGGCCCACTCATTTTTGGCACAATACTTTGCCAATGAATACATCATACATTTCTTATCTATATGCATGCATGCATGCATGCATGAGCCGTGACTTATTCTTCACCGCTTCTTACTAAGGCAAATAGTGTACCAGCAGAATATTTTTTTTCTTAGCTAGAGTGGGTGCATCGAGTGATACAAGGCCCACATACACGCAATAATTTTCGTACATTGGAAGTGTGGAAGTTCAAGTGATACGAGGGGTTATATTTTCATAACAAGTTTGAGCAAGCACTTGCTTAACATTAAAAAAATCTCTGTAAAATGTAGTTTTGTATGTGTGCGTTACGACCGCGCGCATTAATTTTCTGTTGTTTTTTGAAAGGTATTAAATTTCTCAAATAAACTCCGTTTGAGTGAAGCTTCAATCAAAATGTACGTGTTTGATGGTGTGTACGATGTCTTGATAAAAATATGTAGAAAAGAAAAAATTTTTTGCGTCTTTGACAAGAGAAGTTTGCTAAAAATATAATTTACAAGCTGCTCACTAAATAACGTTAGTAAAAAAAGCTTTCATAATTTGCAGTAAAGACTTGTACAATGTACATGAGGCGCTAGAGTTTATAGTCAGGTAGTAACAGTAACACAAGTACAAGTCAGTTATGACGAAGTGGACTCTGCAAGTAAAAGCAGTAGTGATTATCATAAATACGCAGATCCTTTCGTGGCCTTGTCCCTGGCTCTCTTAAATAAGACGATGAAGATTAAAAACCAACACTAATCAATATTTTTTTGTAATTGTTTTATTAATACACATAAAATGATTTCACGCCTCTCATCTAAGAGTGAAAAAAATTGGTTGACCGTTATCACCAACTCTATTTAATTTCATTAGAATTAGATCTCCCAACCAATTCTCTCCAATTTGCATCGCGTCTGGCTGATGCTGCTTCTGTGGCTGAGGTTGCTGTTGAGGCTGCGGATGTGAAAAAAAAAAGATCATGATTCCTCATTTTTTTTACTAAAAATTTTTATTAAAAAAAACAAAATACCTGCCACTGCTGCTGCTGCTGCTGCTGCTGCTGCCTTTGTCCCTGCTGTTCCAGTTTCTGACCCTGCTGTAGGATAAAAAAAAAGTTAAACAAAATGGTTTTATTATAATTTAAAAAATTATTATTATGGATATTGCAACTTTTAATTTTATTTACAGGTATTCCGTTAACAGCATCCTTATTAGAATTTATTTTTTGGGTAAAGAAAAGAGTTTGACTGGTGTCGTTGTCAAAAGTCTTAGAAACAACAATTCTATAAAAAAGTAAAAAAAAACACTTTAATAGCGCATAACAATTACAAGAAGATTAATTTTATTAGTCAATGTAAGAAACAGCATACTACAAAACAATCTTTAATCATTGACTATTTTAAAACAAGTTTTTGTGTGAAGTGTTTAAACGATAGTATACATAAAATTAATTAATACAAAAAGTGTTTTTTAATATTACTTAGAACTTTTACATCTAACACTTTGTAAAATTTTCAAATTTATTCTTTTGTAGTCAAAAACAATTTTTACTATTTCTATATCTATTTTCACATTAATTTAAGCATCAAAAAATCTCTGCATTGCATATCAGAGTAAAAATGTATTCTACAAAAAATTGCAAAAAGTTGAGTACTATACTTAAAATGGTTGAAAAACTTGTTTACGCACACACATACATCGTGCTACAAACTCAAATCACCCTTATACTAGCTCCAAAAGGTTTGTTATTCTATCAAAAATAGATGATTTATAAATGATTACACTTTCTAGAACAAAGAAAATAATGCTCTAAGAAAAAATATTTAAGGCACTCCATTAGATTGGTCATGACTCTAAAAGATAATTGAAAAAATTTAAGAACTAATAGTAACATAACAATCTGATGATAGATAAAAAATAATTAGACTTATTTATCAGTACCGCTGTTGTGATCACTATTGCTGTTCACTCCTTCTGTTTCATTACTCTAACAATTAATTTTTTCATACTATAAAAATTTAACTTTGTTAATTAAAAGCAAAGATTAACTGTGAATGTAACGATAGTTAAAAAATAATTAAACTTATTTATCAGTACCCCTGTTGTCGTCCTTATTGCTGTTTACTACTACTGTTATATTACTCTAACAATTAATGTTTCTGTACTATAAAAAATTAAGCTATGTTAATTAAAAGCAACGATGAATTGTAAATGTAATGATAGTTAAGAAATAATTACACTTATCTACCACTACCGCTGTTGTAATAACTTTTGCTGTTCACTACCACTGTTACAACACTCTAACAATTAATTTTTTCATGCTATGAAAATTTAGCTATGGTAATCAAAAGCAAAGATTAACTGTCAATATGACGATAGTTAAAAAATAATTAGGCTTATTAATCAGTACCGCTGTGGTGATCACTATTGCTGTTTCCTACTACTGTTACATTACTCTAACAATTAATGTTTTTGTACTATAAAAAATTAAGCTATGTTAATCAAAAGCAACGACGAACTGTGAATGTGATGATAGTTAACAAATAATTGCGCTTATTTATTACTACTGCTGTTGTGAAGCAAAGGCACTTTCCTGAAATACTGCGCCTCGACCGGTCATGTGGGGCCTTTTATAACATCGTACTACTCCAAAACCTTTTTTCTTTGAGGGCTAAAAAGTGGCATTCCAACCTGGACACAATAGTCCATTGTAATTGTACACATGTGCACGTGGTTGTTTGAGGGATTTTTATTTTTACAATTTTTATGTATGGTAAGATGGAAACCATTGTTACACCGCTAAAAGAGGGTCAGTCATTTATGTTATTGAAAAAGAAAGCTGTTACTTACGAAAAGGGTAGACATAGTCCTTACGAAGTGAGTCAACGATGTATGTTGTTTTTTATCGTTTCAAAGTATACATCACATTTTTTTCTTTGATTTTTTAAAGAATAGTGAACAGAGACAGAAAACAACTTTATTTCTTTACGCTAGTATATGGTTTTATTCGTGGGATTTTTGAATGCTAGTTCGTGGCCTGTCAACAAGGTCTAATGTGAAACTTATAGATGACTGTTACACATTTTTTTGGAGTAAGAACTATTATTTAGGAAAAAGTGTGGACTTGATCCAGAATTGACGAGTTAGTGAATTATATTATTTTCCATCATCAATCATTTAACTGTTGGAAAAAAGCTATTACCAACATTTTGTATTACTTAACATTTAAAAAAATCATGTTAAACGTAAATGCCAGTAATTATACATAATATACTCTGATTGAAGTCAAAAAAAGAATATTGTGTAGAGTTTGATTTAATCAGTATACAGTCTGAGTGTATATCAAAGTCTACGGATAGTAAATATACATCAATACAGTTATCTCACTCCCAGTAATAGTTAAAATCGAAAAAATTGTCTTAAAGTGGACAAGGTACTGTGTTAAAGATAAGTAAGCCAGTATTTAAAGCCTTACCTGCGTTGCTTATTCATGAGAGCAAGCAGACGCAGAGCTATAAAAATATTTTTTTTAGAAAACCCATTTTTATCGAAAAAGTCATATTTGTCGTATGAAAAACATAAGCGCGTAGAGGAGAAAGAAATAATAGTAAATGTACAAATAAATTTTCTACCTCTACGGATCCTTTTATATTTTAGACAGAATCTGCTGTTACAGAAATAAAAAGAATAATTTTTAACACAGCTGTTAAGACACAAAATATGCTGATGGTTTTTCTCTTATTGTTTCTACCAGCTAATGAAGGTTGGAGTATAAATAGTTCAAAAATTCTAAACAAAGTAGTCAACTTGTATTTTACAATTGACTGAGAAGACGCATATATAGCCTTAACACACTTATATCGACAAGTTAGATATCTAATATTCCCAATGGAGTACGTATGCTCTAATCTATACAAACTTGCATGTATATAAAATCCTTAATCGTCGTTACAGCACTTGTGGTTCGTTAAGTGAACATACATTATACAGTGAGACACTCTACCTACATTAACAGTAATATCCACGCAGAGTTTATTGACTACCTGAGGTGTAAAGAATAAAAATAAAAACATCTATATTTTGTATGTAGCTCTAACGACTCAACTTCAAACCGATTATTGATGCTAATCTCTCAAAGTCACATGCTTATTACCAATTTTCCTTTTTCTCATATTTTTATCTATGTATTTAAACTGTTAATACGTATGATTAATTATCAAAACAACGTGAAATAAGTACAGTTAAGGAGATTATGGCACAAATATCTAATATAACTCCAGAAGACATTTGAGAGGGATGGGAGGAGTAGTGGAAGAGCTTCATAAACGTGTGAGACGTAATTATCTCTGCCGGAAGTTTGATGTCCAGGGTTTGGAAGAAATATGACAAGGTGATCTTGTGGAGATGATTCCTTATGCTCGTGAAATCGGTTTGGCGCACATTTATAATTCGTCAAAGTGCCAAGAATACATTTACTGAATTAAGGCATATGATAAACCCATTTATATGGTTCAACAATAATCACTTTTGATGACCGTCAAAGTTTAGCCCTTCATAACTATACCATAACATCACTGATGAACATACCAATGACTGTACGTGTGGAGGACCAAGTAGTTGTCAAAAGAATACATCAAGAAACTAGTTAGATCGTCAGAGGCTGTAAAAAGATTTATGAATGCACCTTTTGCGCTGTAAAGCTGTATATATCTTGACACTGTTTGCCTCGTACGCTCGAGCATTCATTTTACGCGTCATAGAAGAACGACGCTCAGTTTTGTGTATGTATGTGTCGTACTTGCGTCTAACGTGCTATACAGAAACAGCTTCTTAAGAATCTGCTAGAGTATTGTATACTCTACAAATAACTTCTTTATACGCTTGCATGTATGAGACATTACAGTGGCGTTTAAAAAAAATACGACACAAATGAGCAATACGTAGTTAAGAGAATAATCTATGCTCCTCTAGTTTTCCTTTGCGAGTACAACTCGTATTTGGAATGACTTTAGACGTATAGGATTCCAGCTAAAGCAGACTTTGACAGCTGCCTTAGCGAAGATTACGCTTAAGTTCAGAAAGTATTGGATTTTTAACGGATGGACTCTAGGAGACTATTCTGATGTCTATAAAAGACTACTCTTCTTCTGTGCGCATGTGTCATATTTGCGTGTATCATGCTATACATAAACAGCAATTCACGAACCTATTGGAATATTATATACTTTTTGCTATTATAGACTTATAGGCTTTTTGCTCATGTAGACTTTAGATAATTAAAATTAATTTATTGTTATTATTATAAGACTTTGTAGCCCTTGTTAGCTTGACCTGCTACACGTAAAACGATTCTTGAAATAAGAAAATATTTTTAAGACAGATTAGGAGGAAGCAAGAAACAAAAGTAGGAAAAACATATGGCTTTTCCACCAGTACGCAAGAGAGAGCCAGAAGAAAACAAGGGGGCTAGCTTTCTCACCAACATGAACTAGTTATGTGTATGAATAATTTAAGCTTTCTTTTATTCTTCCTATACTTTTATATTATATGACAAAATGTATGTAAGAACGCACTAACAATCAGCTACAATTATGTAGACCAATATATGTGTATATAAGTATCCTTGTTAGTATCAGTAAGCTATGTGCACGTATTCAATATCTCCTTTTCCATCAATTTTAAGCCCATTTAGTAAATTATAGTTTTTATTATTTCTATATTTTGCATACAGTAAAACTATAAAATACCAATTTCTGAATACTCTTTACGCCGGGCCCTCTAAGCAGTCTCTCAAATATAAGAACTTATTTAAATCGTTGATGTCGGTACGTGAATCTATCATCGACAAAAAGGTGTTTTTAAACAAAAGCCATTTATCGTGATCACCGTTAAACCGAGGAAGATTTGCAACCAGTAGCTTAAAAAAGCGTTGTTTTTCGACGATTGTTGAATGCCCGAAGGCAACACGAGGATATGCGGAAAATTTATGCTAGTGACAAACACTGATCAACGAGGCACGAAATATCTAACTATTGCGCACTATTAGATCCTCGTGTTGTCTTTCTCTTTTGTTTTCCCGCGCATCCCGAACTTAAGGTAGCATACGAAAGAGTAATAAATGAGTATATTGAGTTAGGTCACATGTCATTGGTGCGTGACGAGTCTTCGAGTGGCTATTACATGCCTCATTACCCGATAATAAAAGAGTAAAGTAGCACCACAAAGGTGCGCGTCGTCTTCGATGCATCCGTTGAGGCCAGTAAGGACTTCTTCCCAGTCTTAACTGTTTGATCATCTTATGCGCATCCACACCTATTGATATGTCATCACGGCAGCCATCGCACAGATGTACCAGCAAATACTCATTCACCCCGATCACAGACAGTTTCAACGTATTTTGTGGTATCATCAAGGCGAAGTGAGAAATTTTGAGCTTAATACGATTATTTTTGGCGTGTCTTCTGCTCTTTATCTCGCTTTACGTATAGTTGAGCCATTTCTTAATTAAAAAATGATTGCAAACTGTTGTATACTGATACAGACAGTTTAATATATGAAATTAAAAACCATGCAATTTATAAAATTATGAAAACTGACATTCAGGAATTTGATACATCTATTTATCCCAAAGATAATAAGTATAAATTGCCAGTTGAAAATAAGAAAATCGTAGGACTTATAAAGGATGAGTGTAATCGTAATATTATTACGAAATTCATCGGTCTAAAAAGTAAAATGTACAGCATTCTTGTTTAGAATCAAGACATAATAAAAAAGCAAAGGGTGTCAATACCAATGTTGTTAAAGCCACTATTCATTTTAATGATTATATTAAAAGCCTACGCAATCAAAACATAAATATAAATTGAGAGCAAATTAATATTAGATCTCGTCTGCACAAGATTTATACTGAAAAACAAAAAAAATAGCTCTTAACTTTCGTGATGATAAGCGATGTATTTTTTCTAATATCACTGATACATTACCCTGGGGGCATTATAAAGTTAATAAAAAACAGCAAGATGGAGATATACAAGAAAAGCTAAGGAAGATAGGGAAAACATAACAAATCCAAGAAATGAGAGTCATGCTAATATGTCACTAAGTGACCATGAAATAAGAAATAGAGAATCGAGATTTACAACGGATGGAGGTGAAAAAAAAAGAAAAAATGAACAGGACAGACGGAAAACAGCTTGTATAGGAGAGAGAATTCAAGAAGGGATCAACATGACGACATCACAAAAAGAAATAGAGAGACTTCACATCCAGAGCAACTGAAAAATAAGCGTATCATTGATAAAATGCAAAACAATGAGCGAAGTATAATAACTTTTAGTTTTCATGATAGCGAGCAATGTAATGTTACCTCTATGATTGACTTATCGTCTAGTGAGAATAATGAGACAAATAAAGAAGGTAACATAGAAAAATAAAAGAGTGACGACAATGAGCTTAAAGTAACTTGTCAAAAAGAAACGAGTGGGGGGATTACTATAGTAGAGCTCCCTTATGTGATAGTAGAAACCTTGTATAAA
This sequence comes from Copidosoma floridanum, assembly GCF_036245765.1. NCBI lineage: Eukaryota > Metazoa > Arthropoda > Insecta > Hymenoptera > Encyrtidae > Copidosoma > Copidosoma floridanum. Next base: position 225,108 of record NW_028321899.1, read on the forward strand.
AAATCGCAACAACAACGGCAGGCCAGTTTAATTAGAGTTGCCAAACAGTGACGTCAATTCATCGATTGTTTAGCATTTGAAGCAAAGGGTATTGTCCAACAACAACCTCATAAGAGAACAAGTGTGAAGACGGACAATTTTGAAGAACTCCCGTTAAGAAAAAGGGTAAAAAACAATTTTGAGGTAAATATAAATTTGTTTTCTTGATAACCATACATTTTTACCCATTTTTTTTTTTCATAAACATTAAAATTAGTAAAAATTTTTTGTTTCCTTGTTACAGATGTGCAATTTAGCAGCTTTAAATAAAGTCGCTTCTGAAGTCACATACGTACTTTATCACCAACTTTTAATGTTGATTTTGTTCCTTTTTTCGAATACATAAATTTTTATAAAATATTTTTTCATTAGCTACCGAAACATCTTTTGGCTTTACACCAATTGTTCGGTGTTTTCGATTATTGTAAGAAGTTATAAGCTGTTGTAAAATATTGAGCCACTTGTAATTACCTCTTACAATAAACTTTTTCCACATAACATGCTTTAGGGTACGATTAAATCGTTCACATATAGACGCCTTAAGATTACTGTACGTAAAGTATAAGTTAACTTTGTAATTTTTCATGAGACCTTGAAAATTTGCGTTGTAAAACTCTTTACCACAATCAGTTTGCAAATTAGTTGGAACACTTCCTTTTGTTAATATAGTTTTCATAGCTGCAGTCACATCTATACCAGTTTTATTTCTTATTTACTTTAGCAGAGCTTTCCTCGTGTAAGATCTATCACTTGCCCTTTCGCAGACGGATACACTTTTTCATACTCGTACCTTCGCAATTGAGCCATGGTAACAGGTCACTTTTATTTATACAACACATTGACTAAGATTGACTCTTATCGCTCCGTCTGTCACATCTCAAGCAACTAAAAGAGAGACTCCCTTTTCTAAATAGTCAATCGCATAATACAGTATCAACACCTTATAAATATGCGCACTAACAAGTAAATATTTTTACGTATCAAAACACGTACCCGCTTTTTATTTCAGCATAGGCATGTTCAAGAATAAATTCTACACCATGCTTTTGCTCTCTTATTATTGAGACGTATTAAATATCACCCTATATTGTAATTTTGTAAGCAAGTCTACTAGCTTAAAGTTTTTGATAACAAAAAAATTTGCTGAAAAAGGCTGCAGTCGTTGAGATGTTTCCAAGCGAGGAAGCAGCTGTCCCCCACGATACTCATACACCTATTATCGAGAGTGCAACAGTGCCAATAGAAAACCCCAGATTTGACGCATTGTTAACGTTAAGATCTCGTCAACGATTTCCATTTAAGTGTGTGAGAGAAAATGTAATTGTGGAAGTTTTATTGCGGAAAAATCACTATAGATTTTTTCTGTTGTGGGACATTGCATTGGATCAAGTAAATCGTGTGTATCTGGAACTTATTACGGAGAGAAATACATGAAGAACAAATTGCTCATACTATACGGCTAAAAGCAATGTGAACCCATTGCACATGATTTTGTATTTTAAAAAGGACATTTATACTCTTTTACGCTGCTGTGAACTTTCAAGGTACAGCGTAAAGGCCAGAAGAAGATTTATCTTCTGAAACGGTAGGTTATTCAGACACATTAAAAAAATATAATCCTATTGCATGACACATCTGCTGTCATAAAATTCATCTTAGTGTGTAATAAACTTAAAGTGTGGTAAAAAAAAAAATATATTGAGTAGTAGTGCATGATAGTTTTTTTACCACTGTACGTAAGACTTGCTCTGATATTTTTCATTACTCTATTTCAGTATAGCCTTACCTAATAAAACATTTCTCAAACATTTTTCTTTTACACACTAGTGCTATTAGCAACAGTCAGATAAAATGCCAACAGTTGAAGCAACTACAACAGTGGTAGGGAGATAATCTTCTATTTTATTTAAACAGAGTTATAATGACCGGTCAAGGCGCAGTATTTCAGAAAAGTGCCCATGCATCACAGCTCATCTTTGCTTTTGATTAATATAGCTAATTTTTCTATAGTACGAAAGAAATAATTGTTATAGTGTTGTAACAGTAGTAGTAAACAGCAATAGTAATTACAACAGCGGTAGTGATGAATAAACGTAATAATTTTTTTAATCTCATCACATTCACAATTTATCTTTGCTTTTAATTACCATATCTTAATTTTTTTTAGTTTGAAAAAATTAATTGTTAGGGTGTTGTAACAGTAGTAGTGGATAGCAATAGTGATCACAACAGCGGGACTGATAAATAAGTGTCATTATTTTTTAACTATCATCACATTCACAGTTTATCTTTGCTTTTGATTAACATAGCTTGATTTTTTACAGAACAAAAAAATTGGTAAATAGAGTGTTATAACATTAGCAATAAGCAGCAACAGTGAGCACAACAGCGGTAGTAATAAATAAGTAAAATTATTTTTTATCTATCATCACATTGTTATGTTACTATAAGTTTTTAAATTTTTTCAATTATCTTTTTTAGTCATTACTAATCTAATGGAGTGCCTTCAATATTTTTTCTCAGAGCATTATATTTTTTATCCTAGAAAGTGTAATCATTTCTAGATCATCAATTTTTAATAGAATAACAAAACTTTTGGAGCTAGTATAAGGGTGATTTGAGTTGGTTGCACGATGTATGTGTGTGCGTAAACAAGTTTTTCAACCGACTTAAGTATAGTACTCAACTTTTTTCAATTTTTTGTAGAATACCTTTTTACTCTAATTGCAATGCAGAGATTCTTTAATGCTAAAATTAATATGAAAATAGATATAGAAATAGTAAAAATTATTTTTGACTACAAAAGAATAAATTTAAAAATTTTACAAAGTGTTAGATGTAAGAGTTCTAAGTAATATGAAAATAAGCTTTTTGTATTAATTAATTTTATGTGTACTATCGTACACTTTATACAAAAATTGTTTTAATATAGTCAATGATTGAAAATTGTTTTGTAGTATGCTGTTTCTTACATTGACTAATAAAATTAATCTTTTTGTTATTGTTACGTGCTATTAATGTGTTTTTTTTACTTTCTCATAGAATTGTTGTTTCTAAAACTTTCGACAACGACACCAGTCAAACTTTCTTCTTTACCCAAAAAATGAATTGTCATAAGGATGCTGTTAACGGAATACCTGTAAATAAAATAAAAAGTTGCAATATCCATAATAATAATTTTTTAAATTATAATAAAACCATTTTGTTTAACTTTTTTTTTATCCTACAGCAGGGTCAGAAACTGGAACAGCAGGGACAAAGGCAGCAGCAGCAGCAGCAGCAGCAACAGCAGCAGTGGCAGGTATATTGTTTTTTTTTAATAAAAATTTTTAATGAAAAAAATGAGGATTCATGATCTTTTTTTTTTTTTCACAACCGCAGCCTCAACAGCAACCTCAGCCACAGAAGCAGCAGCAGTTGGACACGATGCAAATTAGAAAGAATTGGTTGGGAGAACCAATTCTAATGAAATCAAATAGAGCTGGCAAAAACGGTCAATTAATTCTTTTCACTTTTCGATGAGAAAAGTGATATTAGTTTATGTGTATTAATAAAATTATCACAAAAAAGTATTGATTAGTGTTGATTTTTTATTTTCATCCTCTTATCCAAGAGAGCTAGGGTCAAGGCCACGTAGAGTTTTGCGTCATTATGATAAATACTACTGCTTCCACTTGCAGAGTCCACTTCGTCATAACTGACTCGTACTTGTGTTACTGTAACTACTTGACTTTAAACTCTAGCGCCTCATGTACATTGTACAAGTCTTTACTGCCAATTATAAAAGCTTTTTTTACTTACGTTATTTAGTAAGCAGCTGGTTAATTATATTTTAAGCAAACATCTCTTGTCAAAGACGCAAAAAACTTTTCCTCTTTCACATATTTTCATCACGACATTGTACACACATACACGTACGCGTGCACGCGTACACACGCAAACATACAAAACTACATTTTTCAGATATTTTTTCAGTGTTAAGCAAGTGCTTGCTTCCACTTGTTATGAAAATATTACCCCTCATATCACTCGAACTTACAATTTTCCAATGTAAGAAAATTTTTGCGTGTATGTGGGCCTCGTATCACTCGATGCAGCCGCTCTTGCTAAAAAAAAAATATTCTGCTGTTACATTATTGGCCTTAGTAAGAAGCGGTGAATAATAAGTCTTGGCTTATGCATTCATGCATGCATATAGATAAGAAATGTATGATGTATTCATTGGCAAAGTACTGTGCCAAAAATAAGTGGGCCAGTTTCGGGGCAGCTCAAAGATATACGCAGTCTGTTTTTGTCATTAAAACAGTATATCTTTTTTCTTTAACAACTCGATAAGTACACAATTTCTTGAGAAGAAAAAATATAATGCGGGTGTATTATAACCCCAAATCATGAGAGAAAAAGTCATCAGCTACGACCGATGGTGCACACTCAACCATGTATGTGTGTGCATGTGTGCGTGTGTGTGTGCAACACATGGGAACACCTCCTCCGTTGGTCGCATCTAAACGGGATACGCGATCTGCTTTTTCCAATGAAATTTTCTCTTCAACAACTCTGTACGCCCGCTCTTGAGAAGAACAAAAAAAAATAACGAATACGCTGAGACTTTTAAAACAATGAGCGGAAGAAGAAACTTCAATTTGTTGACAAGAAATACACGTTCGTGCTTGATTATCTTCCTCTCGCGCTGTACGTTGGGCTTGTCACCTTTACCTTTCGGACCCATTCTGATGACGTCGGAGCTCGATTCGCGTTCGGTAATGAAGGGAGCTGTCAGTTTCATAAGACGCCACAGCATCCAGAAGAGGCCCCCTTTCCCTGACGTTAGCATCCTAGTAGTATCCACCACCCATCGCCGCTACTACCTATACCACCCATGCCCCTCCCCCCAACGCCTGATCGGCCTTTCCCCTACCTCCGCCTCTCCTCTACCGCCCGATCAGCCTTTCCACCCACCACCACCTTTCCTTCACCGCTTGTTTTTCACCCACAGCTTTAGCTTGAGCCTCTCCCCCCACCACTACCTCAGGGGGGGGGGGAGCTGGGGGGTGCCAGAAATGCCATTGTTTACCTACTAACGTTATATAATAACAAGTTCTTACCAAACCTGCTGGACAACCTATAAAAAATGAATTATTTTTTGTTCGCAAATAGTCGTAAATATTTTTAATATTTTTAATAATATCAAAGGGGTATTAAAATCAAGCACTTACCTGACAGATACAGTCCAACGCGTACCCACACGCATTTTATTTAAAGGAGAACTCTTTGATAAGAAAGACTGCTTTAAGATGGCAGAAAAAATAGATCGTTTACAATTATTAAGTGGAAATGTTTATACTCCTATATTTATCAAGAATGCTTAGGGAAAGACTAAGTGTGAAAATTATTGCGAGGGATAGAGTTAAGATATATTATGCAACACCGCAACTAATTATTATGGATTCGTCAAGATAAGATCGGCCTGGCTATTCAGCAACTAAGAAAAAAAACCATTACAGTGAACAAAAATATACCAGTTCAACTAAGTACTTAACTCTTCTATGCATACACAATAATCATGTATACAAATAACGAGAAATAAATTTTTTAAACTAAAATATAAGTATATGTTTAAAAAAAAGGAAAGGGTTTGTTAGTGAGCAAAAAGACATTTTCCTTTAGGAACGATGTAAGGAACAAGAAAAAAATTAAGTAAGTTCTGAGCGAAACTCTGACAGCAGTCATTATAATAGCAAAGCTGTTATGGTCATGGGGCTGATAGTAAAAAAAGGACCTAATAATTAAGTTTTTATAATTTATTTTAAGGTCTTTATCCATGTTATTTAAAAAAACAAGTGAACAGTGTATGTTTCAGCACCAAAGAATAAAGTTATTCTTGTATGACATTGTATGGCAGACAATAGATAAATGTAATTATACCTTTTATAAAATGATATTATGTACGAAGGTGGTGCAATGTCGTTGGAATAAGTATGTGTATAAAAAACGTAATTGTAAACGTTATATTGTGTAGATGAAAAAAGGACAGGCTATAGCTATGGCTTAGCGTGCTACCAGAGTTACTAGTGTGAGAGTACTTGCTTTTATTAAATCTTCCGAATATTTCAAAACAACGGCCTACTCTGATATCATCTCCTACATCGTGCTCTTATCTGCCACTTACGCTGATAAACTTATTTTTACAATTAGTTGCGTATACGACACCCACATTTTTTATCTAAAAGAAAGATTTGAAAAAATGAAATAACCTACATAAAAATAAATGTTTATTGATTATGAATTTTCTTTAAGAAATCTTAGCATACTATCAAGAAAATATATAACGTAAGAGATAATGTATACATAATTGGAAATCGTAAATTAAGTTAATTAACGTGGCTCCAGTGGCCTCAATGTTAAAATTATAAATAACCAAACCAAGGTTAACAAAATAGAATTATATTCTTTGAATTCCCATCTTTCTATTTGTATAAAAAAAAATTAAGGTTGACGATGAAAATTGTAAGAAATCATGCTTACAAAATCGTAGTTTTAAAACGGGTTGGATAGGAAATGCAAGCTTACGTGATATACAACCTACTGCTGCACGTATATAAATAACCCGTAAGGTGTAAAAAATATACTATCTTGTATATATTATTACGTAGTTTTCGATGACATGAGAAAAGTGTCTTGTTATCAAACAAAATCTTTAAATAATCGGAGACTGAGTATACAGTTGCGAGTACAAGTCAGCTCTCAGCCGTCTGCATTCTGCAGAGTACATATATATAGGTATGACTACAGCTGAGCAATGTTGCCACATTTTTGAACTTAGGAGCGTACCGTAACAGTTCATCAATTAGGGCAGCATAAAACTTTTTTTTTTTTTATATTTACTTACTAAAGTAACAGATAAAATTTAGAATATGGCTTACAACAGTGTCTACGATAATTTCATATCATATTTTGAAGAAAATAACGATTAATTTTTAGTCTCCTCATTTTGATACGGCACTAGGCTCTGGAGCCACCTTAACTAACAAAGAGCAAATACATAAATTGAAAATTTATGGAATATAAATTATTTCTAGTCTAATGTTATAAACAATTTCTCAACCAAATATCTTTACTCTTGGTAAGCAAGTACTTAAATAATTTAAAAGTTATTGACCTTTTTTGAAAGAGAGAAATAAATTTTCTTGAATCGGGACTGCTCATACTAGAGTGGGTGAGGTAAATTCGGCTTGTTTGCAGAACGTTTGGGACTTTTATTGCAAGGAAGTATTTTATTATTATAAATTTTTTTTTAAGAGAATGCGTTAATTGATAATACTAAGCAAAAATGAATAAAACTAAAAGTGTGAGGTGTGGTGTGCTATAATATTAAGAAGAGGAGACTGGTAAAGGCATGGTGAGATAGGGCTTAGTGCCGGGAGGTGTAGAAAGGACTACTGGCGGAATATGATGAGACAGAGTGGCGTATAGGAGATTGGCACCATGTAATAAGTCATGACAGAGTACGGGTAAAAATAAGATAAAAAATTAACTTGCATTCCATATTTTTTTAAAATCGATAATCTAAAGTAATTGATTTAGGATGTAGCACAGAGCGTGTATGTAAAAGTATAACGTTAAAAAGAAATAAAGAAAATATACATTTTCAAGTTATTAGAAAACACACATAGCACATAAGAAAATTCTGGAAATCATACAACAGTTATAAAGGGGAAGAGTGCACACATAGACACACACACATATATGCAGAATGACTACACAGCGTAAGAATTCAGTAGTAGAAGCTGAGTTTAGGTCATAAAACCTGCGCTTTTTTCAAATAGACTTGATATACACAACACAAATAACGTAACACATGCATTACACTATTAGAAAGAAAGACATAATCACCGTTCAGAATAACAACGTCACGCCCTTGAACGTGTTACGTATCATAGCGTGTAGCAGTCAGTCAGTAGGAGGTGAGTTAGATAGCCACTATAACTTTAAGTTGGTAGTCAGGAGTTAATAAGCTATTTTTTCACTAAAGTACGTTATAAAAGACAGTTGAATACAAAGCGCTTTTGTTGTTTTGTGCACATCCCAAGAATCCATTTATCCTCATATCATTATATTTTCGTATAATCAAAATACTTTGTACTTCATCAAATTTACAAAACCATCGAGTAAAATATAACCTAGTTGTTATTAACATTTCTTTTGTACATTGAAGTATTTTTATACTCAAAATCTTATAAAACAAAAACAAACTTTTGGCTTCAATTACGAATTCTAATACAAGATAAAGATAAAAAAGAACGTTTTACAAATACCTTAACAAATCTTTTCACAATCTGAAAAATTATTCAAATTTTCTAAATTATTATATAACGTATGTCTCCATAGATATTATTTACTTGTTAATTTAGCTGCCCTACTCATATTTATACATAGCAGCCAAACTACACCCCATAGTGATTTTTTACAAAATATTAAAAATAGTAGACCATTAATTTTTGATACAGAGAAATACGCCTTTTTAGGAAAAGATATTTCAAGTTCATCGTGCTAAAAAAGAAGTTGCTTGGACGAAGTAGCGTTTAATTGATGTATGAGACGAACTTATAAGGCATATAAAAGTAAACTTTGCCCCCTCTAACGCTCACACTTAATACATTATCAACATTCATATGTCTTTAATATAACAGAAACAACTGTTAGCAATTTTCATGAGAAAGTTCCTTAACTCATTGATTCCCAACGTATTAATTCTGGTGCAAGAACAGTCCAAAAAGAAGCTAATTCAAACAATATTTCTGAGCATCTACAGCCTAGTTAAGAATTATACCTACAAATAGTTGGCCATTAATCATTCGTGCAACGTCTACATGATAGATTAAGGGTCAATATAATTGTATACGTAATAGTAACTTTAACTGGTGCTTTTACAGGTAGCCTTCGAAGCTGAAAAAGAGATCAAAAAGAATTATGATTAAATAAATGCTCACGCTACCATTTAAAATCAAAACTCACATGTGTACTTTGCTCAATAGTTGCACCCTACATCATGAGAAAATGTACCTGTACACAATCTCAGTAGACTTTAATATTTTCGTACATTCTTAGTCTGATTAAACCAAAACGCAAGTAGAATATGATGAGTCCAGCAAGTACCACCGCAATAATACATCTAACTATTATAATTCTTACGACGCAAAAATTTTCTTACAGCGTTTCATTCAGATAGAAATATAATAAAACATTTTTACTAAATAACGAAGGTACCCACCTACTATTCATAAGTATTTCTTAAGAGGTTCAAGCTTCTGAGGGATCAAATGCAAAGTTAATGACTGACAATTCCAGCCAATCAGATCTCGATTCGTCTTAAATTATCAAGATAATAGACAATTAAAATTGTAACGTACTTGTTTATTAAAAGGCTGTCAATATTTATTACGTGTTTAATCCTGGTACCTTATCATGATATGCAGTATCTCGAAAAGTTGGCTGGTATTAAGTCGTCATTTACAATAACGTCAATGTGAAATCGATTAATGTTACGTCACATGACATTGATTTTTTTGTACACCGCATATCATTATAGGATGCTTTCACGCATTTTTGAAAAACCATGTAACACTTTATTTTTTATGATATTTAACACACTTAAACGGACTTTATGGCTCTGAGAATATAATGATTTCTTGGTATCATAAACATTTTTTGGTGCTAGTATTAAGAGTTGTTTTTTGGAGAACGTTTTGTCTATATGCATCACTATTATCCAAATAACGCTAACTTAAGACATTTCTCTTTCCAAATGAAACTGTATTAAATATCAAAGAAAAAGCTACAAAAATATTTTACTGCAAAACTATAATTCCTTACGTCACTTATTACCAACACTTTTAAATGTGATAGTAGATAGACTATGGGGGTTCTGGACCCAACTTAGCTCATCTTAGGGTGGTGGTGACAAGAGGGGTGCAGCTCATGCTGTTGAACTGGAGCATCAGGCCATGATGATAGGGAAAGAGCGATATAGCGCTAGTGGTGAAGGGGGTACTATAAGACCAGCTATTAAATAGGATCCGAGCGATATATATATATATATATATATATATGGGATAACGTATTAAAAACAGGATTTCAAGGTTAAGTAATTACAGTACAAAACAGTTACAAATGCATAGACAACTCTTATTGAGGTACAACGTTGTTACTAAGGGAACATGGCTCACAAGCTATAGGCACGTGTTGCAGCTTAAGGCTCTGTAAAGATAAACTGGCATATAAAAGAATAACACGAAGGCTTGTAAGGATCAAGTAGTAATTATCACTAAGTAAGTAGTAGTATGTGTGCTCCAGCTGTGGGCGTAAGTGAGAGAGAATTAGCTTGCGCCGACGGAGAAGATGACTCTTGGGACTAGGTGTTGCTTCCTACGCGAATGGCATGCTTAAGTGCAGGGTGTTAAAGGTGCGCTGGACGGTGCTACCACATCTACTCTCCATCTAGTGGCCAACGCAGGTAGCACTGGGAATGAGACGTGTCTTGCCAGGGTGTTGACCTGGGGGGTGGTGTGGGGGTCAACTTCTGGTGGATTGGTGGCTGGCCGGGGTAGAGAGACATTAACCTTGGTGGGTGTGGCTTGTGGTAGAGGTTGCGAGGCCTGTTTCATGTGCGAGGCCTCCAAGTAGGCATGTTTTAGTTAATCTGTTGACAGTCTTCTCCTCACTGTTGACGTTGACGACGTAGGTGTGGTCATCGTTGCGGCGAATTATCTGAGGGCCCGTGTTGGGTGGCTCCAGGGGTTTTCTAATGCAAACTAAGCGTTTAAAGACGTGCGTGCAAGTGCGGAGGTCCTTGTACCAAAAAGGATGCTGGGTAGCGTACTGAGAGGCTGATACAGGCCTGATACTCTAGAACAGCTGACGGACGCTATTAACAAAGGCTGAAGAGTTTGCTTGAGTTGTGGCAGTTGTGAATAACTCTCTGAGAATGCTTAAAGATCCTGGTTTAAAGTGGCTTTAAGGGTGCGATGGAATCCCTTGATCACCTCATTGGACTGCGGGTGGTATGACGTGGTGTGTATGAGCTGTGCACCTAGAGTGCAGGCAAGCTTGTTGAATAGCGTTGGCTTGAATTGTGCACCACGGTCCAAGGTGATGAACATTGGCGTACCAAAGTCCACTATCGAATGGGTGTAGAAAGCCTTGGTGATGGTTGCGGCCGTGATGTTAGGTAGCGGGATTGCAGTCGGCCACCTAATAAATTGGTGGATGATCGTGAGGTAGTATTGCATACATTGGGCCACTGGCATTTTGATGAGATCCACGTGTATGTGTAAGAATCTGTTGTTTGGTTCAGAGAAGGAACCAAGAGCTGCTCTGTTGTGTCTGGCGACTTTCGACCTTTGGCAGGCCTCGCAGTGTTGGCACCAAGAGCTTGCGTCTTGGTAAATGCCTGGTCAGACAAAGTTCTCAGCTAACAGGTAGGTGTTTGTTCTGCCTGCTGGGTGTGACAGCCTGTGAACAACGTCAAAGACTTTGCAGCGTAGGGAAGCCGGCAAGTAGGGCTTGACAATGTTGTTGCTTACTTTGCAGTGGATGGTGTGTCCTTTGATGTTGAAGGCTTGTAGACTGAGACAGTAGGTACCAAGGTTTGTCAGCTCGTCGTCTGCGGCCTGCGATTCTGCGATGATTGCCACGTCAAACAGGCTGGGCATGAAGATGGTCTCTGTTGCCAGGTTGAGACCGGTGGCTTGAGGTGGATTGCGGTGGGTAGTGTTGAGTTCGTTGTGGATAGCTGCTATGTGTTGGCTGGTAGCTGCAGCTGGAGTGGCATCGTTAGGTCATGATAAGGTGTCTGCGACGACGTTATCCTCCCCTCGTGCGTGGGCAAGCACCGTGTTATTACGCAAGATGTGCTCTAGGTACCATGCTTGTATTGGCCAAGCTTTTCCTGAGCGCTGTGAGGCTGCATATATCAGTGGTTTATAGTCAGTGTAGATGATAAAACTTAAGTCCCTTAGGATTCGATTGAAGTGCTTGATGGCTTCGTAGACAGCCAGAAGTTTACCGTCGTATGTGCTGTAGCGTTTCTGAGTCTTGTCTAGCTTATGAAAGTAGAGTCCTATGGGTTACTAGGAACCATCGACCTGATGTTGCTCTAGAACTGCGCCAATGGCCATGTCAGAAGTGTCGGTCCTAAGTGACAGGGACGCTTTTGGGTCGAGGAACGTGGTGCGAGTAACTGAAGTGATGCAATGTTTGCAGCATTCAAAGGCTTGTTCTGCTTGTGGCGTCCATTTGATCGTGGCCTTCTTGGCTAGGCCTTTGAGCAGCTCGTGTAGAGGTGCTTGCAGCTTGGTGGCATGGTGTGTGGGACGCAACGCCTATAGTAATTGAGGGCTTCGAATAATCTGCAAAGCTCCAATGCTTTGTGGGGCTTAGTAAAAGCTTCGATAGCTTCTGTTTTTCCTGGAGGGGGCTGAAATCTATCTTTTAAGACCTGAAAGCTTAGGTAAAGAGCTTGAGAGGAGCCAATGGTGCACTTCTGTGGGTTGATTTTTAGCCTGGCCTCCTAAGTGTGACAAACAGCAGGCTAAGATGGTCTAGATGTTGCTCGTGTGACGATGAGGCTATGAAGATGTCATCGATGTAGGCCTTGGTGAAAGGCAGCTTCCGAAGAATGTGATCCATGGTTCTTTGCATGGATTGCGCTGCATAACGAAGACCTAGTGAGGGGTCAAAAAATTTGAATACGAATGGGGTAGTGACGGCAGTTTTTTCAACGTTCTCTGCAGTGATCAGGATTTGTTAAAAGGCCTTTTGTAAGTCAACCGTAGACAAGGCGAAGCCTTGACTCTCTTGAAATAGATCTTTAATTATGGACAGGGGATACCTGTCAGGTATTGCACACGTGTTATGGTGGTGGTAGTCCCCCGTGACGTGCCATGATCCATCTTTCTTGGACATTAGATGGAGAGGGCTGGCCCATTAGCTATTAGAGGGTCTAATAATGCCTTTTTCAAAGAGATCGGTGAAAACCTTTGTTGCTGGATCCAGTTGTTCTCCAAAGAAGCGTCGAGGCCACTTGAAGGTTGGAGGTCCTGTGGTGCTGATTAAGTGCTTCACCGGTAGGCCTGGAGGCTGGACAGGACTGCTGCTTGGCTCGAACAGGTCTGCAAATTTCTTGCACAGCTCGAAATACTTCTGTGTGAAGGTGCTGCTGTCGTCGCAGAAGTTAGTTACTGTTAAAATCAAGTAGAGAAGCATCCTGTCAAGGACTCCTAGTAAAGTGAGACTGGTGAGGGGATCTATTAGCCTTGTTGCTTTGAAATCGGGTAGAAGACTGTACTTAGTCAGAAAATTTGCTCTGATGATACTGCGTGGAACGTTGGCGATAATGAAGGTGCAGTTGAAATCTCTTTGGAAACCCAGGTTAAGTAAAAGCTCGTGTGTGCCGAAGGTCTAAATGGTTGACTGGTTAACAATGTACAGCGTAAGTGGCTGCTGTTGTAGGCTTTCTCAGGCTGCTAACTTTGGCAAGAGCGAAAGGACCGAGCCAGTGTCGATGAGAAAGCGTAGGCTGGTGTGCTTGTCACTCACGTGTAGGCGGTTTTCAGTGACGCAAATGCTTACTTCTGCCACCTAATCCAAAGGTGACATTAGGCAATTCACTGTCCTGGTGCAATGGGTGAATGGTTGGAGCAGGGCTACATGTAGTGTATGGCTACTGCTCCATGCTTGTTGTGGTACCAGCACCAGGCAGGCAAGGTTGGCGTGGATGTGGATGACTGAGATCAGCCTCGGCTGCGTGAGCGAGAGTTCCGACCGTGACTGTTGTTGTTGTTGTTGTTAGTCGTGGGCTGCTCAAGTTGTTGGCGAGGAAGCGCAGTGAAGTGTGCTACTGCGAGCCTGAAGGTGGCAATTTTCTGCTTGAGGTCTGGGTCTCCAGTTGAACCTGCAGATAAACTCACTGAACATGGGGTGGGACTCACAGCCATAACAGAGGTTCTGATTTCCAGTAGCTTTTCCACGTCCTCAGCAAGCTTGGGCATGTCAGCCTGGTCCAGCACTCGAAGCACCATGTCAGCTAGGTGGAAAAAGGTCTAGCCACCTGACCTTGAGGACTTTGTCAGTTAACTTAGCACCAGTGTGACTTCTAAGGTTGCGCCACAGCTAGGATGGTTTCATATCGCCAAGTCGCAGGCCAGAGAGCACTTTTTGAAACTGCTGCTTGGGCGAATCATACGTCCCCGTGAGAGTGGCATCTTTGATTGCCATGAATTTGTCTGTCTCAAGAGGATCGCTGATGATCTCCGCAAGTTGATAGATGGCATCGCTCTCAAGTGCACTGACGACGAGATCGTATTTTGCTGCATCGTTGATGATATTGTGTCAGGCAAAAAGGCACTCAGCGTGTTGAAGCCAGAGTTAGGGCTTGGTATGCCAGAACCAGGGCACTTCGCACTTTGTTGCCATGTCCTTGTCCTCAGGAGGATCCTCGTCTGATGTTGGAGGCACTACATCGAGGGGTGGCAGGAGTTTGAAACAAAAGAGTATGTCCTTGATCACCTTGTCAGTGGCGTAAGGTGCGTTGGAGCCTCCTGTAGTGGCTTGACGTACGACGTTGGTATGGATGGTTGTGTGGCTGCTTATGTAAGCTGGCTCCAGCGCGTGTCTTAGTGCGCACACGTGGTCAGTCGCATGGCTAAAATTAAAGTTATGGCTCTCACTAAAAAGCACTTGGCTCACCTGGCAGCACTGTGGGGCATCCTCCTGAGAGCAGTGCGGAGTATTCTTGAGGAGCAGAGTCATGAACGTGGTAAAGTTACCTTACCACAGAACATGGTAGGCGCTAGAAGGCTGTGGTTGAGCTGGAACAGAGACGAGGCTGAGTCACGATGGTTGCTGGTGTGGCTCAAGTGGACAAAATGGTGGGCGACAGAATGCCGTATAGCTCTCCACTAGCGTTGGATAAAAGCGGAAAAGGCGGTGGCAGCTGAAGTCGTGCGGCAAAACTTTTTGTGCGCAGGATAGATGCTGAAGCCGGTTGCTGGGCTGCTGCTCCTGAGCTTATGTCAGAAAAAAAGGGCTTGCTCCTGTTTATGCTGATGCTCCTCTTGCGTGTTCTTGCTCTCCACGTCATGGCCTTGGCCGCGGCCTCGTGAATGTGTGTATGAAATTCTGGTGTGTCGACTGATAACTTGGACTCGAGGTCACCACATTGGGATAACGTACTAGAGACAGAATTCCAGGGCTTAGTAACTATATCTCAAAACAATAACAAATGCATGGAAAAAACTTATTTAGGCACAACGTTGTTACACAGGAATCACAGCTCATCAGCTATAGACAAGTGTTGCAGCTTAAGGCTCTGTAAAGGAGAACTTGAATATAAAAGAACAACAAGAAGGCTTGTAAGGTTTAACTGATCACTATCACTAAATTAGTTATAATAGCGCACTCCAGCTGTGGGCACAAGTGAGAGAGAGCTAGCTTGCATCAAAGCACAAGATGGCCTTTGGGACTAGCTGCTGCTTCCTGCGTGAGTGGCTTGCTTGGGCTTAGGGTACTAAAGGCATGCTGAACGGTGCTGCTACATATATATCCTTCTTACGGGGTACTATCTCTTTCTCCTAGTGCTAGTAGGAAAGGGTTCATGAGTTGTCTCCCTTTTCTCTCTCTCTTTAACATTTACAACAGGGTTCTGCGGATAGTGCAATACTGCGTCAGTGGTGGTGCTCTGCAGAGTGCTCTCTCTTTTTTTCTGATAGTAGACAAGAGTTCAAGTGCTCTGTGTATGTATATATATGTATATACGCTTAAGCTTTAATGCACATGCTCAAAATCCCCCTCAAGTGTTATTAACATTACACTTAACGTATTGTCTAAAAGTCATTTTCTTAATTTTTTATAAATACAATGCATACGTGACTCAAACGATTCTTATGATCAAAGTAATTAAGGGGAAAATGTGCAACAGACACTCTTCCAACTAATTGTAAGCGAATTATAAATACTCATAATACTATTATGCATGAAAAGCTAAACAGGTCAATACTTGCCGTCTTTTACATAGCTTGCCTATATAAAAATTACTTAATATTTTAATACTTTTATAACTAACTCCAGAAAGATTGATAGTAAAAAAATCTCACGCATACGTCACTCAAGCCGGTCTTAAGAGAGAGAAATTATCGAAGGTAGGAATTACCTGTCATTTATTCATCTTATCTTCCTAGAATATTTCTTCTTTTAACTAATAACCAATAACATGTTCTTATTTCTATGGATAAATGAGTATAGATTTAATTAAAAAGCTGTGTTTGGTTAATATGAGCTCACTCTTAGCATAAACATTACAGAGCACTTTTTGGAAAACTTTGCCACTACTGACTCTGTGAAGCGTTACGTAACTTTTGCGAAATAGTGCGGATAAAGCATCGGTGCTTATTTAATGAAGTAAATTTAATCAACATTCAAGATTTTATCAGTAACAGTGTGATAGTGCTTGAAAGTATTAAGTACTACGAACAGTTGTTAAAACTACTTCCAAACTAGGTGTTGGTCTCGGGACCCACGACAGATGTGAAAAATTAAAGAATATGTGATTAAGCTTGGTACTATTTAATTGTCTATGATAAAAATAGAAGTTTTCATCAGATAAGTGCCGTTTTCTTCAGATCTATTTTGCGGCCCTAGGGACCTGTAGAACAGGGACCACGAGACGTAAAGCAGCCACGGAACAATGCTGCTTACGTGGCGAATCTTATTTTTGCTACCGAGCACTTACAAGCCTCTCAAGAACGCGCAAGATAGGAGAAGTAATAATTTTTTTGACTCTGAATAATTTTTATTTCAGATTTTTATATTGAAAAAAGAGTTTACTTATAAATATGCATTTTTATCAGTAAATATTAAGGATTAAAAAAAAGGAAGTTGTGTTTGTACTTTTTTTTGCTCATTTACATATAAGCAACGAGAACAAGAAAGAGCAATAATACCGTGCAGACCGTATATCTATACTACCTACCTACATATAGGTACATAATTAGTTTATCAAACAATCGTGTGTATTGCTTTCTCTGTCTTTCTTTCTCTTTTTTAATACCTGTTTATTCTGCGTAATTGCGCACATGCACGAATTTCGTTGGCTCTTTAATATAGACAAGTTAAATGGAGTTTGAATAAATACAATTAAAAGACTCCAGAAAAATTTTGCATTATGGTCAAAAATTAATACTTTAAAATAATCCTGTTTATAAAGAAGTAATTTTTCTAAGTGATAAAACAATAACACTAATTCTAATAATTATTCATCATTTTTTACGTGCGCAAAATATTTAAAAAGCCATAGAAAAGGCATACTTGTATAAGTATAATAGCAAAGATTAGTAGGGAGATAGCTGACTGCCATACTATGGAGTGTGCCCACTTTTTTCCAGTGGTTTGAGTGCCACGCCGCGGCCAAGCGGCCGAACCAGAAACGTATCTTTTTTTTTATTTAAGAAGCACGGTATGGGTATGAGAGGAGTGGATTCACGTGAAAATGTCCATACAGGCGCACATCTTAAAGATGCGTGAAAAGGGTATGCTGAATGTACGCCTACGAGAAGAGGAGTGAAAATGTCGGTTATATAGGTGTACAGCTGAGCGCACAGCCGAAGCAAGTGACGACACAAGTTCTTCTCTTAAGTTTTTGGACTCTGCACCCGAGTACATGCCATGTACATTTAACTGACTTGCTCTCGCTCTGACTTCAATGTTATCTATGAATCTTATTAAATCAAATCGTGGAACTAAATGCTCATTAATAATATGCACAGACTTTTGACTTCAATAAATTGTTTTTTTACTCTCGCGTACTCTTAACATTCCTAAATCTGTTTATGTTTTACAAAAATATACAGCTTCAACTATATATTAACGTTTACAGTACAGCTTTAACCACTAATTTATTAATTTTACTTATCCTAACTGCTGTGAACTGTAGGACAAGCTCCGGAGGATATCTATGAGCATGTGTGATTTTGAAAGTGATATGACGTGTTCTTCGGATAGCTAAGATGGATAAGGCTTATGCTATTTCGGAAATCGTTTTGCACTTAAGGGTTCAAATCTATTTCATGGTAGATCTTTTATTTTTTGAAGTAAAAACTTCTTACGGCGCGTTAGGCAATTTTGTGGGTGAGCATTTTCAGCCGTTCTTGCGACAGATGAGATTTTACACAAATATACTCTGCGTGTATTCTTATAATATATGTATACTATAGACGCTCTTTGCATTAGCATTCGTTCGTGCTCTCGCGACAGACGAGATAACACACCTATATGTATACTCAGAGTGTATAGGTATGCGAGAGCGCTGCATGCTATATGCAGCAGCGACTCAGTGTTGGGTAAGGAGGATATGATTTTGCATATTTATCACTAGGACCTATGCATAGCTACAGATCCTAGTAAGGAAAATGCAAAAGCTTAATAGTAGAGAGAGGAGGCCAGTGGTTTTCCCCAAACGTGACTGGCAAACTTGTGGGAAATTCAAATTGGCTATGTGGTGCAAGACGCAAATACCCAGATAACTCGACACAATTACATGCACAATAACTTGATAAACTAATCCCAAGCTATTGAACCCAATAACCCAATGGACCAACAAGCAGCCTCATGAGTTTGAATAAATAATAAAACTTATTAATTAACAAAGCAAGCGCCAATCCCCACACAACCGGAAGAGCTTACTGGTTGCTTACTTAATTTACTATGAATAAAATAATAACGCAAGCACCTATCCCCACACAACTGGGGGCACTTACTTGTCCCTTATTTAAATTACTATAAATAAAAAAATAACACAAGCGCCTATCCCCACACAACCGGGGGAGCTTACTGGTTGCTTGAATTATTTAAGATTAATAAAATAATTCTGCAAGCGCTTATCCCCACACAACCGGGGGCACTTACTGGTCGCTTACTTAAATTACTATAAATAAAATAATAACGCAAGCGCCTATCCGCTTACAACTAGGGAAGCTTACTGGTTACCTTAATTATTTATGATTAATAAAATAAAAACGTACGTAACTATCCCAAAGCAACCGGGGGAGCTTCCTGGTTGCTTACTTAATTTATAAATGAAATTATAATGCAAGTGCCTATGCCCACATGACCCGGGGCACTTACTGGTCACTTTGATTATTTACAATAAATAGAATAACGTAAACGCTAATCCCCACATGACCTGGCAGGCTTGCATTACTCAATTGATTTTTAATAATTATAGTCACCAGTAACCATCCCTGGTTGTGTGGGGATAGACGATTGCATTATTATTCTATTTATAGTAATTTAAGTAAGCAACCAGTAAGCTCCCCTGGTTGTGTGAGGATAGGCGCTTGCGATATTATTTTATTAATCATAAATAATTCAAGCAACCAGTAAGCTCTCCTGGTTGCGTGGGGATAGGCGCTTGCGTTATCATTTTATTTGTAGTAATTTAAGTAAGCGACTAGTAAGTAATTCGATTGTGTGGGGATAGGCGCTTGCGGTATTATTTTATTAATTATAAATAATTAAAGCAACCAGTAAGCTCCTCTGGTTGTGTGGGGATAGGCGCTTGCGTTATTATTTTATTTATCATAAATCATTCAAGCAACCAGTAAGCTTCCCTGGTTGCGTGGGGATAGGCGCTTGCTTTATTATTTTATTTAGTGTAATTTAAGCAAGCGACCAGTTAGTGCCCCCAGTCGTAAGGGGATAGGCACTTGCGTTATTATTTTATTTATAGTGAATTAGGTAAGCAACCAGCAAGCTCCCCTGGTTGTGTAGGGGTAGGCGCTTGTGGTATTATTTTATTTATAGTAATTGAAGTAAGCTACCAGTAAGTGCCCCCGGTTGTGTGGGGATAGGCGCTTGCGTTGTTATTTTATTTATAGTAATTTAAGTAAACGACCAGTAAGTGCCTTAAGTTGTGTGGGGATAAGTGCTTGCGTTATTATTTTATTTATAGTAATTTAAGTAAGCAACCAGTAAGTGCCCCTGGTTGTGTGCGGATAGGCGCTTGCGTTATTATTTTATTTATAGTAAATCAAGTCAGCAACCAGTAAGCTCCCCTGGTTGTGTGGGAATAGGCGCTTGCGTTATTATTTTATTCATTATAAATAATCAAAGCAACCAGTAAGTGCCTAGGGTCGTGTGCGGATTGGTGCTTTCTTTGTCAATTAATGAATTTTATTATTTATGTAAACTCATGAGGCTGCTTAGTGGCCGATTGGGTTATTGGGTTCAATAGCTTGGGATTAGTTTATTAAGTTATTGTGCATGTAATTGTGTCGAGTTATTTGGGTATTTGCGTCCTGCACTACATAGCCAATTTGAATTCCCCACAAAATTGCCAGTCACATTTGGGGAGAACCACTGGCCTCCTCCCCCCTCCTACTAAATTTTTGCATTTTTCTTTCTAGGATCTGTAGCTATATATAGGTCCTAGTGAAAAAAATGCAAAATCATATCATCTTTACCCAACACTGAGCAGCGTTGGTCTGAGCATTATTTCAGGCTCACAGTTCATGCTTGATCGCACATAGCGCCGCTGCCTGGATCTCAGCGTGAACTACTTGGCACGAGAATTCAAATTTAAAATTGTATGATTCTTTCAGCAGACAGTAGGCGCAGAAATTACATACATAAATGGTATACTAAGAATTCTTTCTTATTTGAATTACTGCGCCTACTGTCTGTTGAAAAAATCATACGATTTTGAATTTGAATTCTCGCGCAAAGTAGTTCTCGGTGGGATCCAGTCAGTGGCACTATGTGCGATTAAGCATGAACTGTGATCGTGGAATAATGCTCAGACCAACGCTGATACGCAGTCTTTGCATGGGCATTCGTTCGTGCCCTTGCGACAGACGAGATTGAGATTTTTTAATATTTATTTTATAAATGAATATTAAACGGAAAATCTATTCATTTAAATTTTTCATTTGACTTGTGTTGCTGCTATGGTATTGTGTTTAAAAAACCAAATCTAAAGTGTTATTAGAATTAATAAAAACATTGTTGTAGTGCTTTTGTAAACTATAGTGTTACTGTATTTTGTATACATTATTACAACTGCTGCTCGTCATCACGTTAGTAAATCATTACTTTATTTGGTAAATTTTGTTACTTACATGATACGTACATAAAGAAAAGTAACACGTTATTAAATAAACTTATCCAAATAATGAGAAACACGTGGGGTACATAGATGTTTTCAATAGTGTACAATACTATTAGTATAAGCATAGGTATGTATCAGCTGTCTCTTTCTTCGGCTACGGAGACAACTTCCTGTTTTACTAACAGTTACAGGAATTTTGTATTTACTATTTACTAATAATAACTTATTTAAATAAAATCAGTTCCTTCGAATATAGTTTGTATATTCTTATACTTTATGTCTATTCAAAAAGTGCCCACATTGCTTTGATAAACTTGATTTTTTATGTACAATTTCTCATGTCGCGAGCGCACCTAAAAATGCTCACCTAAAAAAGTGCCTAACGCGCCATAAGTTCAAGTTTTCTTTCCTGCCTGCACTCCTGGAGTGCTTAGTTTTTTTTTTTTTTTTTTTTTTTTTATTCAACTTTTAACTTTGTCTTTATTTCTTTTATTTATGTTTTGTTAAAAAATATATATGTGTCGTCAACATTTTTTTGCGATACTTTAAAATAAATATTATTTCTTTCATATTTTTTGTTATCAAGGCAATATAATAGTTTTATAATACTTAAGTTATTTTTAAGGATTTTAACGTATTTTGTGTATTTTAAAACTCCTAAGAAATTATAAACATCCTATTAACGACAATAGAAAGCCGCCCGTCTACTTCTATTTAATTAATGTTGAAATTTTAATCAGTTAATAAATTTAATGAACACAGTAGAAAATACTTTTGTAAAAATTTTAAGATTGTTTGCAAACCTTTACTGAGGTGTGCTACTTTTATTTATTTTTAGACTGCCAGAAGAATAATAATGATGGAACAATTCAATGAATGAGTCATTAAAATTATTTGGCAAGCTTCTTAGACCAAATTTCAGTCTGTTATACCGCAGTTCTTTGTAAAAAAAAAAAATTAATTAACTTTAAGGGTGATGTTGAAAAGAAAGATATTTTTAGGATGTAGATTATTAAGGAAAATTGATCATTTATATTAAACACAGAAAAAGCATCGTCATACTTTTAACAATGATACCATCTGGTGGAAGCAAAAAAAAATCTTTTTAGAGTAAAACTGAAGAGAGAGCCTTTTTAAATTGTTGGAAATAAAAAAGTCTTCTTAAACTAGAAGAAAAAGCCTTTTTATACAGAGGTGCACTTGCACTGAGGTGTATTAAGCGGGCGTTGATTGGTGTAATTGAGCCTAACAAAACTTAGCTCTGTACCTTTGTACGAATTCACACATTTATTCATTTATATATTTTTATAGATCAATTATATATATATATACACACATAAATGAAGTAACAACTTAAAATTGGAGAAATAAAAATTAAAGGCGCTTTCTTACATTCAGTTTAAAGAGGCTTTTTTACACTTATTACATTGGAAAGACTCTTTATTATGCTTACTTGATTAATTGTTTCATCAGGAATTATAAGAATTAAAGAAATTCTTAAACTACAAATTTTTATAATAATAAAAACTGAGTCTGGGTCTATCTCTGCTAGCAAAAACTTCGATTAAGAGTTACGGGGGATGTTGTGGTATTTCTTTGTTTTGAGAAATTTCTGAAAAAATTTGTATACGTATGTTTTAGAATCATTCATAACCTAACAATATTTTAAAGATTCTCGATTTACCGTTTTTAAGAAATAAAACCACGAAGTTGGCTACTTAAACACATGCTCTTTAGAAGGACTTGTCGGAAAATGCACGTTCTTACACATAACTCTTGAAATTTGCTTAAGAATCTTTTAAAAAACCAACATGTTAGGATTTATTATAGTTAAAATAAGCATACTAAAATTGGAGAGGCCTAGTTTCACCGTTTTTAAAATATAACAGCTTAAACTCCAGTTACAAAGTTACTAGAATACCTATGTAATGGTACAGTCCGAGATGAGAGTTAGGTTAATTTGTTGCTTTAACACTTTTATTTACTTTTCTAGGCATTTTTCTGTTCCATATATCTAATTTTTAAATCATTTACCTGTTTTCTTAAGAATAATCACAACAAACATATTATTAATACAAAAATTTACTTTTAAAATTGACTGTACTACGACAACCCCTTAAAATAGTATCAATAAATACATTTGTATCTACAGTTTTCTGAAAAAAACGACCAATTATTTATCTTAGTTTTCCATTTTTTTCTTAAAATCGTGAAGTATTTAAACTATGGTTTCCTGTATTGAAGTTCATACTTTTTTATGATAAATTAATTAAGCTATAATTCTCTAAAATTAATATATAAAACTATAAAAAAAGCATTTTAGAGACCTTAAAAATAAGCGACTTGTCGTGAGTGTTTCACGAGCTTTTTAATTAAAGCAACCTGTGTCACGTGGTTGAAGATACCCATAATATGACTGTTACACTACAACTACAAAAAAAAAGGTTAGCTGATTTTCATCGTCTGGCAAGAGGTGTTTTTTGATAGTCTATCTTATCAACTACAAGCAATCGAATAAATTTATGCAAATCATTGTGTGTTGCATAAAATGTAAAATTAATTGACCGATTCCAATACTTAAAAGTGCAATTTAAATTGTGGGATTCTAATATTTTGTATGGTTATCAATTTGTGAGAATATATACATAGCCACCTTCAAAGCAGACGAAAAAAAAAATTTTGTTAACTGTATATGATTTACGTGCTGTCAAACAATTTCGGTAACTATTTCTAAAAAATAACAATAACAATTTATTGTAGGTAAAAAGTTTAATTGTTTATACACAACACAACTTTTTAAAAAAAATCCATACTCCGAATTTCAAATGGTTAAAACTTAAATGTCTTGAATGAAAAAAGCTTCGTTTAGTCTCTATAAGA
This sequence comes from Copidosoma floridanum, assembly GCF_036245765.1. NCBI lineage: Eukaryota > Metazoa > Arthropoda > Insecta > Hymenoptera > Encyrtidae > Copidosoma > Copidosoma floridanum. The sequence continues at coordinate 249,184 of NW_028321899.1, forward strand.
CTCTTAAATCTAAAATACGTTCAATTTATAAGGACTAACGAATTATCTTTTGTGCTCGTACATGTATGTAGTACGAACTTTGTCAATGCAATAACCACAAGGTATTGATAAAAAAAGTAAATTTAAACTAAAAAATATAATATATGTACGTAGATAAATATTTACGCATAATTGAATGTAGGTTGTACTTTACTGGTAATAATCATATTAAATATGATCGTAGTAAAAGTATAAGTTCTCTTCTGCCTTTGGGCTCTTTTTGTTGTAAATAGAATGTTCATAATTTCTTAGGAGTTTTAAAATACACAAAATACGTTAAAATCCTTAAAAATAACTTAAGTATTATAAAATTATCGAATTGCCTTGATAACAAAAAGTATCAAAGTAATAATAATTATTTTAATGTATCGCAAAAAAATGTTAATGACACATATATATTTTTTAACACAACATAAATAAAAGAAATAAAGACAAAATTAAAAGTTGAGTAAAAAAAAAAAATCTACCATGAAATCGATTTGAATCCTGAAGTGCAAAATAATCCCCAAAGTGGCATAAGCTTTATCTATCTTAGCTATCCGAAGAACACGTCATATCACTTTCGAAATCACACATGCTCATGGAAATCCTCCGGAGCTTGTCCTACAGTTCACAGCAGTTAGGATCAGTAAAGTTAATAAATAAGTGGTTAAAGCTGTACTGTAAACGTTAAAATATAGTTGAAGCTGTACATTTTTTTAAAACATAAATGGATTTAGGAATGTTAAGAGTACGTGAGAGTTAAAAAATAATGTATTGAAATCAAAAGTCTGTGCATATAATTAATGAGCATTTAGTTCCACGATTTAATTCAATAAGATTTAAAGGTGACATTGAAGACAGAGCGAGAGCAAGTGAGTTAAGGTGGCTCCAGCGCCTAGTGCCGTATCAAAATGGGGGGATTAAAAATTAATCATTATTTTCTTTAAAATATGGTATAAAATTATTGTAGAGACTGTTGTAAGCCATATGATACATTTTATCTGTTACTTTAGTGAGCTAATATAAAAAAACAAAAAAGTTTTATGGTGCCCTAATTAATGAACTGTTACGGTACGCTCCTAAGTTCAAGAGTAGTTATACCTATATATATGTACTCTGCAGAATGCAGACAGCTGAGAGCTGACTGGCACTCGCAACTGTATACTTACTCTCCGATTATTTAAAGATTGTGTTTGATAACAAAACACTTTTCTCATGTCATCGAAAACTGCGTAATAATATATACAAGTAGTATGTTTTTTACACCTAACGGGTTATTTATATAAGTGCAGCAGTAGGTTGTATATCGCGTAAGCTTGCATTTCCTATCCAACCCGTCTTAAAACTACGATTTTGTAAGCATGATTTCTTACAATTTTTATCGTCAACCTTAATTTTTTTTTATACGAACAGAAAGATGGGAATTCAAACAATATAACTCAATTTTATTAACCTCGGTTGGGTTATTTATAATTTGAACATTGAGGCCACTGGAGCCACCTTAAATGTACATAGCCTATACTCGGTTGCAGAGTCAAAAGACCTCAAAGAGATGAACTCGTGTCGTCACTTGCTTTGGCTGTGCCCTCAGCTATATACCTATATAACCGACATTTCCACTCCTCTCCTCGTAGGCACACATTCGGATTACCCCTTTCACGCGTCTCCAAGATGTGCATCTATATGGACATTTCAAAGCGAATCCACTCCTCTTATACCCCTACCGTGCTTCTTAAATAAAATAAAAAATGTGCGCCTGGTTCAGCCGTTTGGCCATGGTGGGGCGCTTGAACCACTGAAAAATAGTGGGCAAACTTCTTAGTATGGCAGTCAGCAATCTCCCTACTAATCTCTGATAATTGAGAAAGATAGTGAGAAAGACATTAGATTAGATTAGATTAGTTTATTGGGCCATAGGGTCAAACCCTATGTGGCTAGTAACAAATTTACAATGTGATATACAATGGTGGTAAATCATTGTACAAAAGTATGTTAATTCGAGGCAATATAAAAGATCGCATAAAAACTTATCGACGTATAAAATTGCTCTCAATACAGAACCATTTAAGCAGGGGTACTGTGTTGTAATAATCGTTTATTGTATAAAAAATATATAACTTAGTAAAGATTAATAGTAAACAAATCATGAATTAAGACCTATAATTGTACACATTGAAGATACAAAGAGAGATATTGGCAAAAAAAGGTCATGTGCTCGAACCATGTGTATTTTGGCAATTCTCCCAAACAAGGGAATCTCTTGACCACAACTCTAAGAAAACTGCCTTTTTGTATTTATCTAGACCATCACTAGAGAAATTAGGTCTAGGAAGGCTGTTGATTAGATATGCTGAAGAGACAGCAAAGAAGTTGAACATGGCAATCGTATAGTGGTTATCTATATAAAAAGTTTCTTGCCTGCGTCTAGCGGAGTGTCGCAAATCTATCTCTGATCGAAGTTTGAAGTACCAGGAAAGTGTCGCCGGGTTTTGGTGAGAAATTACATTATAGACAAAGGATGCTATCATGTACTCGCACCTTCGCCTTGAAGAAAGCCAATGGAGCTTAAGACGGTGAGGTGATACGAGACATGGGCATCATAAGGGATGTTACCGACTACAAAACGCACGCAGGCATTCAAGAGCCTGTAAAGCTTTAGTTCTCTTGTGTCATCCAATGAATGATAAACTGCTGCCAAGTAATCAAAGAAAGGAGAAATTAAGATTTCAACAAGGTGCTTACGAAGCTGAATGGACAGTAAATGGCGGTGGTATCGCAACGTGCGCAGAGAACGGAAAACCTGAGCAGAAACATGATTCACGTGATCAGACCAGGAAAGATCGTGACTTAGCCACACCCCTAAGTTTCTTATTTTTGTTTTGAACTCAGCATTGTGGCCTAATATATTGATTGGTTGCAGTTGCTGGAGATTTATCCGCGATACAAAGGTATGACTCCCCGTAACCATTGCCTTAGTCTTACCCACGTAAATTTGCATGCCATTAACCTCAGCCCAATGCTCTATGCCAACAATATCTTCATTGGCCAGAGAGAGAGAAAGAGAGAGAGAGAGAGAGAGGAAGAGCAAGCGCGACAGCAGACTATCAATAGGTCTCTCTATCTTACTTACTTTTACAGGTACTGGTAAAATGCCTTTTTCATTTTTTTTGCAACATTTTGCGCTAGTCGTAACAGAATTTAAAGTGCTAATTCGTGAAATATTTCACGCCCTACACGCTGGTATTTTTATTTTTTCTGTTTATCAAACCACTCAAAGATATAAGCAAAATAAACTTTAAAACATAATTTAACATTATCTGGATAGTATTAGACGACTTTCAAATAATCTCTTCTATTTCTTTCGCAATCAGCAGGCTCAATTATGTATTTAAAAAAAAACACCCTATCATAGATCAATTTTTAAATTAGGAAGTTTTTTGGTTCGTATCTATTAGTAATGAGAACAGAGATCATATCGCCATGCTGCGTAGTACAGTCAATAATGTTCCTGATTACCAATCAATACGATTTGGGTTCGATTGTCAGAGTCCGGAAAATTTGGAAATTTTTGTTTACACATATACAATCTATAATACAAGCGTGTGCGTATGTATATATAATGAGGGCCCTTCGATAATGGCAGATAGCACGCTGTAGCTAAGAGAAAATTTAAAACAAGCTTACCTTAACATATTAGTCGAATATGTTCCTATATTTTATAGTCGGGAGAGTTAAAGCGAGGTTTTGCTCCCCCCCACTTCCCCCAGCACCCACCAGAATACGATAGTTTTTCTTTTATTTTCTTGCATTTTTCGAGTAATCCTACTTTTTTGCTAGCTCCCCCCTGCTTCCCTACCACCCTCCACGTCCATCCAGCTCCCCACCATACTCCCTCCAGCTCCCCCATTTATAATGTGATTAAATTTGTGAAGCCTTATATATCAACTGTTGCAAATGGTCTAGTTTTCACACATAATTTTACTAGACCATAACAACAAATTTTGTGATAATTAACTTTCTTACGATGTTTACTTTGATTGCATACACTGAAATGTCTTTTGAGGTGCTCTGCTCTTATAAAACCTTGCCCAAAATTATGACAAACATTTGTTTGAACGGTTTTTTTCATGACTTTTTTAATATCTCTGTAAGTGACAACTTCTTTTAAAACGTTTTCCGCATTTAATACACTTCAAATTTTTCTCAATGTTTTGGCATTCCTTTATGTAACGCAAATGGTTTTTCTTTTCTAATATTATAATGCTACATAGATCACATACAACAAATTTTTTTTTGTTAATTTTTTCGTGCGATGATAGTGTTACGTCGGCGCAACGTACCATTCCAGTCTAAGCTTTCGCTTAATAGCTCAAAACTCACACTGCGTGCGTAGGTGGGACGTTGGGTTAAAAGGGTAGTTTAACTTAACGACGCGGTACTCGAAAAAAGGCTATGACTGCTTTCACGCGTGTAAGACCGACTGCAATATTCCAATGCACTTGCTCGTGGCTCTCTTTTACCAGGAGTGGTGTATATCTCGTTTGCGATCCAAAAACCGTTAACACCGTCACGAGTGAAAGTATCGTACGTAGAAGAGGCGTGTTAACTCGCAATCTGCCTTTGACACACTAATATCGTGGTGAGAATTTGTTTTAATCTGATCAGTCCTTGTTATTCTGATGGTATTACTACCACAGAGAGCAATGGTATGTGCATGGCTAATTTGATATTCCCAGTGACCAACGGGTGCCAATACTATGGTGAGTAATAGCGTTCACGAAAAAAGACACATTTGATAGGAAAAAAGAATCTTTAGAAATCTGATACTTTGTCACTTACTTTTATTTAAAAGGGTAGACTTGATCTAGGCGTTGAACCAGCATGGACAGAAACTGCGCTCAAAGAAGATTAAGTGGCAGTAGAGGCAGACTCTGGTTACCAGTTCATCAATCGAGGGTGACAACGAGATTCGACTGTGTCCTTGCTTCGCAGTAGACTAGGTTATAGCAGAGGCGGACTCTCACTCCTTAGTCTACCTTGAAGGGTATCGTTGAATGTCGCGTGCTCAACTATACTGACCATACCTCACTTCGCAGTAGACTGGGTTGTAGCAGAGGCGGACTCTTACTACTCAGTTCACTTTAAATAGCCATCGTCAAGCCGAATCGAGTCGAGTCAAACTCCGAACTACGAACTGTGAACTGCGAACTGTGAACTGCGAACTGCGGACTGCGAACTGATTTTTCTTTGGGGCTACGGACAATAGCCAAAAATCTAATTGGCTAGAACTGCTATAATTTAGCCACTCAGAAATAGGCACATCCCACATCCGGGTTGTTCTTCTCTATGCGTCAAGAGAAGGGAAGGTGATTCCCTTTGTTTCCCTTTAACATCAAAATTTATAAGATTTTCTCATAACCCAATATTAATGTGAAGATGTGGTATTAATCAGTATTAACAAATAGTAACCATTGTTCACCCATTTAATCGAACCCAATGCAAAAAGAGCGGTGAAAATCGCTTAATATTCAGGTTTGATTGAATAAGTGTTCGGAACTCTATGGTATTAATAATAGTCTTAGTAGTAGTAAATAACTGTAACAATTGCCAGCTTTTCTGCTGTACACGTGAGCATTGATCAGACTGATAAATAATCATGAATGATTATTTAACAACAGTGGTTTCTTTGGTTTAAACACGTACATCTATAGAAACAGTAGTGGGGGCTCGTCATGAACTATTGCATTGTTAACTTACTTAGATTTACCAATAGTTTTTATTCATTGTTAGTTGTGAATGTATTACAAAATGTTACTAGCATTTGGTCAACTATGGGTTTTTCTGCTTGTCGTAGAAGAGGAAGTCGGCTCGGGGTGCCCTGGGGAATCGGAAATTCCGTTACCTGTGTTGGGGCAAGAATGTGGACTCTTTTTTGACATCTTTGTGCCAGGAAAAGGGGCAAGTGCCTTTACTTTCCGCTTTCCCTTACATTTAAAACAGTGACAGTTTTTAATAAGATTATAATTTGGGCTATTGCAGTATGCTTATGAAATAGTTAATGCGATACAAAAGGGTTGTACAGTAAACCATGAGCCTGCGAACAGGAATGGTAAAAATTGGATAATTCTTCGAAAGTCAATAAGATTGCTTTCGTAGGTTTTTGTTATATTGCCGCTGGCTAATGGTGTACAGGTATAATGGTGTGGCGTGTAAAGGTTGTATTAGCTATATGTAATTATTCTAGCACTTGCTAATATTCGCGCTTAGTCTATAAGTCTTAACTCAAAGTTATTCTAGTTTTCAAGATTAGATACGATCTATTTATACTAATATCTTATATTAAACTTGAGCTTAGCTGTTCCCAGTTGAACTATTGCATCAATGGATTTTCATACTTATTTTGTTTTCACTTTGGTCGTTATTTCCGGTCAGCATAGGCCAGCGTGCATGTATGTGAGTCATGCATGGTCGTAATACCTTAGCTACGAACAATCTTGTAGGTGTTTCACCTCTTTGCAGATGCAAATTGGCCCCGGCGTTTAGTGTTCTTAAATCGGCATGAAATGTTTAGAAGCAAGGAAAAAAAATTAATGTGGATACACCGATGTTACACCCCCCTCCACCCCCAAGACTGGTACTAGGGCTGTCAGTGTATAAAAAGAGGTCTAGGAACAGTTCACTGAGTCTTAACAACTTATTTACCTTGTTTACAATTAAATCTACGTTTTACAGTAAGTCATTCTTATTTATCTATGACTTACATCTATTCATTGGCCCGCATTTGCTCAGGGTGCCTCAAGATATGAAACAACAATGAGGGACTCTGTGGTGGCGGGAAAACGGAAATCCAAAACCTTCACCACGACCAATGCTATAACTAAGTTTAGTAACGCTTTTACTAAAAAAAAAATTTGATTTTTTGTATACCTATAGGGTTGTGCTTCCACTATCACCCCCCTCCTAAAACTGGTACTACAGCTTTTGACAAAAAGATCTAGAAGCAGTTCGCTGAGTAAATTGTATTACTTTTTACAGGCTAATGATATTACTCAGATGTAGAAACTGCATGTTTCTTTACACTAAATTTATTGCAGTATTGTGAATTGAAGCAGTCTTGTGCTTTTAATTATAATTTTTAACTAATTGATTTAATTTAATTTTATTTTATTTATACTTTTTTTTTTTAATATGAACACAGTTAATTAAGCATGAAATGGCTTCATTCGTTGCGATCATTCAGGTTTTAAGATAATATTTAGTAAAAGGCAATGGTTTTTGCTTGACTTAAAATGTGCTTGGGTTTGGATAAGGGAGTAAGGTAGTGTTATATTATGACTGAGGTTTGCAACATTTTCGATTTACACTCATAGTAAATTTTTCCCTTTAAATTTTGAGTTCAAAGTTTAGATTTTTTTCCGAACACATGGCACTTTCAATTATGTAGACCATCTCCTGCAGCTTAGTACCTTAGGTGTTTTTCAACCAATTTGTGTTTTTGATTTGATTATCATCTTAAGTTTATAAGCTCTGGCTATTATCCGGTGGATGATGATCAATATTGATTGTAGTTGTGGTGGGTTTCTGTAAAACCCAAGATTTGCTATGGCTAATTAGCTAGATGAATTATGCGACTAGCGCCCTCATCAATTCCTTCTTGTGTTGGGATCGCTGTATGAAAACGAAGCTATCGCAAAATCCTTGATTAAATTGCAACACTTGATAGAGAAAAAAAAAAGAGTTGGAGAAAAGATAACCGCACGAAATATTAAGAGAGAGAGAAAAAAAAAGAAGAACCAAAAATCGGAGCTACTATTTTTATCCTTCAGTTCGCTTAAACTTAATGTATTTAATTATTTTTACTACTCGTAAGCAATTATTATTTCAAAACTATAAACGTATGTACGCTGTAAAACGGTTTTTCATTAAACAATGCTTTGTTGTGTATCGTTGTATAAATCTGGTTTTTTAGTTATAAAAAAAACGAATAAATATTAATTTAACATCAGTTGTCCGTATACAAGTTAAAGGTTACAACTAACATAAGCCTTAATTTATTCGCAATGTAAATTTATATCGTCGCTTATACTTGATGTTGTGTTAATTCATTTTTTGCCGTATATTTCTTCTAAGCTACTTATATTGTAGGAGATTAGCTGGTAGGTTATGTATCTTTAATTCTGGAGTGTAACTGGCTTCTGCTTGGTTATTGCAATTTAGCATGTTGAATAAAGATTTTCCTATTTTTGCTTTCATTTGTTTGTAGTATGTATTCTGATATACACTTACTTTATTGATTTCTTTTCGTGTAAAATTGTAAGATGTTTTATAATTTCTAAGACTCGATTTTAGTTTAATACCTATGTTAATCTCTTTCTCACTTATTATATTTTTGACAATGTAGTCAAATTTTGCATTTTTAGTTGTCTCGTTTCTAGCTGACCGTTTTATTTGCACATTATTGTTCAAGTTTTCATGATTTATGTCAGTTTTAAAATTTTTAGTTTTCTTGGATGGGTTCTTATCATTGTCTAACTTTATATCGTCATTCAGAGATTTTGATTCCTCAACCATTGAAATTCTTGTATCATTTAGTTTAGATTCAAGAATTTTAAAATAATAAGCGATTGAGACGTCTACTTCAGTTTCAATCTTGTTGAATAATCTGTCTCCTGGATTTTTAGTCCTTCTTTTAACTGAGGTACATGATATTTTCTTGCTGTTATTCCTATTAAGACTTTGATTTTCCACTTTTGAGCAACATTGTGCTTACGTTTATTGGCTGATTTCTTGTAAGGTTTTTAAGTACGAAATTTTTCTTCAAAAGGTTTTTACTGTAAAGTCTTTCCCTTTTACAAACTTTTAGCGATTTTATGGACATTTCTTTTCCTACCTTTGGTTTATACTGGCAGGTTCACTGTCTTTGGGTTTTGTATCAACAAATTGCGTTTCTTGTTTTAATAGTTGGACTGAATGGTTTTGGCTAGTGTTAATTTTAATGTTGTCTGTTGTTGTGGAATTCGAAATATTGTTAGTTGACGTGGAAAGAATTTCTTTCTTGCACTGTGTAGATACTTTGTGTTCGACCATTTCACGGTCATCTAAGTGGAATAGGTCCTTATAAGCGGTAGATTCAAGTTTTTCTTCGTTGTTGCAAATATTTTGGTTGTTTTCTTGAGTGTACTTGATATTAGGGAAACTGTTATATCCTTTGTAATTTGTGTCATATGTTTCTTCCATCAAAATGTTTTGGATTGAACATGGTGAGTAATTAGGTGTGTTGTGAGCAAAACGATTGCTTGCGTTATTCTTTAGTTTCACAGGCTTGTTACATCGCGAATGGTCGATATTTTCTTTATATTTGTAACTTCTAGGAGCAATATAAACATTTTCAGGTATGGCTACAGTTTGTTCTGTTGGGCAGTCTGAAGCAATATGCCTGGATCGATGACATAACTGGCACGTCATCTTATTTAGTTGACATTCATTGCTCGTATGCCCTAATTTCTTGGAAATAATGCAGATGTGCTGAGGCTTTACCCAATATGAGCAGCTTGTAGCTATGTATCCAAGATAGCCACAAATTTCAAATTTGACTTTGCACTGGTTTGTATTGTGATTTGAACTTTTGCACAGCTCGCAATGTCTTTGCTGAGGCTTGTATAAGAAGCAATCGATAGCAAAATGTCCTGCCTTATGGCATAATTGACAAGCTGACCATTGTATTTTGCATCGTTGGCTTATGTGCCCCCTTTTACCACAACTTTCACATTAACTCGTAACCATATTTAAGATGTTTGTGTAACGTTTTACTAATGTAGTAGTTCGTATCCTTTGATACATGTTTTGGTCTTCGAAATGCCTGCTCGATTCAGCAATATCATAGTAAGCTTTACAGCTTTTTCTATTTTCATTTTGTTCTAGTTTTGCTCCACGAATTTTAAGGGTGTACTGATAATTATTTTTAATATCATCTCTGAATTGGCTTACTGTTTCCGCGGGAGCGTATATTGTTTCAATATAATTTTTCAAGTCCTTGATTGTATGAAATAAATGATGAAACAAGGCTGTTCGCGCTTCACCAAATAGTCTACCCTTTATCATTTTATTAAAATTGGTTCATCGGCTTCATTTATAATTTCTTCTGTATCATCGCAACCATCGAAAAACGCGCTTAATGGGATATTTTTGCCATTGTATTTTGGTATCAAGCATAACGCGTCTCCGAAAGAAAAGCTTTGAGCCATTTTAATTTTGGTGAAAGAGGTTTAAGAAAAAAATTGATAAATCTTAATTTTTAATTTTTACTCTAAAAGTAATAATAAGTAGGAAATTCTATACGCCCATACTCTTAAACTTCTTTATATTTTTTGTTATCTAGGGCTATCTTAGAACAAGCTTGACAACCAAGTGCTATTTGAGAAGATAGTAATTGTTTCAAACACGTCGAATAAGAAGTTGCTTGTGGTGATTTATCTTGAATCATAACATAAAAATACGTAGTTTGTATATAGTTCAACTTATCTTCAAAATTTTTAAAACACTTGCCGCAACTCCAGCTTTGCGTGTTTGGTTTAAAAAAATGGGCAGATGATTTTCGAATTTGGGTGAATTTGGCTTTCGAAATACACAGGTTATTTTCTTCAACGTACTTGTGGATTCGAAAAAATTTCCTATTTTATCAAATGGATTGCCACGGTAAGGCATTAAAAGTTAAAAAAACAAATTTTAATCTAACAATCATTTAAGAATAGAATTCATGACTTTTGAATGTATATTTTTACTTCCGGTTTCCCGCTGGGATAAGAGCTGCAGAGCAAAAAGGTGGAATAAGTGAAAATAAAACCAAAAAAAATGTAATGCTTGGTGACTTGACCACTCAGTCGACTCTCAACAAAACAATGCGACTGCAAGGCGCTCCATTGCACGTATTTTGCCAGAGTGGCCTGAATACGATTGGCTGACGAGAATAAAAAAAAAGTTGAAGTTGTTAGATTCAGCAGCTATCCACTAAGTCAGCTCTTAACAAAATAATGCGCTTTAGGGGCACTGTAAAGCGCTCCGGCACACGTATTTTGCCAGAGTGGCCTGAATACGGTTTGCGTGCCGAGGATAAGAAAAAGAGAAAAAAAAAAGTTATAGAAAAAATGCGAGAAAAGAAAATACTATCCGATAACCGTGCAACACTACAAGACCAGTGATATCCCTCGGGAGCCTCCAAAATGTCTGTATTACGTTGGCGCAACGTACTATTCGAGCCTAAGCTTTCGCTTAATAGCTCAGGACTAAAACTGGGCCCGTAGGTGGGACGTAGGGTTAAAGGGGGAGTTTAACTTAATGACGTAGTACTTGAAAAAGGGCTACGACTGCTTTCACGCGTGTAAGACCGACTGCAATATTCCGATGCACTTGCTTGCGGCTCTCTTTTACCAGGAGCGGTGTATATCTCGCTCGCGATCCAAGAACTGTTAACACCGTCACGAGTAAGGGTATCGTACATGGAAGAGGCGTTTTAACTCGCAATATAACTTTGACATACTAATATTGTGGTAAGTACTTGTTTTAATCCGATCGGTCCTTGTTATTCTGATGGTATTACTACCGCGGAGAGCAATAGTATGTGCGTGGCTAATTTGATATTTCCGGTGACCAACGGGTGCCAATACTATGGCGAGTAATGGCGTTCACGAAAAACACTTGATATTGCCCGGTGATCCACGAGTACCAATACTAGACGAATAATGGCGTTTGCGCAAAAAGAAACACTTGATAGGAAGAAAGAATCTTTAGAAATCTGATACTTTGTCACTTACTTTTATTTGAAAGGGAAGACTTAGTACATGCTTTAAACCAGCGTAGACAGAAACAGCGCTCAAAGAAGATCAAGTGGCAGTAGAGGCAGACTCTGGTTAACAGTTGATCAATCGAGGGTGACAACGAGATTTGACTGTGTCCTCGCTTCGTAGTAGACTGGGTTGTAGCAGAGGCAGACTATCACTACTCAGTCTACCTTGAAAGGTATCGTCTAATGTAGCATGCCGAACTGAACTGACCATACCTCGCTTCGCAGTAGACTGAGTTGTAGCAGAGGTGGACTCTTACTCTTCAGTCCACTTTGAAGGGCTATCGTCAAGCCGAGTCAAGTTGAGTCAAACTCTGAACTACGAACTGCGAGCTGCGAACTATGAACTGCGGACTGCGAACCTATTTTCCTCTGGGCCTACGGGCCTTTTTATTGCGAGAAGTGGACCTCAGTCACGCGCTAGCTTGAAAAACGCAGGAAAACTTGCCGGGGGAAAATTTTAAAGAAAAGACATTAGCCAAAAATCTAATTTGCTAGAACTGCTCTAGTTCAGCCACTTAGAAACTGGTGCATCCCACATCTGGCTTGTTCTTCTCTATGCGTCAAGAGAAGGGAAGGTGATTCACTTACTTATGCCCTTTCTTTCCCTTTAACATTAAAAGTTACAAGATCTCATCATAACCCAATATTAATGTGAAGATGTGCTATTAATAAGTATTAACAAATAGTAACCATTGTTCACCCATTCAATCGAACCCAATGCAAAAAGAGCGGTGAAAATTGCTCAAGATTCAGGTTTGATTGAATAAGTGTTCGGAACTTTATGGTATTAATAATAGTCTTAGTAGTAGTTAATAACTGTAATATTTGCTAGTTTTTCCGCTGTACACGTGAGCATTGATCAGACTGATAAATAATCATGAATGATTATTTAACAACAGTGGTTCCTTTGGTTTAAACACGTACATCTATAGAAACAGTAGTGGGGGCTCGTCACGAACTATTAGGTTGTTTGCTTGTTGTGCTCCATGTGCTCAAGACGTACTAAATTTGAAATCTTTCGCTCACGTACAGTTACACTCAAGCTTGCTGATGTGTTTAGGATTTCTTCATTTGTAATGTTGGGAGTAAATTTTTTTTTTTCTTAATTTAAGGTCTTTCATGCAATTTTTACCGCGTTCTTTTACTTGTTAGATTTTTTGAGGGTTTTGTTCTTTTAAATATGTGCTTATCTATTTTTGCAATATTTGTAGTGTTTCTTGGTATTGAGTGCTGAGATATTTTTGAGGTAGGTTTAAATATTGTGTAAGGTCACAGCCTTTATTTTTGTATATAAGTGAATTTGCTAAGCTTTCGAGGATTTCCAGGAGCTTATTTTCAATATCACTTTTATTCGTATCACGATGTTGTGTGTATAGATAGTCGTTATGACTTTCAGCTTCAATGATTTTGTACTTATTGGCAGTTTTACAATATCATTTTGTGGTTAGAATTATTTAAATTTTTGAATATGGATACTTCATTGTTATTGAGTTTGAAGTTTTGGATTTCTGTGTCGTGGTTGTTTGAGTCCTGATTTTTCGAATTTCTGATGTCAGAGTTCATTACAGAAGTTTTTGTGTCTTGATTTCAGATTTTGGCGTTTGTAGAATGGTTTTTCATTTCTTGATTTCAGATTTCAGTGATTGTAATGTTAGCTTTTATTTCATGATTTTGGATTTCAGCTTTTAATGTGTTGTTTTTTTTTCACAATGTTGAATGTCTGTTTTCAGAATTTTGTTTTTTATTTCATAATTTGGAATTGCAGCTTGTAAAATATTTTCAATTTCATGATTTTGGATCTCAGAGATCTTTGATAATTCGGGATTTCTTATTTCTTGGTTACCGGTGAGCTCGGATTGTGTAGTTTTCGAAGGTTCTGAGTGAGAGTGCTCTGTTCCTTTAACGCGTAAGATGTTGTGTGGAATACTTGTGCATGCGATAAAATTCATTTTGTTTTCGGAAACACCTTGTGTTATTTGTTCTGGTTTTGATAGGTATTAAGTAATTTATTATTTTTAAGGTATTTTCATAGTGGTTAATTTGTATTTGATAAGTACAAAACATTTCGTTTTCAATTAGGCCGTATGTTTCTATGGCGAAATAATCTGCTATGATAAAAAATTTAAAAAAGCATTATCAAAAGCTTAGAATGATATACGTTTGGGTGTAAATTCTCCTGTTCGTTATGCCTTCTAGGTGCTGTTCAGTTTTGTACCTGAATATTTGCCGACAAACCTTTTTTAAATTCAAATTGCGTCACGTTCATTATTCTTATATTGAAGTTAAAGTAATTTTCCGATCACACGCCTTTATCATCGCGTACATTTGCAATGCCCAAGAGACCGTTTTACCTTTTCTTTTGTACCTTTATTTATCAATGTACAAGAATTTCTACTTTATTTCTTGTCTCTATAAATATTGCTCTGCGAGCATAGTATGTTAGTTAGCGCGCCGCGGCGGCAGAGAAAGCTTCTCTCCGCTTGCCTTTACTTGAGCACATTTACATAATTAAAGCACTGTAAATATATTGTGTATATTTTTATTGCACATTTGCGTTACATTTATTTTTCGCCGTAAACCACTTCTACCTCTACACGACTGAACTGGATTGGGAGCAGCATAAAACCCCTTCCCTCGTGAACATTTTTGGTAGCAGAGCGTGGTTCCAGGGACCGACGGTCAGTGCAGGAGTGGATATGTGCTAGTGCTCAGTGAAGCCTTGAATTTTGCCTTGACCATTTAATGCCGTGTTGGTGAACGCGCTCTCGCAAAGCTGCAGTAGTGAGTCATTCAAGGAATCAGAGTGTGTGCATGCTCTCCGTGCTTGAATTTGCCAAGGCGGGCGGTCGTTAGCTGCCAACACTCAGCCCTATTATCAAGCGCTTCATCGTGACATTGACAGCTTCATGGCAGACGTCAAGGAACTCAAAATTTTATTTAAGCGTCAACAGGAGTTGTACAAAAGCATCAGCAATGCTTACGAAAACCTCAAGAAGCGCGGCAAGGATAAGTTCACTCGTGCAATCATCGAGAGCCGTATACAGCAACTACGAATAAACTGGGATGACTTCAAGGACACTCATCTCAGGATTCTCAACATTGCTCCAGACGATACTAAGGACATCGGCTATTTCAATGAAGACAGCTACGAAATCGTCGAAGAAGCTTACCCCAATTTGGCAGCTCATTTGGCTGAACAGCTCGGAAAACTTCCTGCATCACCCGCATCAGACCCAGCTCCTGTTCCACCAGCTAACTCTCGCAACCTGCCGTCCATTGCTGTGACCACATTTTCCGGACATTTCAACGACTGGCTCGAGTTTAAGGATCTGTTCTCTGCGATCATACTCAACGATTCTCGACTTTTCAACGTCGAGAAGCTTTAGCACCTCAAGATGCATGTGCAAGGCGAGGCGGCTGAATTGTTGAGGACGATGCAGGTAATCGACGCCAACTTCGAGGCTGCATGGAAAAGGTTGGAGGATCATTATGCAAACAAGTGGCGCTTGGTTGCCGTGCTAACTCGCGATTTGCTAGCCACGCCGGCTGTAAGCAACGAATTGCCGCTCGAACTCAAGGCATTGCTCTGTGGCACTGTAAATGCCTTGGCTGCACTTAAACAGTGCTAATTGTTAATACTTCGTTTACCCCGAACCGTAGTATGGCTGGCGGTATGTTCAGTTTTGTACCTGAATATTTGCCGACAAACCTTTTCTAAATTCAAATTGCGTCACGTTCGTTATTCTTATATTAAAGTTGAAGTAATTTTCCGATTATACGCCTTTATCATCGCGTACATTTGCAATGCCCAAGAGACCGTTTTACCTTTCCTCTTGTACCTTTATTTATCAATGTACTAGAATTTCTACTTAAACTTTTGTCTCTATAAATATTGCTCTGCGAGCATAGTATGTTAGTTAGCGCGCCACGGTGGCAGAGAAAGCTTCTCTCCACTTGCCTTCACTTGAGCACATTTTCATAATTTAAGCACTGTAAATATATTGTATACATTTTTATTGCACATTTGCGTTACATTTATTTTTCGCCGTAAACCACTTCTACCTCTACACGACTGAACTGGATTGGGAGCAGCATAAAACCCCTTTCCTCGTGAACAGGTGCAGAATGGTGTCTTGAAAAATGTCGGGTGGAATGACGGATTCTTTGATGAGTGAAGTTTCCGCACCGGTGTCGTAAATAAATGACAAGGGTCAATTGATTTTACTAAGTTTGATTGTTATGGCAGGTCCTTAGGTTTGGATGCATTGTAAGATGGTTTTGTTAACTGTTGTCAGTTTTGGGAGAATGTTGGTATTACGTTGCTGGTTTCTCTCAAGCTTTCCCCCTGGAAGAAACCTGAGTCATTTTTCGATGCCTCTTGTTTGATATTATCGTTGTAGTCCTTTTTTTACCGTTACTTTTCCAGAGACTTAAGTTTTTGCTATAGTTGCACGTGTTTTGATTGTTCTGGTCATTAATTATTAGGTTTAACGTTTGTTTCTGCGTATATTGATTTAGTATATAATTGTTAAATTGATATGCAGGGATTATTATGTGATGGTTGACTCCATGACACGCCCTTTTTTGGGGGCTGAGTGTATGATGGTATTGGGGTATGGCTAGGACGACGTTCAGTAGTAGATTGTGTAGCATTCTACATGGGCGTAGCTTGGTGAGTGTCGGCTTATCTAGTATTATAGCGATACCAGAAGTGGCCTGCTGTGTGCCCTCGTCTTTTACAAATTTGGCATTTTTCTGAAGCTTAGATTAAGTTCATTTTAGCATGTTGACTATCTCTGTAAGTTACAATTTTTACTTTTCTTGTAGAAGTTTAGGTTCATAACACGTGAAGTCTTTTTCGATTTTTATCACTTAAGTTGAGGCAGTTTTAAGGTTGTTTGCGTGGCCCATACGTGCTTTTTTTCCCTAGTGCAAGCCCTTTTATGAAATATTTAACTTTATTCTATTCTAGTTGTGTATAGAATTCCTGATGTATTTAATTTTTACGGAGAGTTGCTTTAATTACTTTTTGGGTAGTGCTCTTAATTCTATTAGAGAAGGAGATAACGTCTTCTTCTTTTTTTTGTTTTAACGCTGATAGTTCACTCATTATTTCATGCCATGTTTTAGCGGATCCAAAAATGTTTGAAAAATATATTGCTATTCCTTGAATGGTGTCAGAAATTTTATTTTTGGTGGAGAGTAATGGCTCTCACGAAAGTCTCACTTTAATTAATTTTGCTAGATCGGTTCCGCTTATTTTTAGAATTCCGTGGCATACTTCTCTGCACCCATCTAAAAAGGTTGAGAGTGGGATGTTTGACCTGTTTTATATATGTACCATTTTGATTGCGTCTTTGATAGAAAGACTGCGAATAGGTGCCAGAGTTGCATCATTTATGTTACACAAGCTATTTATAGTTTGGAAAGGGGTGCTTGATAAAGGCTTTTTAAAAAAACTGGAGTGATAATTGTAAGTGAACTTGTTGCAGTTATGATTTTTAGGTGTTTTCATAATTTTGAGAACAGTGCCAGTGCTTGAAGTGATAGCGATTTCGTTTTCAGTTAATTTAGCTGTATTATTGCCCACTAAAAATTGAGATTCATAATTTGTTTTATTAGGGTTGGTAAGCTGGTATGCTCTCATGTATGGATTAAGCGTGGTATTGAGATCTAATTTTAAAAGTTCTCTAGTGATTTTTATGTTATACGTTAAAAGCTTACTCATTTTTTCATTAAAGTTGGCGACGGCTTTTTTTTTGCTGAGTGGCAGTTATTATTTTTGAAGGAATTTATGTTTTCAGTAAGCAAATTTCTTTAGATCAAACAATCTAATAAAGTCTGTTATCTTTTTGCAGTAAAAGTAGGTTTAATTCTGCCAATGTGAGTGAGTGGAATTTAAAGTGCATCAGCGTTGCAGTTGCCCTTTGTAAATATGTAAAAGGCAGAGAGTTTTTTAAGAACAAGCCCGTAATTGTTACGTCATGGCTTTTCAACGTAACCTTAGCGTGCAAGTACTCAAACGCAGCGTGAAGCACGCTGACAGCGATTGCATTTGTGTTAAGCAGTGATTAAAAGGTAGTTGTAATATTAAAAGTAATTTACCAGTACCTTTACGAGTAATGGATGATTAGCAGCTGACAGCTCTCCTGGGTTGGTCAGTGAAGTAAATTACTTGTTAAGCCGGTAATATTTAATAAGAAAGAAAAAGCTCCATTGAATTTTTAGGAAAACTTGCTTTATTGGATCACAAATATTATAATGATAATTTAGACTATCAGACGTTTAATAATATAACTCGCTGTAGTAAATACTGGCTACTCGCTTGTTGGTCAACGGATTCTTCAGAAAAGAGGACGAGCTCACAAGGCGTAATTCTACTTAAACCCCAAATTAGATCGATTATCGGGGGCAGGACCGGTGGTGAGTCAAGAATTAGAGGTACATTTGATGAACATATTCTTGGAAAAAAGGTGCAGTTGCAGGCGTAAGCTAGACGTAAAATTTGGTGGGGGTAGAGTTAGGAAGCAGGAATGACTGGTAAGCACGCGATCGACTGAGCGTGCGTTGGTACCGATTTATAGGTGTGGTAGCCAGGTGACCAATATCTTATGGTTTTTATGACCTAGAGTGGGTAGACGTTACTAGACGTGAAACTGTATATAAATCATTATTCAGTTACACTTAAATTTTAATAAAACTACAAAATGGGTGATTCAACATGTCTTGAAGTTTTAAAGTAGTTGTAATCAAATACTTATGGCTAAATCTTATGCTTCTGTAATTTTTAGTTTTTTTCAGTAGGTAGTTAAATACATATGCTTAGTAATGCATTTTGATTGACTTCATAACAGTGCCATATAAAAATTCATTGCTGTGTATTATAACGAAGTACACAATTTTTTTGGACTTGGTTTATTAAGATTTAATATAGCATTTTCGTTTCATTTTATATGGAAAAAACAAATCAGAATATTTACGTAAAAATTTATTTTTTAATTATGCAAAAACATACTTTGGCAGAAATTAAACTAATAGAATCAATAAATAACTGAGCAAATCCTCTAATTACTTGATTCAAATTAAATAGCGTTAAGGATTTTGTTAGAAATATTAATAATATTGATATAAGAAGACGAAAATTATAACAGCATGTTAGAAGAAAGAAGACTATATGCAGGTAATTGTTTTGGCTTTTAAGGTTCTCAAAAAATGTTTTTTGTTTTTTTTTACTATTAAGTAAGAAACTGTTTAAAGTGTCAACGATACACGAATACATGGCAAAAATTAGAATTAAGGCATTTAAGAAACTAAGATATGTATGGGTTTAGCAAAGCATGATTCTCAAAATTTTTGACTAAATATGTGAGAGTGAAGACTAATTTTTTTTTTTTTAATGATACACGTAGTGCTAGTAAAACGTAATATAGGAAACATTAATTTATTATCTTGTTTTAACCAAGACTGATGAGAGCCACATAACCAAAATTTTGGTAGAGTATCTTAATTCACTAAAATGTTTAGGTCTCTAAATGCTTCAATTGTGTGATATTATTAGCCATTAACTAGAATGCATTTCTTTCAGTGGCACTCTCAATTAATATAATAATTGTTTGACCAACAAAATTTCTTATATTTAGTCTAAAGTCATCAAAAATAGTATTACGACAACTCGGAATTACCGGAAAAAGGGAGGGTTACTTCTGAATGAACGCACAGAAAATATAATTTAATATTTAATATTTTTTTAAAAATAACAACAAAACTAAATATAAAAATTTCTCTTGCATCTTAACACTACAATAATTTTCTATTACTTGGTTTTTTAAATCATTTCGTTTCAAAGTCTTAAACATCAATTTCCGCACCTCATAAAAATGCATATTAATGTGGTCAAACAGCCGGAAAGCAGAAAGTGAGTATTGAGTTGAAGTAAACTAGTGAGAACCACTTGAGATATCTTTTGATAGATGTCACTTTATAAAGCCCCCAGAAATTTGTGAGCACTGCTTACGATGACTCTTTTAGATTTCTTTTACCCTACATAAGCGTATTTATCTATCAAAGAAGAACTCGAATACTGGTATATACAGATATATTAGTCACCAAGTAGACAACGTCAAAGTATTAACCTCATTACTGGTTGAATTTCAAAGATAATGACTCTAGTCTAAGCTCGTTCGCATGACTTGTTTCAGCGGTAGACTGTGTGCATCATACAATTGTTAATTACTAAATGTTATAAAAAAAGAATTAGATAAAATAAAGTTACTCTAAAGTTTGCACTTTTTTAATGTGCACATAATTTTTGTAAAGGCTGCTTAAAGAATTTCTAACCACATATGACACCTAACTGCCGTGCTTCATTTGATATCTTGTGATAATATTTAAAAAAATCTTTCTCTATCTCTATGATAAGGTAAAACGGTATGTAGAACATTCTTTAACTATCTTAAATAGGTATTGATGTTGTCGTAATATCTCAAATTCAAATGTGAAAAGGAAAAAGTGTTTAAAATATTTTTCTGCATTTTCTTTATACATTTAAAATAGTTTTAAAATCCATAACATAGTATTCTATTCTATCTCCTTTCATTCTATAATTATAAACATTTCACAACAGTCTGAAAGAGAAGCTTTCTTAAATAACAGAAAAACTGAGATTTTCCTTATCATCCCCTTTTTTTTGTGAGTTTTTTAAAGAGACAAAGAAACGTTTTGTCTTTATTTAATATTGAGGACTATGAGAGTTTACTTTTTTTCCAAACACATAAGATACATACTAGCAAACTGACATACAAAAACTTCTTTTTTTTTTTTTTTTTGTCATTATAAGTCATTGGTCTATTTTCCTGTCAGTAAAAGAAATAGAGTCATAGTGTAAGTCTTATGATCTTTTTTAAATTTTCAACATTTAAAGCCACTTAAGAATTGTCTATTATCATATAATATTAAATTAAGTAGGGCTGTTAAGTGTCAAGAGATATTGAACATACTTTAAACAGCCTTTAGGTGAATAATTTGCACCTAAATAATAGTATATGTAAGAAATTTTTACAACAATACTTTGTACACTCATAGAACTACAACTATAAGAAATTTATCCTGTCACAGTAGAACCTCATTGAATTAAATTTAATGAATACTAACTTTTTTGAGTAAGCGAGTTATTTAAATTAAGGAATCATTAGATATAATGAGGCCGAATGGAATACAATTTATATTTAAAATGTTAAAAGCTTTGTATTTATAACGATATAAATATTACTCGAAAAATAATTAGTTATTCTAATAAAGTTCTTGGCATGCCCTGCTCTTTAAAGTATGACTTATTCTTACTTTGAAGCAATATTATCTTAAAAATTGTGCTTATAATTAACTTTCTAAGATATACCCTTAAAAGATCTTCAGCGTTTCTCCTCTAATTAAACTAAGACTGTAAATGGGCGATCAAAGTATTTCCAAACGAGAGTTAGTTTTTTTCTACAATACTCTACTCACTAAAGAAAGGTTTACTTTACGTTCTTATTTATTCTTTCCTCTTAAATAAACCTCTTTCCCCTATTTTCCAATATGCATGTAAACATAACAATTATTATCTAAGATTTTTGTCTCAACAGAGTTATGATTCCAGATTTACTAAATTTTAATAAAGGCTGAAGTAAAAAAGGTTAAAAACAAGTCACTGGTCCTACACAATATACTAAGATATGTCACTTTTTGAGCATCTTGTAGCTAAAAACACACAAATAGCATGGTTTTTTAGCATGCCTGATAATTATTTTCTTCCCTATAGTTTTATCACTTCATGCAGATTGAAGATGGATTTTACATGTACGTATAGAAATAGGGCTCTTATTTTGATAAGTTAGTGCAATTTTGTATTTGTTGACTATTGACAAAGTTTTTATTTTATTGTAGACCTATTAACAACTAAGTAATAGGAGTGAGACAGAGTTTATGATAAAAAAAAAAAATACTTTTACGTCTAATTATTTGTGCAAAGATTAATACTGCTCCTACGTAAAAGCTTATTTGAAAAAAAAACATTGATTATTTTCATAAAATCTGTAAAGCATTTAAGCCTGCCATGTTAGCTTTGTCGTAGTAATGGTAAGCCATCATAAGGTTCTTTAGAATGTAATAAAACTTTAATATTTTTTAGAAAGACGTATTTAAAATACTGCACCTGTTAGAATTGTTGTACAGTGTTTAAGCATTTTACAAATCTTACTGATTTCTTTTAAACTTAATGAGTGTTTGTCACTATAATAACTTTGACTTTATGTATAAGCAACCTTGACTTATTAAAAATAAGTTTATTGTAGCTCTCTATTTTTGACCATCCTGACCCTGCTCTTCAGCTATGTTATTTGATGATGATCCTGGAATTATGTCAGAAATAGAAACAAGTTGTACTGGATTCCGTCGTGGTGGAAAACAACGAAGCAGTCTGCCAGTTGTACGAACTCCAAGTAAGACCCTTGAACGACCTCTTGGTAAGTCAAAACAACGATCATTACTGATGGCCTCATGAAAATATACAACATGTGGGTGCCAAGATATCACATCAGATGTCACTTAAAAAATTATTTACGCATAACAGCACAAAAACCGTATCACCTTAAAAAGTACACCTATTTAATAAAAGTTAGAATTAGCAACAAAAAAAAAGACGTCAGTCTTAAAGATCAAATGAGGCTTAATCCTAGCCTTACTAAGTATATGATTCCTTACTCAACATGAATATTCATTTGACATGTTATCTTGGCACTTGCATGTTGTCTATCCTAATAAGGCCACTAATAAGGTAGTAAAATATTGATTCGTTATAGATATACGTTTTAGTGACTAGTCATGCTCCAACTACTAAGTCATTAGTGGCTATTGATACTTATTGGTCTTACAAATACATTTAAAACTGAAGATGTTTCGTCAGAACTTTAATCGTTCAAAGGAAGCAACATTTTTAGCTAGTTTAGCAAGAATATTTTTTTTTTAAATGACAATAAGTTACACGATCTTAAGCAAAATTATACTAGCAGAGTTTAATTGTTAAGCAGCATTTTATTACGTAATGACATGATACAAAAACTAAGTCGGCCGTTGAAATTGCGGTGATGACTTTAAATTTTACTGTGAAAGAGCTTATGCCACTCGTAACACAACGAAATAAAAAGTTGATGATAAGCTAGCGGAAAAATTTCCAGTTAACTCTGTTAACGATGTCACTTGTTATTACTGCCATGATTGATATTTGCGAGTATATAAAGCGTGAGGCAGTAGTGTCCAAACACACTTATACTAGCCTAATCTTAGGGGTAGATTCATGAGGTTTCTGTAGTGAGTAAGTACTTCATCAAATTTCCCAACGTATGTTTAGTTTTAATTTTTTTTTATTTGGTACTTCGTTTATTATAGGTACACAAAGTAACGTTATTAAATACTTAGCTGTAAATGTCAAATTTTTTTGAACTTAAGTAAGTGCTGTGAAAACCGGAAGTTAAATTATAAGACTTTGAATGTGAAATTTGTGACTTTTTTGGTGACTAAAAGTTCAAAAGCAAAAAATTGTGTGTTGACCAATAGTTGAGTTACAAGTCATGAAAAATAAAAAATTATCATCTTTGTTGTTATTGAATTACTGTTGCTGCAACAAAATAAGGCCGTTCAAAATCTACTAAGATTTAGTATTGCTTATAAAGAAAAATACGGTTCAAAATCAAAGTAAACTTTTGGATTTAGTACTCATTTTATTAACTTTTCTTTAATGTAGCAACTGTGTGTTGGTTACAAAGCTTAGGAGTTACAGTGCTACGAAAGTGAAGCTTGTAGGTAAGGACAGCATAGTAATTAAATAATTGAAATGTCTTGGTGTAATACTAATAGTAACTGTAGTAATACTTTTAACAAGCTCCGTACGTAGGCAACCTATGCCTGATATGAGGCTCCAGCTTAAGCCTCATGGACAAAAGCTATACAGTGCTTTTAATACTTAACAAAGCTAGCGTTCTCAAAGCAGACAATCTGGGGGTACTTATCATAATAATCTTGCAACATTTTTTACCATTACATTTTTCAATGAAAGTTCTTTAAAATTTCAAATTCAATATTTTTTATGCAGCTCTTTAACCACGCTTAACAATTTAAGTTTAGCCTTAAAAATAACGTCAGAAGAAGATTATAATTTTGAGGACTTATTGGGCTGCTCTTAATCTCACAGTATGGTAAGATTAAATTCCACCGTAAAAGAAAGAAAAAATATTTGTTATAATTTTGACCCCCATTTTATATAAAATTTAATTTTGCAACATTAAAAAATTGTGAGGACTATTTTGTTTCATAATTTACGTTGTGTTTAAGCCAGTTTAAATTATTGCAGTATATTTTTACAAGGGCTTAAAAAAAAGTTGTTACAACGTTTTTGTAACGAAGTTATTATTAGCTTAGAGTTTATTACGATTGTATAAGATTTAACTGGTGTTTTTAACAAAACAAAATTTTCTTAACTTTTTAAGGATATTGTTGCGTACGACAGCATATAGCTATGCGTACGTGCGCCTCTGCCGGCTTGGGCCTGAAAGGTAGAGGAATGGAGAAGAGAGGTGATAGGAAAGGTAGAGAGAAGGGACAAGGAGATCAGCTAGAGACGTGAGAGGGTAAGGACGAAGTCTGCGAGACGAGAAGACACGCACAATTTCCCTCAAATATAAGTAATTCTAATAAAGCATGATAAACAGCAAGTCACGCTTCTATTTATTTCCGCACCGAGAATCCCACGTCACAGCTGGTGTCAGAAGTGGGATACAGATAAAATTTTTTACAGTCTGTCGCGATCGTGGAAATCACTTAGTCTCGTGGAACAAAAAAAAAAAGATTTTTTTCAATTATTTTTTCTCGACTTAATTAACGTAATAAATAAAAGAAATAAAAAAAATATATCTCTCGTCGACAAAAAAAAAGTGTCAAAAGTGCCAGATGCCAAATTCAAGCACCAGAAATTAAAAAAGTAGAGGAGAACAGGAAGATATAATCGGAAAAATCTTCGATACCGCAAGGATACCAGACAAAAATATAACTGCACCTCAAGCCAGTGGACCAATATACTAGGACACTAGAGGCAGCTACCGATCATTAAATCCAGGAAAATACAGACAAAGAGAAGAAGCACAGTATGCCAAGCCCAGACTACAGCCACAGAACACAGGATACACGGCACAGGGGAAGGGAACAACGAGCGGAAGCAGAAGCTGAGCAACTCCAGGAAGGATCAAAGAAGGGACCCATAAGTATGCATGGGATTATCGTCATACTGACCATCGTCATGGCGATCTGGTAAGTGAATCTTCATTACTTGTATATACTATACTTATAACCCCCGAAGGAAATACGCACCTAAAAGAAAAAACTTATATATCGATATTATTTCTAAATCGCAATATCCTAAGACCTTAGCGGCAACCCATAATTGCAAGCACAAGCATTCAACCGATACAAACGACAAACGACCCGAACAAAATTCTTTTAAATTAGTTAATAAATACAAGGAGTAGCCAACCGAAAACAAAAAAAAAAAAAAAAGACTATCGACTAACACTCGATAGAGCGCTCGTATCTATCGGGTTGACACAAAATACACAGAAACGACGGCGTTTTACGATTAGAAAAATATATATACGAACTAGAAGAGCACTAGACGAACTACAGAAAAAAAGAGACTAAAGAGCATTACGAGTGACGTAGAAACAAACGATACACTGGGAAGGGGAATGCAGTAAGCCGTGAGGTGCACAGATATACATGAGACAGGACCAATTGACACAGATGACGAAGTATTACAAATTAATCTAGAAAATGATCCGGAAACATGGACAGAGTGCCAGAAGGCCAGCAAAAAACAGAAGCTTTTTATGATGAAAATGTTAAGGAAATTAACGCCAAGCATAAAATGCGGACAGTTAACTCATAGACAAGACATAAGCGATAACGAAAATGATGCACCATCCCACACAGAAACACATAGACCCCCCTGTATTTGAAATATTAACTCCATATACCAAACGTGAAAATGCAACAACTAACATAAATCGACGAGTCACTAATCCACATAGCGATAAAACACCAGCCAAACACGACACAAATCTACACGATATAATAAGAGAAGCAGTGGCACAAGCGGTGCAACAATGTACAAATTGAATACATACACCTACACAACCAAAACATTAATCATCACAACAGACATACGGAGAAGTTACACGGCGTCAAACACAAATGCGAACCCCAGTAGCTCAAGGCGAGCAAGAAATCGGGAACGACGGCATCACCCACAATACAAACCATGACAATAATTATTATAAACAGAACACAGTGGCACCACTTTATTCTGCAGGAGAAGATGAGTTAGGTTGGGCAAATAGAAATTACTTAAATGCCCAAGACCGATTTACAGTACCCCCACATTACACAGGAAATCCTAATTATGTACGCCCAATTCAGAACACACTATCGTCACTAAATCACCTGGCAGCAAACATACCGATATTTGACGGCGATTCCGTTAAACTACCCCTTTTCGAGTAAATGGTTAGAGTGGTATCATGGATGGTAAGCTCCGTGTACCAAAAATTTTTTACAGGCTCACTAGCAAATAAGATGAAAGAAGCAGCCACCGAATTTTCATCACGCTTGGCACAGTTCTCATCTGTAGATGAATTCTTGGTAGAATTGAAAAATAGGTACTGCAGCATCGGAAGCGTCGACACATTATTAGCAAAATTAAAAGTAGTGAAACAGTACAGAGGGGAATTAGTAGAGGAATACAGCAGGCGCGTTTAAAAATTATACGATAGAATAATAACCCTATACGATTCAGACACGACACTATCACCCAGGCAACGACACGCATTAAAGGAGAGTGCGGAAAAAGAAGCTATAAAGCAATATACGTACGGGATACAATCACCTTACAACTACAGCGTAACATGCCTTAACCTGAAAACATTAGGCGAAGCCATAGTAGCTGCGCTGAAAATGGAAAGTGACTTAAGCCTACGAGAAATAATGCTGGCACGAATCGAGGCTTAAATATTCCGAGCGATAGTGGAAACAAGAGATACAAACGATTGTGCGAGGAGCCATAAGCAGGCAGAAGCACGCAGCACAACAAATAAAAATAAAATAACAGGGGACTATCAATATTGCTCATATTGCAATGAATACGGGGAGCATGCTACAAAAGTATGTATGAAATTAGTAGCAGACGCAGTGAGTGAGAGAATTCAAAACCCAGACATAAAAGCAAATGATCCACCAGTGCAGGTATCACAAGATAAACAAAACGTAAGGGATAAAAATTGCGCTTACTGAAAACGCAGGGGGTACTATACAAGCGAATGCCGCACACTAGTAAGAGACGCAGAGAATAGGAGAATAAGTGGGAGCAACGGACGCGAACAATTCAACAAAGATAACAGGGAAAATACGGAAGGAAATTTTAACCACCGGAATAATTATAATTACCCCTTTAATACGTATAGCCAAAACTATAACACCGATTATAGAAGGAACCCCTATAACAATACAGACTACAACAGATATAATAACTACAACAGAAACGCTAATTACTCAAGAAATAATAATAAAAATTACAACAACCAGTACGGTAACTACAATAATTATAGAGGAAATTAAAACAATAACAGAAATTATAATAGAGATGAAAATTATTACAACAGAGGACCTCCGAATGGAACAAATGATGCACCTGATGAAAAAATATCCACGCGTAGCACGGAACATTTAAACTCGCAGGACGCTTGTCTTGCTCCCCAAGCGCCAAGTGGGCCCCGAGAATAGAGAAGGAGATAGAGCATAAAAACGAAACAAAGTCAGCTAAAAGAGAGGAGCAAGCAGAGTCAAATAAAATACGCATTAGAGGTAAAGATAGCGAGATATCACGCAAAGAAAAGTATACGAGAAATGAAACAATTATAGTATCGCTAGAAACAGACTCCAAACAGGCTCCTTAAATGGCTGAGAATGCTCACAAATAAAAAAGAATTGAAATAGAATTTATAACTAGTAGCCCTTTAGCTGGTAAAGAAAAAATCCATGAAAGCATGAACCTACCTCTCCACAAGGTAAATATATCGAGTACTGGAAGTACACCACCATCAGTAATATTAAACAGCAATCAGCTGCAATCTTATAGCGCAAAATCTTACGCGGATACTAGTGCCAAAGTATCAATTATAAAAGAATGCTGTCTCACTACAGACACGCATATAGAGAGCAGAGAAAAAGTCCTAATAACTGGCGTCACACACGGAGCACGCTACACGTTAGGAACGACTTAAATACCTCTTAACGGTATAATAATGAATCCGCACGTAGTCCCCGATACCTTTTCGATAGAAATGGAAGGCATTATTGGCTGGGACGCTTTTAAGTTGTATAATGGCCTCATAAGCGCCAAAGAAAATTATTTAGAATCAAAAGGCATCAGAATCCCATTACTAAAACCAGAATAGTTTAAAATCCCCGCTAAATCGAGGAAAATAATATTTGCGCGTATAAAAGATGAGAGTAGCCACGTACAAATATGTGGAAATTATAAGCATAACAGACAAACAAATTGACGTTCCAGTACCAGAAGTAAATGTTTTCGAATGTGAAACCAGACAAGGGGTGGAACCATTCAGCATCGCTGGGGACGACGCTGAAGAGTTAAACGAAGCCATAAATGGGCTTTTTAACACTAAAAATTTAGATGGAAGGGTAAAAAATAATCAAATTATATAAGAAAGAAATGCCGGAAGTGGTAAAAATAATGATGATATAAAGAACAACATCGAAAATTTCAAAGATATTGGGAAATCGGATATAGCGGGTCGAGTAAGCAAAATAATGGAAATCGTCGATACATCTGGCTGCAACATATGTGGAATAAAACCACATCCGGGATCTCATAGAGTACAATCCGTTCGTGTTTGGTCTCGATGGCGAGCCACTAAAGGCTAAAAACTTGCTTAAGCATCGAATAATAATGGCAACAGAGAAGCCAATAGTTGCCAAAAGGGTACGCTATCCAATAAAACTAAAGTAACAGATGCAAGTAGAAATAGATAAACTACTGCAGCAACAAATAATTGAGCCATCGACATCCCCATATAACTCAAATATGTGGATTGTCCCGAAAAACGTGGGACCAAACGAAGAAAAACGCTGGAGGGTCGTAACAGATTTTCGGCTATTGAACGAAATAACAGTTGGTACGTGCTACCCACTGCCATTCCAGAATAAAATTTTGGAAAATTTAGCAGCTGCAAAATATATAACCATGGTAGATCTGAAGAGCGGATTTTTCCAAGTAGAGATTAACGAGGAGGACGCTTATAAAACTGCGTTTTCAGGACCAAACGAAAATTACTAATATAAACGATTGCCGATGGGATGCATAGACTCGCCAAGAACATTCATGTGAGTGATAACACTGGCACTAGCAGGCTTACAAGGACAGGAGATAGAGGTATATATGGATGACATCATGGTATTCGCAGAAAACTTGGAACAATACGAGATAAGATTCGAAAGGCTCTTAAAACGGCTAGCCGATGCAAACCTCACAATAGAGCCAAGAAAATGCCAATTCCTTAGGAAAGAAGCAAAAGTGCTCGGTCATATTGTAGGCAACGGCCAGATCAAAACAAATCCAAAAAAATTAAAGCAGTAAAAAGTTTTTTTAAACCATCAAATGCGAGGAAAATGAAACAATTTCTTGGGTTGGTGGGGTACTATCGACACTTCATCAAGGATTACGCAAAAATAGCCCAACTTCTCTCAAAGCTTACAAGAAAAACAGCCAAATTTAAATGGGAAGAGGAACAAGAACATGCATTTATAAAACTTAAAAATGCTCTGTGTAGTGAGCTAGTGCTGAGGGCTCCAGATATAAACGAACCCTTTATCGTAACAACCAACGCATCCGACTACGCCATCGGAGCAATTATAAGCCAGGGAGAGATAGGCAAAGATCACCTTTGCGAATATGCATCCAGATGCTTGAAGGGCAGTGAATTACGATATCCGACGTACGATAAGGAATTATTGGCGATAGTGTATGCCAAGGAGCAGTTCTGGCCGTATTTGTTCGGTCATAAATTTATAGTCATAACTGACCATGAACCACTCAAATATTTCCACACATCAACGAAACTGGACTTAAGATTTACAAGATTGAAGGCAGAACTCCATGGAAATGAGTTTGATATTGTTTATAGACCTGGACAGAAAAATAAAGCACCAGATGCTCTTTCTTGCAATCCAGTACTCAAAGAAGGGGAAGAAAACCCAGAATTAGCCGCCGGGAGCTATACGAGCTTGCGGAAAACAGGAAAGGGACAATCACGAAGACATAAATGCACCACCGGCATGAATATATAAAATACGTACAAAGAAACAGAGGAATCTAATACGAAAGAACAGGACAGTAAAAATCGAAACGTCTGACTCAGACCAGCCAGACGAGAAGGCAATTAAAAAGAAGCCCAGAAAACTTAGAGAAATTAAACAGATATCAAGTCCCCACAACTGCAGTAGTACAGACACAGGATCAGATCCGGAAATGACGGAAAAACAAAAATATAAGGCAGATAAAAACACCCTTACAGTGGTAAGCGATAAAGAAAAAATTCTGTCGCATGGACCAGTGGACGATAAACTGGCGTACACGTGCAAAGAGAAAAACATGGAAAAAGGGGTTAAAACGACGAGCACACCATTTATCAACAAGGGTGTAACAGAGAAAAGACAACACAGAACCCGTAAACGACAGTTAGATACTCTACATAGGAAAATTGCAGATTTTTTAACACCACCGAGCAACCGCACAACTCAAAGGAAATAATTATCGTGCATTGTGATGCACCGGCAACAACGCAGAGGGATACCAAGCAAGAAAAACATTGGGGTTACCAACTAGCGCGGAAGAGCGAGGCAGCTGAAAAAGCGGAGAAAGAGAGAGAGCGGAAAGCTAGGAAAGCAATAGGGGAAACAGCAGCAACAAAAACACCTGACGGAGACAAAGAAAGCGAAGGAAAATTGGAATATAAAGGAGGGGTACATGACCAGAGAGAGAGTAGAGACAAAGGTAGATAGCAAGTAGATGAGCGGGTGACGGAAATGACCCAACAAAGCCGAACGGCACCGAACGAACACGAGAGCCAACAACCGCCAGATACACAGGTACCCAACGGTGAAAACGATAAGTATAATAATAACAAAGGTCACATTACCAATTTAAGGTCAATATTTAATGAATTAACCAATCGATTTCGAGCAAAAGCATCAATCGACGTTGAGAAGAAAGACATCAAAGGAAAAGAGGGTATAAGAATCGATGTATGGGAAAGGGATAGCAGACCAAACGCAATGAACGAAGAAGAGGATGCAAAGATTTGAGTATCGGGGACCCAAAACGCAGAACCTTACAGACAGCTAATAATGATCGATGTCCCTAGAGACGAAGGTTGTCTGTTCCATTGCCTAAAACTTCTGTACGGATTGACAGAATCAACAGACGAGCTTAGAGAAATTCTATGTGGGTGAGAATGGATAAATAAATGTAAGGACCCAAAAGAAACCAAACAAATATAAAATAACAGCCATGGATTTGGCGACGGAGCTTTTATATTTTCACAAGAATATGAAGCAAACATATGTATACACCTACAAGTATCACCCGATAAGATAGTATACCAACAATTCATGGGGGGGAAAGACGCAGAATTTAAACACATGCATCTCGGAAACCAACACTATCAAGCCCTCGTAGAAGGAACTAGCGGTGATCACTCACCTGAATATAATAATGAGAAGCAAAACGACGATTCCAATACTCAGGAACATCAAGATAACACAGAAGGAAATTTTGAAGGAGATCGTCTTATACTAACGTTC
Organism: Copidosoma floridanum; assembly: GCF_036245765.1. Classification (NCBI taxonomy): domain Eukaryota; kingdom Metazoa; phylum Arthropoda; class Insecta; order Hymenoptera; family Encyrtidae; genus Copidosoma; species Copidosoma floridanum. Next base: position 281,006 of record NW_028321899.1, read on the forward strand.
TCAGTATCTACAACAAAATCAATCTTAAAAATTTGATGCTGCCACACTGTAAAGTTTAGGGCAGCCTACAAGTTTTTGAATAAATGATCGTATGATGACGCTACTTGCTATAATAGACAAAAATTGTTGCACGTGGTTAAAGATTCCCAGAAAAGATATTAAACTTGAAATTTTAAGAGATTTTTATTAAAAATGTTATATTTCATCAATCGCAAACATCATAAGCTTTAAAATGTGATTACCCCTCTTTTTTGCTGTATTACTAAAAACTTAAAAAAAATGTTAAAGTAGTTTTATCAGCACCAATTAGAAATATAAATAAATAACAAACAAATACTCTTCACCTAATTTTGCAACACTAATTTTGCCCCAAAAAATCCAACAACCAAAGTTCAAAGAAAAAGTCTGGTCAGTTCTCACTACTTTCTCAATAACAAGAAAAGCCTGCACTATTATGTCATAAAACTGATTATTTATAACTTCTTATCATAATACAAAGAGACATTATTAATTTACATCGTAGTCACAGGAAATTTTTTATAATATGCGTTATGAACCCATCAACAAATGTAGGAATAATATATATAGAATCTGACATTACCTTCGTAAAAATTAGTTAATAATTAGAAAATTCAATTTTACTCACAGGTAAATACATACATACGCAATTGTTAACAAATAAGTTAGCAAATCTGTATGATCGTTTTGTATAACTGTTGCGTATTGACTTGTGTGTCAATTAAGTAGACTGTATAATTTAAATTGTAGCCGGACTTGTAGCGAAAGGAGAGAGGAAGATGGAAGTTGCAGGTGCACAGCACATGGAAGGAACTTCTCGTAAGAACAAAACACTACACTTTTAACTATTAAAAAACTATTTTATAATAAAGAAAAGAGGAGCACATTAATAAAAAATTTAACAAAGAAATGAAAAGTTAATGCGGAGTCCCATCGCACGGGTACTTTACAAAGTCAAATTAACTTTAAGGCGGTTTCACTATAAGCGGTTTAACTATTAGCGTTTTAACAATTAGCGTTTAAACTATAAGCGTTTTAACTATAAGCGGTTTAACTATTAGCGTTTTTAACTATAAGCGGTTAAACTATAAGCGGTTTAACTATAAGCGTTTTAACAATTAGCGTTTTAACTATAAGCATTTTAACTATAAGTGGTTTAACCATCAGCGTTTTAGCTATAAGTGGTTTAACTATAAGCGGTTTAACTATTAGCGTTTTAACAATTAGCGTTTTAACTATAAGCAGTTTAACTATTAGCTTTTTAACTATAAGCGTTGTGACTACTTGAGCGGACAGACGTGGACTAGCGGCTTAACGCTACACAAAGGGCTGGAATAGTCGCACGCACACACGCATACATACTCGCGCACGCTCACACGCATACTCGCGCTCCCTCTCACTCGTACAGTAGTCAGCAGACAACTGTACATCGCCGGGTTGTCAAGAGCCTTCGAGAATTTTCTCGAATCCTCAACATTCTCCCTGACCTTGCTGAACCGAAGGGGAAGCAACGAATTAAGAAACAGTCTAGGGTATAGAAGAAAAATAGATAAAGAAAAGGAAAAGAAAATACTGCACACTATGGTTAGAATTTTAACCAATTTTAAAATAGCTTAAAACTCAACGTAAAGGAAACTAACAATTTTTTTTAAGCACTAAGCGCAGTTTTACAAAAAGAAAAAAACCATTAAAATAAGACTTACACAATATGATAAGAGAGCGCTTTCTATTTTACAAATCATTCTCAACTCGCACGCAAAAGGATGAGTTTAGTCACGGGTTGCTCAAAGGACGCGAAAGCAGTGCGAAGTTGGACGACGCGAACCAAACCATCCCTACCAAAAAACACCTCTGTAACTCGAGCTAGCGGCCAGTGACCAGGGGGAGTATTTTCCTTTTTAATGAGCACAAGATCCCCTATCTTTAATGATCTTTGAGGCTGGCACCATTTAACTCGAGTTAATAACTGCTGCAGATACTCGGACGACCAGCGGTGCCAACACTGTTGAACCATTTGAGTCAATTGCTTCCACCGATGAAGACTAGAGATCTTGACGTTAATTATTTGATTAAAAAGTAGGTTAGGGCCGACATGAAGGAGTTCGTTAAGGGGAATTCCCTCGCTAGTCCGAGAGGAGCCATTGAAGACCGTCCTAAGTTGGGTAGTCGAGCTTGAAGCCTTGAGGACTCCGTGATGAGGGAGGTTCCAACAGGGTAAAGAATGACTAACAGCTACCATATGACCCAACCCTTTATATTTATCCATAAACTTGATGTAAGCGTCTCTTAAGGGAGGATTTTTAACAAATCGATTTTCTAACGAATTTTGAACTGAGACAGCTTGATGATGAGAATCGATTTGAGATTGCTGACGAATAGTTGGGTCCTCTTTGAAGGGTAGACCGACAACATAACGTCCATCTTCTAATCTACTAACCGTACTACGATAAAACTGCTAGCAACTCTCCTCTTCAGCCGAGAGGGTAGACTTGGGAAGAGGAACTTCCTCCGTTTCCTAAAATTTCTGCACTAACTGATTGAGTTCAATATCCGAAGTACAATGTTGAGAACTAACTACCAGGTTAGGGGAGTGTTTCATGACAGAACCTGAAATGAGCCATCCCAGAGCCGTTGCAATGGCGATGGGCTCATTAACTTGGCCCTTACGAACACCGCCTTTGACAATGAGAGCATGGATATCGGCTCCCAAAAGCAAGTCAATCTTATCTGAACTAGTAAATTCTGGATCAGCTAGATCTAAACCAATCAAGTGTTGAAAACTACAATCAACCTTAATCAAAGGTGGTTGGTAAGATGAAACCTTATTGAGGACCAAAGCATTTACCTTAAACTCAACCGATGCATCTAATCGAGATTGCACTTTGAAGAAAACCTTACGTTTAGGGGTGTCAACAGGAACTCCACCTGTTCCAATGAGCTTCAGGTTACTCTTCTCTTTACTTAGCTTCAATAAATCACACAACGAGCTAGAAATTATTGAAACCTGCGATGCTTGGTCAATCGATGCTCTGGCCATCAACCTAACACCAGAAGGACCAATAACGTAAACTCTAGCAGTAGCTAACAAAACTCCAAAACTTTTGAAACGAGAATAATGGGTCTGGTGAGTGGACTCTCTACTCTCGACAGACTCACAATATTTTACATCAGAACAACTATTCGAGGAATCTGATGAACTAGTTTTAGCTTTGAAAAGGTCACTGTGCAACAGTGAGTGATGCCTCTTACTACAGATAGAATAGGAGCGCTCGGACTTGCAATCCGTTACTAAGTGGTGTCCGAAACAATTTAGACATAAACAAGACTTAAAAACTAGATCCTTTTTCTCATTCCAGCGCTTGAATTTAAAGGAAGGGCACTGATAAAGTGGATGATTTTTTTGACACTCAGGACAAGACGATGAAGATTTAGCCTCAGTCAGATGAGAAGAACCCTTAATACTATCTCTTTTAGGTACTGAGACCTGAGCTTTAATGTCGAGTGCTTCTAATGTAATGATTTCGGACTTAATAAAATCTCGGACTTGTTGAAGGGTGGGGGCAACAGTTAAATTACCTGAGAATCGCTGCCAATTACGTTTTGTGTTATTATCGAACCTATCGACTATCCAAGCAATGTATAAATTGGCAGAACCTAATTCTCTATTCAATGAAGCTAATGAATCGATTGGACTAGTTATCTATTTTTGAATACGCTTCAATTCAGAACAAGAGTCAAGCTTCATTTGTTTGCAAGAAAAAATAAGTGAAGTGTATGATTGGACGAGACGTCACTGACTATCAAACGTGTTAACGAGAGTGTCCCAAGCATGCTGATACTGCTCTTCGGTAACAGGGATACTTGAATTAAGCTAAGCGCTTCACCCGACAGATGCGCCTTCAGGATATGAAACTTGAGAATCGATGCGACATCTCTTCTATGAACGAGAGCCCTGAATAAGTCACGAAAGTGCTCCTATTCAGAGTTATTCCCAGAAAATTGTAGCAATATAATTTTTGGGAGCGAAGAGTTCTCCCCAGCAGAAGCTGTGGGAGCTGCAGGGGCTCGAGGAATTGGAAGACTTGGATTAGGTGGAAACAATCTAGTATATTCTAAAAAATCTCCCTTAACGTTAAAGTAAGCATCAATAGTAGCATTAAACAAATCCGAAGAAAAATAAACGTGCTTTTCGTCCAACCCATCCAACTTGCGAATGTTCGAATAATCTACTTTGAAGTTAGAAAGATGAAATTCAACTGACTCTCAATACGAACAAGCTTTCCCTTTTGTCATATTAGCTTTACCAAGCTTCCTGAAACTATCAAAAGCGTTGACAATTCTCTTGTGGTGCTTAAGTTGTTCGCTGTAAAGAGCCTCCATATTTCTAACTTGAATTTGGGAATTCAATTAAGCTATAAAAGTAACTAATTGTTTTTTTTTTTTATAACGAGATAATCAAACACAACTAATATTCTATAGCATATGACTTAAATCTAATACGACAACTATCGCTGGGTTAATGCGTAACTAATACAATAATCAACGCTATGAAGTAAACGCACGCACTCAGTAAACTGAGTTAAATTATACAAATCTATAAGGGAGTACGCAAGCTCGATAAACGCACAAACAATTCAAATCGCAAAAACGAACAAAATATCTATACAATAAACTAATAACAAGTATTTAAGAAATCAACTAGTTTATATTTATTTTGGTACGAGTTGATTTCGCACAAACTCTCTATTCGTGACCTTGACTCGAATAATAATAATCGCAATCTCCGCGAATAATTAGATGATACAAACAGATTTCAACATCTGAGTTTCTATTCGTAACCTTGAACGGAAGGACAAGGGTGTCTAACAGTAACAGCAGACACAGCGGTTGGCCAACAGCAGCAGGCGCGACGACAGCAGAAGATACCAAATTGATCTGCAACAGCAGCAGCAGACGCAGCGGGTGGCCTGCAACAGCAGGCGTGACGACAAGAAAGTCTGCAGTAGCAGACGCAGCGGGTGGCCTGCAGCAGCAGGCGCGACGACATGAAAGTCTGTAGTAGCAGACGCTGCGGGTGGCCTGCAACAGCAGGCGCAACGACACGAAAGTCTGCAGTAGCAGACGCAGCGGGTGGCCTGCAGCAGCAGGCGTGACGACAAGAAAGTCTGTAGTAGCAGACACAGCGGGTGGCCTGCAGCAGCGGGCGCGATGACAGCAGAGAGCTTGGTTTATATATAATAATGGCGCACAAGGCCGCAGGCTATAAAGTGAGCCACGCACTGAGTCCACGTCTGTCAAACACACGCGAATGCTTTATAAACTAAGTAGCTAAAGAGAGCAACGCGCAATACTATAAACAATAAACTACGAACCAACATTGACTAGGTAATGTAGTATAGAAGCGAGAGAGATGCAACCAGCGCTCGGCTTCACAGGGGCAAAAGCGGTTTGTAAACAACTTAAATAAGCGTGACACACTATAGTGAACGCGAGAGACGCTAAGCGCACGAGCTACACTACGCACACGAACTACTAGTGTAAGAGTAAGAGAGACAAGACGATGAGTCGCCGCGTTGTAAAGGCAAGCCGGCGAACATGCCTCGTGGCCAAGTCAAAATGGCCGCCTAGCGATCACGATGCGAGAAAGATGTCGAGAAGGCCCGTTTTCTAATACTCATAGCTCCCTTCCGCCACCACAGATCCGGCTCGAAGGACTAAGTGTTGCGGATTGACTTGTGTGTCAATTAAGTGGACTGTATAATTTGAATTGTAGCCAGACTTGTAGCGAAAGGAGAGAGGAAGATGGAAGTTGCAGGTGCGCAGCACATGGAAGGAACTTTTCGTAATAACAAAACACTACACTTTTGACGATTGAAGAACTTTATTATAATAAAGAAAAGAGGAACACATTAATAAAGAATTTAACAAAGAAATGAGAAGTTAATGCGGAGTCCCATCGCACGGGTACTTTACATAGTCAAATTAACTTTAAGGCGGTTTCACTATAAGCGGTTTAACTATTAGCGTTTTAACAATTAGCGTTTTAACTATAAGCATTTTAACTATAAGCAGTTTAGCTATTAGCGTTTTAACTATAAGCGGTTTAACTATAAGCTGTTTAACAATTAGCGTTTTAACTATAAGTGTTTAAACTATAAGCGTTTTAACTATAAGCGGTTTAACTATAAGCGGCTTAACTATTAGCGTTTTAACTATAAGCGGTTTAAGTATAAGCGGTTTAACTATTAGCGTTTTAACAATTAGCGTTTTAACTAGAAGCGGTTTAACTATTAGCGTTTTAACTATAAGCGGTTAAACTATAAGCGTTGCGACTACTTGAGCAGACAGACGTGGACTAGTGGCTCGGCGCTACACAAAGGGCCGGAATAGTCACACGCACATACGCGTACATACTTGCGCACGCTTACACGCATACTCGCGCTCTCTCTCACTCGTATAGTTGTCAGCAGACATTTGTACAACACCGGGTTTGCCAGAGCCTTCGAGAATTTTCTCGAATCCTTAACAATAATCATCTGTGAAAAAATGGGTCAAACCTCTTTTCAAAGCAAAGGTGGCATGGAGTAATAAAAAAATATGATTTTAGGTCTTAAAAAAAATTTTTACCTACGATTTCTTAGGTTATCTATTTAAACACATTTTCATACACATGTTGATGTAAGTATTAAGTTCTCTTTTGACTTGTCATTTCAAATAGTAAGGCATTATATTAAATAATAAAAAGTCAGAAACAAGTCGATGTAGAGAATGTTATTGTTATCTTCATAACAACAATTAATGAAAAAGTAATACACAATATTTAAATGCTTTTGTTAGTTCAATATAACATATTCACCTTCTTATCATTACAAAAATTTCTCTAGGAATAGGATGGTAAGGGATCATTTCACTTTTGTGACAAATATTCAAGCTTTTTTTTCTTACCAGTATCTATTTCTTCAAAATATTGTCATAGTTCTTAAACTTTTCTAAATAGAGCTGTTCAGATAAATCTATCGCCTTTTTACATATTTTATTACCAGCTTTATGATGAACGTAATGATTTTTTTAGTATTGTATTTTTTCGGTGATTATTCTAATATAATACTGTTTTTTTTTTTTTTTAAATACATAACTACTAACGTTGTGTATTTATTCCTTGGCATTTACTGTAATTAAGTACATATAGACTTTCTAGAGTAATGCTTATTTTTCATTATATAAGTTACAATATAACAGCATTGATTATATGTTACATTATTGGTTACGCATTACACACTATTGGATACACTTGGTAGTTCATTGGTACGATGATGATGTCACATAGACTACCTTATGAGCAAAGGATCTATGTGCTATTCGATTTTGCTGCGAAAAGGTTATTTCGTCCCTTTACGAGAATAATTGCGTGGTGAAAAAGCACTTTTAAAATTTCTTAGAGGTACTTGCTCGGAAAAGTCGCATTGGCCAGGAATCGTACCCGCAGTCTCCCGCATGTTGATCCACAAACCAGCTAACCAAACCACCGTGCGCTCCTATTTGCTTTAACTATGTTATCTAGTGGTATCTTTTTGTGCTTTAGATCTGTTAAAATCTAGATAGATGATTATGTTTTTGCCTTATTCTCTTAGAATTGTTTAGTAATACTCTTCTGATATTAAGTAACTTGGTTAAGAAATCGTCTATATATACTGTTGTTACGTCGATGCAATGATAATTAGAGTCAAAGCCTTCGCTTAATGACTCAGAACTCACACTGGGTGCGTAGGTAGGACGCAGGGCCAAAAGATAGTTAAATCGAACGATATAGTATTTGCAAAGGGGCTACAACTGCTGAATTAAAGCGATTGCTGTGCAGTATCCCAATGCACTCACTTGCGGTATGCCTAAGGTTTGTCAATATTACATGAAGCGGCGTACTAAATGGTGTGCCGTTTCTAATTTAAAAACAACCAGTACCATAAGAAGTAAAGGTATTGTTTCTAGAAGTTACGTAAAAGGTTGTATTGTAATTCGCCACCTATCTAGAATTTACCAAAATCACTACGAGAAATGGGGTGTATTCTCGTTTTTATACACAATGTAATAGATTACTTAATTTCCGTGGGTCCTGAGCTACAAATACTGTTGCGAGTTATAGTGTGCACATAAATTTAATTATTTTCTGATATTCCACGAGTACTACTACTGTAGCAAGTATTGGTGAGCGCATTGGAGCTTATGCTTACGCTGAAAAAAAAGGAAGTTAAAAATCTTATAAACTAAAAAACCCTTACTTTTATTTTGAGCGAAAACGTATAAACACCGTGAATCAGTGCAAGTGACATCAAAATTGAAGTATGAATGACACTTGTGAAAGACTGAGTGAATGAAGAGGCAGACTCTTTCTTTCCAGTTGATTGTTTGATGGTGTAAATTAAAATTAACTGATTTTGCCAAGGCCTTAAGGCCTTTTTATAAGGAGTAGCAGATGTTGGTCTTGTGCTGGTTCAAGAATGACACAGGAAAACTTGCCGAAGAAAGGTCTTGCAGGAATGACAATAGCAAAAAATGCAATTGACTAGAACGGGTCTGGCTTACCAACTCAGAAATTGACACTTTCTACATCTTACTCACTCTCCTTCTTGCGTCAAGAGAAGGAAAGAAGATTCACTGACAAATGACTCCTCCTTTCTCTTTTGCATCAAATCTTTATCGTCAGCATTATGAACATTATCATTATCATCATGATTATCATGAGTTTTATCATACTCATTGTAATTATTTTGACCATTTTTACTGTCATAATCATTATAATTATCAGTATCATTATCAGTATCCTTGTTATCTACATTATTATCATAACTATGCTCATTATAATTATCAATTATAGTACTATTATTCTTATTATCAACATTGTCATTATTATAATTATAACTATACTTCTAATCAGCTTATTTCCATTCATATCTTTGATTATTTTTATCCTTTACAGTAATATATTTATTTCTATCATAATTGTTATTTTCACTATTATTACTATTATTCTTATCATCTACGTTGTCATCATTATCACTACTATAATCGTTTTTATCATCATTATCCCCATCAGTATCATTATTAATATTATTATTATTATTATTATGATTATAATTATTATGACTTTAATTAGCATTATGATTATTATAATTATTATAATTGTTACTTCTACTATTATAACTTTTACTATTATCATTATTATTGTTATCGTTTTATCATTATAATTATCATTATCATCATTTTGGTTTCGGTAATTTAAATCATCTGTTTGATCATTATTATCATAATTATTGATATCATCATTATCTTAGACTGACCTCTTAGACTTAATCATACATTTTACTATTATTATCAACAACATTATTGTTAGTATTATTATCCTTTTTTTCTTTTTATTCTTTTTTCTTTTTTTCGAGGTCGTCGAGGATGCCCTAATGCAAGATAGAAGGGTGTACGAAACTAAACTGGCTATACCTTTCTTCTAAGACACCTGGCTCATAATCTGCTCCCATTTTTACACTTCAAGCAAGGGCCACATGGGCTTAGCCACTGATTTGGGCTTCCTTCAGTGTTTCGTTACCAACGAGTCTTGTAACTTTTGCGTCATCTAGAGTATCTTCCAGTTTTCGTTATGCATCCATTCATTTCGTTATGCTGCTCTTCTATGTTTTTATGAGAAAGCTGTCCTTTTTTTTGGCCCAGAGAACTGTATGCATATATTGGGCTACTGTAGTCTATCTTTCCTCGTTAAGTAGCATTTTATCTATGACGTTGTCGGGATTTTAGGTTCCATTTCTATCCTGCAGCACGTTTCGTTTGGCTTGCCACTTAAGGCAGTCAAAGAACGAATGTTCTGCGTCATCTTTGTCGTCGCCGCAGTACTTGCAAGCAGCTATTTGTGTTTTCTGCATCTTGTTGAGGTACGAGCAGAAATACCCATAATTTGAGAGGAATTGTGTAAAGTAGTAATATAGTTTCCCACGTTTAAGCTCAGTCCATTCCTTGACATCTTTTATCAAGTATGCTGTCCATTACCCTCTGGATTTCTCTTGCCATCTATGTTGCCAAAAATCCCAGGTAATTTGCCGGGCGCTTTTCTTGGCCTTTATTTTACCTTGGTTCCTCTCAGTAAAGTGATTTAATCGTCTTTACCTTGCAAGGAGGTCAATAAGGATATCACCCAATATTACCATTATCCCGGACTCCGAGACTGTTTAATAGGCGCAGGCTATCCTCAGGGCTTTCATTCTTCGAACTTGGCCGATTTCAACTCTCTTCTTTTCGACAATTATCTTATATTTATATGTCTCAGCCCCATACAAAATAATAGACTGAACTGTGGACATAAGGAGCCTGAGTTTTACAGGCTTTTAATCTCTAACGTTCAGCATGATTCAGCTTAATGTCGCTACTCTCGCTGCCACCTTGTCTGCTGCTTCGTTAAGGTGGCTGCAAAACGTGAGCTTTCTATCTATCATTATCCCTAGGTGTTTTACGGCATCTTTTATCGATATTTTCTCTTCTTGTACCTTGAGGTAAGTTATAGTATCTATCTCTTTTCTCGTTAAAAGTCTGATCTCCGTCTTTCTTGCTGCAACTTCGAGTCGATAGTTTTCCGTCCATGGAGCCACTCTCCACATAACCTGGTAAAGTCGTACCTGGACAGGTTTCATCGTGCGTTCGACGATCACTACAGTGGCGTCAACCGTTCATTATACCCAGAACATTTCCTGTGTCATTTCCTGATGAAGCAGTTCCACGTATAACACGTTTCAGGGATCGGGTCGAAGTATGGATCTATGGATAACCCATGCAGTTATTTTCTCCTTTGTTTCGCCTTCTGTTGTCATGTAGGTCCACAAGCGTTCCTTGATATAATCTCTCAATACTCTTAAGAGATAGTCTGGAGTTCTAAATGTATGTTTCAGAGCGAGAACCATATCCTTATATTTTGCTGAGTTAAAAGCGTTCTTTACATCTAAGGTCATCAGATAAACGAGGAGTCTCGCTCTATGGCATATGTCTTAAGTGCTCTGAACTGCTTTTTCTACTCCTTCTACTGCTCCTATGGTAGACCCTTCTTTTTTAAATGCGTACTGCCTGTCGGATAAGTCTTCCGCGTTTCGTATGGCCTGTAGAAGATGGGCCTTAAGCAGCTTTTTATATAACTTTTCTGGCATGTCCAGCATAACGGCCTGAAAAATGACGGGAAATTGGGCTCCCCCTTTTCTTTATCGATAAGTATCAGCCGTGCCTTATTCTAGGGGGTTGGAAACAACCTCATTCACAAGCATACATGGTATGTATTGAAGACTAGCTGTTAGTATTTTGTCACCACTGTGTTACTGACTTCTGCCCGTATACCATTTAATTCAGGACCTTTTTTTGTTCTCAAGCAAACTGGATGCTAGTTGCAGTTCCTTCTATGTGAAAAATACATCTTCTGTGAGCTTCAAGACTGCTCGATCCTTGAGTTCTGAATGCGTCGGAAATAGCGTATCCACGATATGACTCACGGTATCTGCGTCTCAGCTTGCAGTTGGTGTCTGTTTTTCCAGATTCTATCACTCTTTGGTATTCTCCGCCCTGGGGGTCGTTATTTTCTTTCTGGCACAGAGTCTGCCAGCACTGATGTTTGCTCTTTTTAATAGCAGCTCGCATCGTCCTTTTGGCAAGCTGGTACTCGGAGTACCTTTGTCCGGCTTCTGATCTTATTTTGGCTCTTTGATAGAGGCATCTGTGTTTAAGACATTGGCACCTTGATTCTGCAATTTCCTTGTTCTATCAGTAAGATAAGCGTTTGCCGTTCCATCTTTTTTTTCTGGGCATGGAGGCCTCGCATGCATTCTTAAGAAGTTGCATGGTTGCCTCGGTGAGTTTTTGTACCTTTTACTATGTTCAGGTTTTGTTTGTTGTTTTATATTGCAGCGTTGGCATTCTCAACATTTTTCACTAGTCGTTCTGTGTCTAGCTTCTTAACATTCCATCCTGTTTTGCGTGATATGCAGATTTCGCAGATATCAGTGATTTCGAAGACAATATATTGGTATTTGCTGCTATTGCAGTCCTCGATGACCTGCCTTTTTTTTACATAAGGCAAAAAGCTCTCTGAAGCAAGTGTAATATTTGGTTTCGATTAGCCAAATCTAAGCCTTTGAAAAGTCGTGGTCCTTTTTTTGTTTATGACTAGTTCTAGCCTAGTCACCATATCTAGGACTGCCTGGCTTTTTGAATTTGGTGCAAGCACTCCCCATTCCACTACTCTTGCATTAAAATCTCCAGAAACTATAAGGTGGCTTTCTATACCATCCTTGATGGTATCTTCAAGGTAAATTATTCTTCTTCTGTATTCCTCGATACAATTGTTTGGTAAAAAGTAGCTGCTGACAAAAGTAATGCCTTTACTTTTAAAGCAGACTAAATGTCTTGGCAGATTTTGTCTTGTCTAGAAACTAAAATAGTTAACATATTTGTTGCATTACTAAGCCACTAAAGTGGCTTATTGTTTCTGTACTGCTCGCTCATGAGCGCTACGTCTACCCTTCTTTTACATAAAGTTTGTGGCAGAGGGGCTTTTTCTTCAATTGCCCCGTTACGTTTTCTAGGAGAGCTTAAGGCATTATTATTATTATTATGATTCTTATTATTATTATTATTGTCATCATTAATATTGCTACTACTACAATTATTATTATTATTATGATTATAATAATTATAATTAGTATCATTATTATATATTATTGTTATCATTATTATCGTCATTACAATTATCTTTATTACTATTATTATCTAAGTCTTTATAAAAACAGGAATAATTTATGCAAATATGATAACTATCATTTAAATTTTGAGTTATGTCGTAATTTTCATCATTACAAACTTTATTATCATCATCATCATTATTATTGTCAAATTAATGAGTCTTATCTTTTTTCTTATTATCAGCATTACCCTTCTTATTATTTACATTATAATCATTATCATTATTATTATCATAATAATCATAACATCATTATTATCCTTATTTATATCAACATCATTATTATTATATTCATCATCGCTACTATCTTTGTTATCATCATTATTTTTTATACTATTATCCTTATCTTTATTATTTATTAACATTTAAATAATTATTTTTTTTTTCGACGTCGTTATTATTATTATCACTGTCTTTTATAACGTTATGATTACCATCATACTTGTTATCATCGAGATTAGTGTTATTATAGTCGTGATGGTATCTGATCTTTATGTTCATTATCTCTTTAATATTTATTCTTATCATTACCATCGTCATCAGTGTTATTATATCATACATAATTTTAACTATCATAACCATTTACTTCCATATTATGATTATAAACATTGATTTTATTATCATCAAGATTCTTATTTGTGTCATTATTATCGTTGACATTGTTATAATTCTTATCTTCATTGATATTCTTGTCATCCTTACTAATATTGTTTTTATTATTATTATTGTTATAATTGTTGCTACAATCTAAATAATTATCATCATTATCATTACTATCAATATTTTTAACTAAGTATTCATCATTCAACAGTTTTTATCGTTACTATTCGGAAAATTATTATTATCATATATCCTTACACCAGCTGCATTCTAATAATCAGTATTGTTACCATTATAATGATTATGACCGACATAAAAACTATAATTATAGTTATTATTAGTATTATGTTTATTATTAATATTATTATTTTTTTTTAGTATTATAAACATTAGTATAATCATTATAACTATTATTTATGTTTTTATCATTACAATCTTAAGAATTGCTTATGTAATATTATGATTATAAACCCTTAATTAACACGATTTAATAATATGATTAGGATTATTATTATCATAATATTCATCGTTATTATTATTAATATTCTTACGACCCATTTTATTATTACTATTTACATTGACATTACTGTTATAATTCTCTACATGTGTATTATTCCAAGCTTTGTTATAGCAATCATCTCTTACATTATGACAATCACTTTTAACATTTCTATTATTATAAGTACTATCGTTAGTATAAACTTTAGTATCATCATAATGATCTTTTTTTTTAAATATAATTATTATAAATATAATTAATATTATTACTTTCATCAAAGTTGTATCACTCTTATAATCATCATTATTGTCCTTATCATTATCTAAATCATTATCATCCTATTATTTATCATTATCATTTTCATTATCAACATCGTTATTAACATGATTATAATAATGACTAAAATTCATAATTTTTTATTATCACCAGTACCAAGGTTATCGTTATTATAATTATTCTGACTATCATTATTTTAATAATGATCTTCATTACTTATATTGATATTATCTTGAATATTAGTGTTACAAGTATCATTATCTTTATATATATTTATATTTTTACAATAATAATTTTCATCATCAGTAACATCATTATTATTATCATGATGTCTACCACTTTTAGTATCTGCAAAATTATCCTTGTCATCATCACTTTTATGATCTTTACTATAATCGTTATTAGCATTATCATCATTGTTCTTATGATCAGTAGCATTAAAAAAATTAGAAACTTGATTTTCTTTACAGTTTCTAATAATACAATTTTTATTATCACTCCCTATATCATTATTCATTGTCATTGATGTCATCATTATGATCATTGTTAATATGATAAGTATTATTATGATTATAGTTAGTAATGATGATAGGGATTATGATAATCATCATCATCATCATCATCATCATCATCATTATTATCATCATCATCATCATTATTATCATTATTATCATCATTATCACTATCATCATAATTATTATTGCCTTTACTAGCAGGTTATCTCTTACTATTATAATCATCATCATCATTATTGCTATCATCATAATTACCATGTATGTTGTCATCATTTCTTTGATTATCGTTATCATTTGTGTTACTAGTGTAATCTACATTGTTGTTATTATTATTGACATCTTTACTATTGTAACAATATCTATAGTTACGAACGTTAGAAGCATCAGTATTACGGATATTATCATTATTATACAATCGCAATTATTTATATCGTTGTGATTTTATCTTTAATGATAAACATTTTCGTTTATTGTGTTATAATTATAACCATTCATTTAAATAAGCATTTTTATTATCCACTATATCACTATCCTAGTTATGATTATCGTCATCGTAATTATTTAAATCATTATTATCATTATTTTTTTTATTATTATTACTATTACTGTCACTATCACTGTAAATATCGATATTATCATTACTATCAATACAATCTCTAGTGTTGTCATCTTGGTCACCATCATTACTATCATTATCGTTATTATTTTTATCAAAAACTTTATCATTATTGTAATTATTTTCATAATTACGGTTATCATCATTATCTACATTATCATTGTTATCAACATCATCATCATTATTATCATCATCATAATGATTATCATTTTTTTATCATTGTCATCTTTATTGTAATTGATATTTGTACTTTTTTTCGTTATGATTATAGTTCTTATTAAAAATATCACATATACTTTTATTATCGATTTTTTCATTATTCATATTATAAGTAACATCATCTCCATTATAATTAACATAACTACTAATATTATTGTTATTATGACATTTATCACCATTATCATTATCTTAATCTCTACGACTATGATCATTTTCAATATTTTCATTTCGGTTGTATCAAAAATCATCATTAATATAAAAATTAGTATAATCAAATAACATTATCATCAAATTTATTATACGAATTTTTATTACGGTTGTTGACCTTGTGTTTATTATTATTACTTAAATTGAGAGAAATATGATTATTATTATTGTCATCATCATTATTATTATCATAATCATCGTCATTTTAATCATCATTACCCTAATCATGACTATCGTTGTTGTCATTTTCATCCGTATTATCTTTACTACTATCGTAATCATCAAATTATATTTATTTTTATAATTGGCATCATTAATGTAATCGCCTGTTTATTAGTATTATTCACTCAACCATTACTTTTATAATCATAATTATTATTATTATTATTAATTTAATTATCATAATAAATATTATCAACTTTATTGTCATAAATATTTTCATTCACTTTACAGTCATAAGAGTTATGATTCTTATTTTTGTTACCTCTATCACTATCAGGATAACAATTATTATTTTTTTAATGATTATTGTCAAAACTATCAGGATTATCAAGAACATTATTTTTCTTTAACATTACAACTATCGTCATCGTTATTACTAAGATTATTATTGAAGTTATCAACATAATTATCATTATCATTTGATCAAAATTTATTATTGTTATTATCGTGTCATCGTTATAATCATTATTTTCAACATCATCATAATTAATAGAATTATCGTAATCATTGTTGTTATCATTATTGTCGACATGAACATTATTATTAGTATTTTTATTATTATTGTCATTATTCTTTTCGTAACCATTATTGTTATTATCACCATTGTCAAGCTTATCATTATGATTATTGTTATTATTATTATTTTTTTTTTTCTGAGGTTGTCCAGAATGCCCTTATGCACGACAAAAGGGTGTACCGACCCTTCCCTGTGTTGGACTTGTTATGACCATACCCACTAAACTAGCAAGACCTTTCTCCTGGGACACGTAGCTCGAAATCTGCTTTTACATTTACTCTTCAAGCCAGGACCTTGAAAGCTCAGCCCATGGTTCGGGATTTTTGTAGTGTTTCGTTACCAACTTGTCTTATAGCTTTTGTGTCCTCTAGGATTATTTCTAGTTTCCGTTATGCTTCTAAGCTGCTCTTTTCCTTTTTCTTGAAGGCTAAGAAAAAAAAAAGACAGATATTTCCTAGTGCAAGCCCAAACCCGGCCACCCCCAACAAAGGCGCAAGGAGCGCACTTAACGCAGCGCCGAAAGTGCAGGGATCTGGGCCACCGACGTACAGCCACTCATCCGTAGAACAGTGATACTGAGTTGTTCTTAAGAGCCCGCATTCAAGCACCAACGCAAGCCCCTAAATTGCTCACCAACCGCCCCGTGACTACGTCCCAAAAGCCCAGCCAGGAGAAAAAAAAGAGAAAAAAGGGAAACGGAAGTGAAGCACTCGAAAGCATGGGCCGCCAGGCCGCAGCCCCTCATCCGTATAAAGGTAATAGAGTGAAGTGATTATAGGGATTTTGGGTGCGCTTAAATACCCACGCAGGCTCTTATTCCAGACAACAACCGCCCCGCGGCCACGCCCCAGCGGCCCACTATGGGTCAAATGGGTTTTTTTTTGTTTAAAACCTAATAACTTGAGAAGGAAAAAAGATTAAACAAAACTTTTTTTTTGGAGTTTTAAGCTAAGATAATAGAGAATAGAGGAAAACTATAGAGAATGTCTCGTCGTTGAAACCTAACCTCAAAATTAATCAGAAAACTCGAAAAAACAGTATTTTTAGCCAAAAAATCAATCAAATCACTTTATAACAACACTGTCACTTTTATTCTTCAAACAATTCTAACTTTTATCACTAGAGTTTGAGTTTTATACTTCCAACATAATCTTAAAATTCAAGATCGCAGGTAACAGTGTCAGAAACCTGATATTATGTTAAGAATAAGGAATACTTCGAAAATTCTATTTAGAGCTTTTAAATAAAGGAATAAAGAATAGAGAAGTAGTATTAAAAAATATCATATTGTTAAACCCTAACCTCTTATTTGATGAGAATACAAAAAAAAATATTCTTAGCCAAAAAATCGTAAAAATGACTTAATTTTCACTTCATGACATCATTTTTTTCATGGATAGTAAATACTATTCCTAAAATTATATTTTTGTACTCCTAACATAACCTCAAAAGTCGAGATTACAGTTTACAGTGTAAGAAACTTAATATTATAATAAGAATGAGGAATAATTCGAGAACCCCATTAAGAGCTTCAAACTAAAGTTATAGAGAATAGAGGGATAGCATAAAAAATATTATATTGTCAAACCCTAACCACTAAATTGATTAAAAAACAGAAAAAAAATTTTCTGAACTGAAAAAACATTGAAATGACTTTATTTCCACTCTATAGCAATTCTTTTTTACGTGATCCTAACCACTATCACTAGAATTCAATTTTTGTATTTCTAACGTAACTTTAAAATTGAAGATGATAGGCGTGTAGTATCAGAAATCTGATGTAATAAAAAGGAAAAGTAATAATGGGAGAATGCAGCTTCAGCACATTTGATAAATTTTTATTTTTGTGACTGTCATACAAACTTTTCGTTCAATATCACATATTTATGACTTTATCATCAGGTTAATGTATTCGTTCCACTGCAACAGATGTTAGAAAAAACTGCTGAACGGTTATGCGAAGCAGTTGCTTCTGATTGGCCTAAAAATGCTTTGAGTAAAGTTTTGTTGTCCGTTACCACTAAAATTGATGGTGCCTCTGGTTACGCTAACCCTCAACAAAAATTTGACAAAGATTATAATGATGATCGAAGCTCACAACAATCACTCTTTGTATCTGGTGCCCTGATTATACAACTTTTGAGTCAGTCTAATCCTAGATATTTTTGGAATCATCCAATGCCTCAGAGTTATAGATATTTTAGACCTCTGAGGATTTTACATGAAAAAGAGAATGAAGAAGTTTTTTTTAGAGAATACAACCGCCAGAGTGCCGAGATAAATCATCTCAAGTCATTTAACTTTACCATGCACAATGGAAATGAGGCCAGCGTCAAATTTTCAGTTGCAAAAACTCTTTTTGATGGAAAAAGTGTTAATGCTATTTGAGGCAACAGAGCAACCCAAAGGTGCCCTGTATGTTTAGTAACAGCCCACCATTTTAACAACGAAAACTTAAGCTTCACTCCTATCGAAAGCTCATTATCTCATGGATTGGGTTTCTTACACTGCGAGATAAAAACATTTGATCATGTACTACATATAGGTTACAAAATTGATGAAAGAAGATGGGATGTAACTAAAGATATATAAGGTATCTTCCTATATTTATTACTTTTTTTCTCTTATTTCGTATATTTATTACAAAATAAACATATTTGGCTACTATTTATTTGGACTGTTTGGCTACTGTTTAGAGTGTTATTTTATTCGGCTAGAAGGTTATTTAGTCCTTTGTTTACTGAGGTTTCAGGTTATGGAGGTATAAAACTATGTACCTTAAGTACTTATATCTGTATTACAAATTTCAGAATCAGTTGATTTACGCACCAAGCACGTACAAAATCGAATATATGAAACGTTTAAAGTAAGACCAGATTAAGTTATTCACGGAAAAGAAACATGTAATACTGGTTATCTTGCTCGGAAATGTCTTCAGGAGCCTAAGAAGTTTGCAAGGGCCTTAGGAATTGATGAAAATTTAGTTATCAATCTCGCAACTATTTGTAAAGTTTACAGATTCGGATTACAGCTTCAATTAGACGAAATTGAGCAGTTTAGTAAAAAAACGTACAAGCTCCATTATCAAAAGTACCCATAGGTACGTATGAATCCTTTAATGCACAAGCTTTTGAAGCACGGTCCTGCTATTGTACGACAATTCCCCCTTCCTATCGCTTATTATGCTGAAGACGCTCTAGAAAGCATGCACAAAATTCACAGAGAGACTGTTAGAGAGCATTCAAGGAGGAACAGTCGTGAAATACTATTCTAGATACTTTCAAAAGAGCGGTCTATCTTTTAGATCCAGTACTGTCAACTGTTTATTTACATAGAAGAATGGCGATGCACAAAAAAAGAGAAATTGCTCCAGAAATTAAACGCTTTTTAAAGTCCGGGTTAGAAAAGAGCATTAGTTTTTTCAATTTATGTGTGATTCAATAATTAAAATTATTGTATATACTTTTAGAGAGTTAACAAAAAACTTAAATTGGCGGTAGTGATGAAAAATAGTGGCAAAATAAATTTTCAGAAAAATTCAACCATTTTTCATTAACATTATCGAACAAGAGTCATCTGTAATTACGTTGGTGTACCTATAAAATGTTTATCCTGCTTTTCAAACATTTTCATTAATTTTTAGTATTTAACACACTCACTATAAGTTATTTCAATAACGTAAATTCAGAGACATCAGTTACTTGTAATGAACATTATGTAAATGTACATATATCTACATAAGCTCGTAATTTATTGCACAACAAAGCCATAGGCAATCATGTTGTGGTTTGCTAAGTATTTATTTGTTGTTTAACAGAAGTAAAACAAACGAAGTTTAACCGTAGACTATTAAAAAAGCTTATTTGATTCATTCTTAGTTTTCAGTAAAATTTTATACGATTTATTTTCTTAAATATTATTTGTGTTCCTTATTTTATCCCCCCCAGGTCAATACCTTATTTAAATAATAATAACAATGTTTATTTATTAATTTTTGTTTTCTTTCAAATTTTTTCATCCAGTCTGAGAGTAAGATTTCCAAATTGAATTTTCGACACACTTTTCCTCTATTTTCCATTATCTTAGCTTAATACTTTTTACGTATTTTGTAATTATTTCTTTTCCTTCTTAAGATATTAGGTTTCTGAAACATCTAACCCAAAATCTTATAATATAAGATAATGTTAGGGAAATTCAATTGAACATTCCGTGAAAATAGCTATTAATGTTTGAAAAACAAAAAAAAGAGTTGATCTAGTCATTCTGAAAATTTTTTAGTACGCGGAGAGAACTCTGACACTACGATAGTATAGAACTCTGTGTACTACGTGAGTATGCAGCAGCACACACTGTAGTAGACTCGTACTGTACTTCTATAGCATCTTGCCGTGCTGCTTTTGCTCTGGAGTCATACCAATTTGGAAAGAACGTTATTAAGATTTTTTTTTCAAGGTTAGTACTTAACGATCTGAGATTCTCAATATTTCTTCTCTATTCTTCATCGTCTCATCTCGGAGCTCAAAAAATAATTCTCCAATTATTCTTTTTCCTCCTCATAACGTCAGATTTCTGACACTACAAGCCTGTAATCTCCAATATTTAAGTTATATTAAAAGTACAAAAATTAATATCTCATGATAGTAGTTACGATCATTTAAAATAATAATGTTATAAAGTTAAAATTAAGTCATTTTTAAGATTTATTGGCTCAGAATATTTTTTTCTTTTTTTTTAATCAAATAAGAGGTTAGGGTTAAGCAATATGATATTTTTTCATACAACTTCTATATTCTCTATTACTTAATTTAAAAGCTCTAAATAGCATTGTCGAAGTATTCCTTATTCTTAACATAATATCAGGTTTCTGACACTGTTACCTGCAATAATCTCGAAATTTAAGGTTATGTTGGAGGTATAAAACTCAAACTCTAGTGATAAAAGTTAGAATTGTTTGAAGAATAAAAGTGGCAGTGTTGTTATAAAGTGATTTGAGTGATTATTCAGCTAAAAATACTGTTTTTTCGAGTTTTCTCATTAATTTTAAGGTTAGGTTTCAACGACGCGGCATTTTCAAAATTTTTACTCTATTCTCTATTATCTCAGCTTGAAGCTCCAAAAAAAAGTTTTGATTATTCTTTTTTCCTTCTCAAGTTATTAGCTTTTAAACAAAAAAAAACCATTTGACCCATAGTGCAGCCCCCTCCCAAAAGCTCCGCTATAACTCCCCCTTAAACCCCCGGGCGCCGCAGCAAAAACTCACACGCCCCCTCGATGGCACTGGATTCATGCTTGCCCCTTCTCCACTCAGTTGTCTAGAGAATCATCCTCCTTTTTGGCACGGAGAACTCTTTGTATGTACTAGGCTACCGCTGCCCACCTTTCTTTATTGAGTAGCATATCATCTATGATGTTATCGGGATTCAAAATTCAAATTTTTTCCTGCAGCATGATTCATTTAGCTTACCACTTAATGCAGTCGAAGAACGAATGTTCTGCGTCATCTTTGTCGTAGCCACAGTACTTGCAAGCAGCTGCCCGTGTTTTTTGCATCTTGTTGAGGTATGAGCGAAAATACCCGTGATTAAAAAAAAATTAGGTAAGGCAGTGATCTACTTCTCCGTAGTTCCCCTATGTCTATTTCTTTACATCTTATATCAGGCGTGCCTTTTATCTACCTCTATATTTCTCTTTCCATCTATATTGCCAGCGTTTCCAGGTGATTTTTTAGGCTTTTTTTGGCCTCTATTCTTCCTAAGTTCTGCTCCGTGAGGTGATTTAATTGTCCTTTCCTCGCAAGGAGGTCGATAAAGATTACGCCCGCTATCACCATTATCGCAGACTCTTAGACTGTGCGATGGGCGCAGGCTGTCTTAAAGGCTCCTGTTCTTTGAACTTGACCAATTCTAACTCTCTTTGTTTTAACGCTTCTCATCTCATCTCCCCATATCTCAGCCTTATACAGAATGATATTGTGGGCCGTCGACATAAGGAGCCTGCGTTTTTTAGGCTTTGGTCCTCTAACGGTTGGCATGATTCAGCTTAATGCAGCTACTTTTACAACCACCTTCTCAGCTGCTTGGCTAAGGTGGCTCTAAAACATGAACTTTCTATCTAGCGTCACCCTAGGTATATTACGGCATTCTTCGTCATGACTACTTCTTCTTGTACCTTAAGAAAGATAATGATATGTATCTTTTTTCTTATCAATAGTACCATCTCCGTCTTCCCTGCTGCAACTTCAAGTCCATGGTTTTTTACCACTAGAGCCACTCCCCACATAACCTGGTTAAGTCGTATCTCAACAAGTTTTATCGTGCGTTTGACGATCACCACAGCAGCATTGTCTACATATTATACTAAGAGCGTCTTTTCTGGCATTTTCTGGCAAAGTAGTCCATCGTATGACTTGTTCCAAAGATCAGGTCTAAGTATGAATCCCTGATATACCCTGGAGTTATTTTCTTCTTTGCTTCGCCTTCTGTTGCTGTGTAGGTCAAGAAGCGGTCCTTAAAATTATCTCTTTATACTCTTAAGAGATAGTCTGGTGTTCTAAATGTGTATTCCAGAGCGTTAAGCATGTCCTTTCATCTTGCCAAGTGAAAGGGTTCTTTACATCTAAGGTCACCAGAACAACGACAGGTCTCGCTCCATGGGATATGTCTCGAGTGTTCTAAACTGTTTTTACTACTTCTTACACTGCTCCTATGGTAGACCTTTTTTTTTAAGTTCTTTCTGCCTGTCGGATGAGTCTTCTGCCTTTTGTGTGACCTATAAAAAAAATCCTCAAACATGCATTACGTAGGTTTGAGAGCAGCTGTAGGTGATTTGCTAATACTGTCCTAATGACTTGTGCTAGTAAACCATCTGGTCCAGGAGCTTTTCCGTTTTTAAGCATTTCATTTTTAGTTTTAGTTTCTTCTTAGTAAATAAAGGCACATGTTCTATAAGCTCTAAGTCTGCTTGATCCTCGAGTTCTGAATGCATCAGGAATAGCGTATCCACGATATGCCTCATGGTATCCGCGTCTTTGTTTGCAGTTGGTGCAAGTCTTCCCAGTTTTCTCATCACTATTTGGTATGCTCTGCCCCAAGGGTCGTTACTTACTTTCCGGCACAGAGTCTGCCAGCACTGCTTTTTGCTGTTTTATAACAGTAGCAGCAATAGCAGCTCGCATCGTCTTTTTTGTAAACTGGTACTCGAAGTACGTATGTCCTGCCTCTGGTCTGTTTCTGGCCCTTTTATAAAGGCGTCGGTGTTAAAAACATTGGCGTCTTAATTTTGCTATTTCCTTGTTCCACCAGTAAAATAAGCGTTTACCATTTCACTTTTTTTCTTGAACATAAAGGCCTCATATGCGGTTTTTAGTAGTTTCATGATGCCTCGGTAAGCTTCTGTTCTCTTTCTGCTGTGTTCAGGTTTTGTCCATCGCTAGGGGTAGCAGCGATGCCATTCTCCACTTTTCTCGCTAGTCGTTCTGTGTTCCGCTTCTTAACATTCCACCCTGTGTTTCATGCTATGCCTCTTTTGTCTATTGTATCAGTGATTTTGAAGACGTTATATTGGTGATTACTGCCATTGTAGTCTTCAATGACCTGCCATTCTTTTACATTAGGCAAACAGGTCTCCAAAGCCAGCGTAATGTCTGGTATCAATTAGCTAAATTCTGGCCTTTGAAGAGTCATGGTCCTTTCTACACTTATAACAACGAGTCCTAGCCTTGTTTCCTAGCCACTATATCTAGCACTGCTTAGCCTATAGAATTGGTTGTACGCATTCCTCATTTTACTGCTCTTGCACTAAAATCTCCAGCAAATAATAGGTCACCTTTTATGCCATTCCTAATTATATTTTTAAAGTTATTCATTCTTTTTCTCTATTCCTTAAAACTAGTGTTTTCTGGAAAAAAGTATCTGACATACGTAATGCCCCTACTATTTAACCAGACAAAATGTTATTCTGATTCTTTTGCATCTTAGAAGACTTTGCCTGGTCTAGAAACTGAAATGGCCGACACATTTGTTGCGTTGCTAAGCGACTAAAGATTTCATAAGTTTCTTTACTGCTTGCTGATAAGCGCTACGTCTACCCTTTTTTACATAATATTAGTGGTAGAAGGGCATCTGCATCAATTGCCTCGTTCATGTTTCCTTGAAGAACTCTAAACATTATGTCAGGTTTCTTCTTTTCTGTCCAGGATCTGTCTAAGGGCCCTGCACGCTGCAGATCAAATTATTAATGTAATCATCATTATTATTATCATTCTTATTACTATTATTAAAATTGTTAACATTATAACTATTTTACCCTTTAGCATCGTTAGGTTAGATAAGGTCATTCTTATTATTATGACTTGTTTTATAAGCATTGTAACGGTGACTATTACTATCTTTGTTATTATTATTTTTATGAGTTTCATTATTATAAAAATAAGTATTACTATTTTTATAACTGTAATTTCCTTTTTTGTTTTATGCCCGAGAAATTTTACTGTGCATAGCACTGGCTTAATAACTATCTCATTTGAAGAGTCATGGTCCTTCCTTCGCTTATAACAACGAATCCTAGCCTTGTATTCTAGCCACCATATCTAGCACTGCCTAGCCAATAGAATTCGTAGTACGCACTTCTTATTTCACTGCTCTTGCATTGAAGTCTTCAGCAAACAATAGGTCACCCTCTTTGCCATTTCTCATGGTATCTTTGAGGATATTAATTCTTCTTTTGTATTTCTCAATACAAGTGTTTGGTAAAAAGTAGCTGCTTATATACGTAATGCTCATACTTTTTAACCAGAAAAAATATCTTGTTGATCCCATTGCGTCTTGGCAGATTTTGTCTGGTCTAGGAACTGAAATGGCTAACATATTTGTTGCGTTGCTAAGCCTCTTAGGTGGCTTGAAGTTTCTGTACTGCTCGCTCATGAGTGCTACGTCTACTCTTCTTTTACATTATATTTGTGGCAGAAGGAGATCTGTGACAATTGCCTCGTCCATGTTTTCTTGGAGAACTCTGAGCATTATGTCAGGTTGTTTTTCTGTCCAGGACCTGTCTAAGGGCCCTGTACGCTTTAGATTCAGGGACATGATTATTACTTTCTCCACCATGCGTGGATTTACTGCATAAGACACATCGTGGTTTGGCCTTGCAGTCCTTAGCTCTGTGTTTTTCTTTACTGCATCTCCAGCTAAGGCCTGATTTGTCTGGGCCCTAACAGTCATTTCTTGTGTGCCCACATTCCAGGCCCCTCTAGCATTGCTTCTTGTCGTTTTGGCCAATGAAAATTGTCTTCTTACGATCCAATTACCTGCGAGTGAAAACTAGTAGACAGGTTTTTTACTGCAAGGCTACGAAGTATGCTTACTTTTCTTCACTGTTTTAGGCACCTTCTCATGGCTGAGGAGCCAAATCTGGCAAACATATTTTTTTTTAATTTAAGAACCATAGTAAGGGTACATGCCCATGAAAAGAACAGTAAATTAACGTAGGAATGTTCTTATACATGCACAATTAAGTGATGCGTAAAAGAGGTATACTTAATGTGCAAACACGAGGAAAGAAGTGAAAATGTAAATTTTATCACTAAGTATAAAGCTAAATTTAGAACAAAAGCAAATGAAGATGACTGTGACACGTTTTCATCGCTTTTTCAGTTTAATTACAGAATTTAAATAAGTTTATAATACTCTCTATAACTGACTCACTTCATGCATATGATTTAACATTCTGGAAATTTAGGGGGCATTAGTAAATAGTAAATGAAAAGTTTAAGCAGATGATCATTAGAAACATTTTGTTTGTTTCTGTCGAAATTTTTTACTTTATTATTATTTTTTTTTATTTAAGAGAGACT
Organism: Copidosoma floridanum; assembly: GCF_036245765.1. NCBI lineage: Eukaryota > Metazoa > Arthropoda > Insecta > Hymenoptera > Encyrtidae > Copidosoma > Copidosoma floridanum. Next base: position 307,323 of record NW_028321899.1, read on the forward strand.
AGTCACACAATTTTATAATAATTTAATCATGAAATTGAAAACTCATAATTATATGCACAAATTTTTTAACTCAATTAATTATTTTTTAAGTGCTCCGTATTTCTAACAATCCAAATTTCAGTAGTCATTTTAAAACATACGCAGCTTTAAGTATAATTTTTAAGGTTGTCAGTACAGCTATAACTACTTATTTATCAACCTTACACGTCATTACTGCTATGTACTGTACGGGATGCTCCAGAGGATATTTATGATTATATAAGACATCAAAAGCGTAGTTCTGTGTCCCTTGAACAGCTAAGATGGGTAAGGTCTATACCTTTTTGTGGATCATTTTGCAATTTTTGAGATTGATTCCAAATTTGGGGGGATTTTTTTTTTAATACAATTTATCATTTTGTTCTCACTTATTTTATTCATGTTTCCTTTAAAAATATTATTCATATGTCTGCAACGTTTTCTATTCAGATACAACATAATAAACATATTTTAAATACTTATTCTATGAGCCAGTTTGTTACTTAAATATATTTTATCGGCAAGGCTAAATTACAATTTTATAACACTAAAGTAGTTCTTGGAGATTAAAACCCAACTTTTCTATTCTACAACTTATTATAAATAATAAACATCCTATTTGTTCAGGCCAATTGTTCTTCAACGACTCAACTATGAGCACCTTTTTGATAACAAATAAAATCTTCACCACAAGCGTCGTCTCAAAGACTGTGATTAGTTTAGCTAGGTAGACGCATAGAAATAAAGTTTGCGAGTGTAAGAGATCTGTTGTGTTTTATGTGTCTTGTTTAAGCCCCCTCCCCCTTGCAGCACCCATGTGTTCTACCCATGTCACGGTACACTTGACGGTAGTGTAACGAGGCAAAATGGCCTCTATATTCCAAAATGCTCTCGCTGATGCAACGTGTATACAAAGAGCATTAATTTGATGCTTCTCCGAACTGTTTGTTTTTCGGTAGCTGTATACACGCTGAGAGGAGGGGACGAGGACGCCAACGGACAAACAGTTGAGATGCAGAGACACAGCAGCGCCAGCAGAAAAGGACAAGGAAAGTGCGAACGCGACCACCGAGACACAGCAGCTGCTAAGTATGAGAGTGACTGCGAGAGGAGATACGTGGCGGCGGCAGTGGCAGTGGTCATTGCTTGAGCAAGAGATTGTGAGTGAGTCTGGAGTAGAGCCTCGAGCTGCACGCTTAAGCGCGAGCAGTGAGAGCTTCGGTGGTTTTGCGGGATTTTGTGGCGAGAGTTGAGGGAGAGAGTTTTCGAGAAGGTACGTTGAGTGTTGAGAGAAGAGAGAGGAGTGTGCGTGCGAGACAAGAAGCTGCTGTGTTCTCCCCAGACGACGAGGTCTCCAGGTCGAGGACTACGGCCGCTGAGAGAAGAAGCAGAGAGAGAAGAGTTGAAAGAGAGAGAAGAGAAAAGGTGAAGCCGCAGGACGAACGACCCGCTCGAGGACACCGGACGACATCATGCCGGGTTGGACTCGCGGACGTTTGACCAGGAGGTGAGGCTAGAGAGAGAGAGAAGTAGTGTGTAGCGTAGACAGTGTGTGTGAGAGAGAGAGAGAGATCGTAGTGTAGACAGTGCGAGAGAGAGTGAGAGAGAGTTTCGGTTGACGAGACGAGGTGTTCGAGAGACCGTGAAGTGCATGGGAGGGCCGCCATTTTTCGTGCGTGTTGTCGTGTATTAGGATAGATAGTAGAGTAGAGAGAGAGAGAGTGTATAGCAGTGTGAGAGATTGGGGACGGAGTGTGAGTGTGTGCGTAGTAGTGTGGGTCAAGGACGAGCAGGAGCCCTTCCTGGTCCCGGACAAGCAGGACGTGGTGGACGAGTGCTCGTGGCTCGCGGGGTGCGAGGCGAAGTCGCTGCACCGCCGTTCAGAGGACGAGGTTAAGCGTTGTGTCATGTATTGTAAAAGAAGATACTGTGTATTAGTATTAAGTGTGTTAAATAAAGAAATAGTGAAAGGTTTTAATTTGTTGTGTGTAAATTAATAGTTCTTTCCGTAGAACCTCGGGAGAGCTCCCGCGCCTATCCCCCTTTTTCAGAAGCAAAAACCCAAGAGGTAAGAGGGACAACGGTGACGAACGCGATCGAGATTTGCTAACGCTGCGTCGGCGCCTCATTTTATTTCAGGTCAAGAAGCAGTGTTAAAGAAGTCTTTCTTAGCCTACCCGTTCAAATTTCATTGCCCATGCGAGAAAAGAGCCTGAAGGCTAGCACATTTGTTTAAGTAACTGTAATCCATGTTAAAATGGATCATCTGTATGATTGATCGGAAAAATATCATCAGGGATATTCTTCTCTACAATTTTAACGATTTCTGTAAATATTTTTTTTTTCTTTCGTAAAACATTCTAAATCCTTTTTAACAATTCTCATGCTGTTATAACATTCAGTGATAAAAAAATCGGACGACCTCTATTTTTTATTTCTGTCAAAGCTAAATAACTAGGTTCTGAAGTGAGTGTCAAAGGGCATTGGTAATATTTTGTTTTATTTCAATATTGATCGAATAATAAAACCAGCAGAGTGACTCACGACATTGTCTATGTATTTTTTTTCTTGTTACTTTACCATAGAAAAGTGGAATCGTAACATCATTGTTCAACGTTGCACAGCGGATTCCTTCTGAGAAGTTATCGCCTGGGGCACGTTGTTTTCATTAGCGTCACCCATGTTTGGTTTTATTCGAGAACCAACCCCAGATTTTTTGACTAGATTTTTTTTCGGCGTTTTGGTCCATGGGAACTATTTTATTCCGTTCCAACCACCTATGGGTACAAGCTTTGACCACCCCAGTACCTTGCAGCCATACACTCTTGGAAAGCTTGCCTCCACCCACCACCCAGGGAGCATGTGCCCCATAGACTGACTGCCTCAGCCTGCGGGTTATAATAAGTATTATTAGTACTATTGCTACCTTCTTTATCATTATCATGAGCATCACCATGATAACAATCGTCATATGATTACTTAAATCATTTTTGTTATGACCATTATTTTTCGGATTATTGTTATTGTTAGTATGATTATGATGACTATCTCTTATCATTATTATTTTCGCTATAACAATCATTATTGTTAAGGTGTTAGATCTTTTACTTATTATTATTATTGTTATTATTATTATTATCATTACTGTTATGATTATTATTATTATTATTTTTTTATTTTTATTTTTTGTTCATTCTTTTTTTCCGAGGTCGTCGAAATTGCCTTTATGCACGATAGAAGGGTGTACAGATCCTTCCCTGTTTGGGACTCGTTATGACCATACCCACAAAACTGGCCAGACCTTTCTCCTGGGACACCCAGCTTGAAATCTGCTCTCGCATTTTCACTTCAAGCCGGGGCCACGGAGGCTTAGCCCCTGGTTCGGGCTTCCTTTAGTTTTTTGTTACAAATTCGTCGTGTAATTTTTGCGTCTTTTAGGATATTTTCTATTTTTCGTCATGCATCCGCACTGCTCTTCTTTGTTTACTTGGAGAGATAGAGCAAATTAATAAGCAGATGGTCCTTGGTGCGACCCCAAACCCAGCTACCCCCAACAAAGGCGCAAAATAGCGCAGCCACTGCAGAGCCGGAGGGGTAGAAACCTGGGCCTCTGAGGTACAGCCGCTCATCAGTAGGACGGTGATATAGCGAAGTGGTCTTCGGGAGCTTGTCCGCATTCAAGCACCAACACGAGCCCTCATACCTCACACCGACCACCCCGTGGCCACGCCCCAGCACTCCACTCCCAAGGACCTATCACCCCCCCCCCTAAACCCCCAGGCGCCGCAGCAAGAAGCACAACCAAAGCCCCTCCTGATGGCACTGGATCCACGCTCGCACCACCTTCGCTCAGTCGTCCAGAAAATCATCCTCTTTTTTGGCCCGGAGAACTGTATGCATGTATTGGGCTGCTGCAGTCAATCTTTCGTCATTAAGTAGAATTTTATCTATGACATTGTCGGGATTTAAGGTTCCAATCCCTTCCTGCAGCTAGGGCTTCCGCAAGACGAGACAATACGAGATTCAAAAGAATCTTGTCTTGGTCTTGAAAAATATCCAAATTTAAAATATTGTCTTGGTCTTGTCTTGGTTTTTCATAAACGGTCTTAGATTTGTCTTGTTTAGTCTTGTTTTTTTGTTGATAAATATAAGGATTGGTTGATGATTTCGTATACATGTGTGTGAGTATGTCTATTGTATAGTCTCGTACTTACATAATATGTTATAACGTATGGAACAGCGGGGAAACTTGGTTTGAAATGGGATTGATGTATGGGAAGGAGGCTGAAAGTGGGTTAATTAACGTTTAAAGCCCAGAAAATTGGATATTTAGTATAAAGATTATGATCAATTCTATTTTTTTTTATAGAGGGCACGTAGAATTGTGAAATAAATAAGAAATATTGGATCATCGTCTTTAAATTTCTGGTCTACTATTAAAAATAAAGAGACCTTTAAAAAAACTCCTTTGCCCTAGGAAGGAAGGGCCTAAAGCAGATTACCTGTTGTGGCAAAGCGAGAAGGCACTACAGTAAATAGGAAAATGATTTAATTAATTATTTTAATATCATTTAAATGTTAATTTTAGTCAAACTTAATCACCCTTCAACAGCTTAAGAGACTGGCTTTTAAAAATATAGCGATATTTAGATCTAAATAATTACTAGATCAGTACCTTAAAAAATTGAAAATAGTAAGTCATATTTCTAAAGCAAATGTCTTATTTCTGTAATAAATTACTGTGTTTTCCTCTGATATTTACTCACTAAATAAAAAAAATTGAAAAAAATTAGTAAAAAATTATATCAGTGCAAATAAGATACCTGCCAAGCAACCCACTTTGCCCTACCTGCTTCGCCCGAGCACACGTTTTTTATTTAAGTCATGTTTACCTTAAAATCTTTAAAACGAAATGCCAATATTTTGGACATAATTTAATTTTTAATGGGCTTAAATTAATAGAAAATTATCAAAGATTTAAGAAATGTATTCGTTTTTGACTGATCAGGAAATACATACGTTTGATTTATTTTATTAAGTTACTGATTTTTCAAACATTGCGTGTAATTACGCTATACCACAGTGTAATGGCTCCTTTGGGAGTGAGTAAAACTTGGAGGTACTCCAGTAACCTTGACATACCCACACCTTGCCTTTTGCGTTTCATGCGCTGGCACACAAGCACCTACTCGCTTTAGGCCACCTTCCCTTACAGTATTCACCAGGGCTGTTTAATTCAATAAGCGTAAGATTTTAAACTCTTCTGTTATTGTGCAAGATATAATAATCATAACCCTAAAAAAAACTATAATTACTATGCACATATATGAATTAATGAAGTTATGGTTAAGATGACTGTTTATTTATTTTGTAATTATATAATTGATAAATCTCGCAAAATAATTAAAGAATTTAAATCTCGCACTCAATGAATCAAACTGCCTGCAGTGTACTGATACATAAAACAGTACTAATCGTAGGCGTGCCAGAGTGAGAAAGGTGTTCTGCTAAGAGTGCAGTGCTGACTGTTTATTCTATCTTTTCCATTTTGCCTCACTGTCTATGTAGACAAACAATTTTATATGCCGCAAAAACTACAAATCTTGCTCGCGTAACTGCGTGAGTAACACAAGATCTTGTAATTGGTCTTGGTCTTGTTACATTTATCTTGGTCTTGGCTTGAATGTAGTCCCGCACATCTTGTCTCGATCTTGGCCTTGGTTTGTAAGACAAGATGAGAGCAAGATCGAGATTATCTTGAGTCTTGCGGAAGCCCTACCTGCAGCACGTTTCGTTCGGCTTGCCACTTGATGCAGTCAAAGAACGAATGTTCTGCGTCATCTTTGTCGTAGCTGCAGTACTTGCAAGCAGCCCTTTATGTTTTTCGCATCTTGTTGAGGTATGAGTGAAAATACCCGTGATTAAAGAGAAATTTGGTAAGGTCGTCTCTTTCCCCATGTTTCCACTCTGTCCATTCCTTGGCATCTTTTATCAGGCGTGCCTTTCATCTACCTATGGTTTCTCATTTTATCTATGTTGCCAGCGTTTCCAAGTGATTTTTTAGATATTTTTTTTGGCCTCCATTCTTCCTAGATCCTGCTCCATGAGGTGCTTCAATCGTCTCTCCCTCACAAGGAGGTCGATCGGGATTACGCTCGCTATCATCATTATCGCAGACTCTGAGACTGTGCGATAGGCGCAGGCTATCCTCAAAGCTCCCATTCTTTAAACTTGGCCAATTTTCACTCTCTTTTTTTCGACGTTTATCTCATCTCCTTATATCTCAGCCCCGTACAAAATAATAGACTGAGCCGTAGACATAAGGAGCCTGCGTTTTGCAGGCTTTGGACCTCTAACGTTTGGCATGATTCAGCTTACTGCCGCTACTCTTGGTACAACCCTGTCCGCTGCTTGCCTAAGGTGGCTCCAAAACGTAAGCTTTTTATCTAGTGTCACCTCTAGGTATTTTACGGCATCCTTTTTTATTACTTTTTGTCCTTGTACCTTAAAGGGGATAATGGTATCTATCTCTTTTAATGTCAATAGAACCATCTCCATCTTCCCTGCTGCAACTCCGAGTCTGTGGTTTTCCATCCATGGAGCCACTCTTTACATAACCTGGTTAACTCGTATCTGGACAAGTTTTATCGTGCGTTTGACGATCACTTCAGCAGCATCGTCCACGTATCTTTTCAAGAACGTCCACTCTGGCATTTCCAGTCGAAGTAGTCCGTCGTATGACACATTCCAGAGATTGGGTCCAAGTATGGAACCCTGGAATGCCCCTGGAGTTATTTTCTTATTTATTTCGCCTTCTGTTATCGTATAGGTCAAGAAGCGGTCCTTAAGATAATCTCCTAATACTTTTAAGAGATGGTCTGGTATTCTAAATGTGTATTTCAAAGCTGGAATTATGTCCTTTCATCTTGCTGAGTTTAAAGTGTTTTTCACATTAAAGGTCACCAGAATAACGAAGGGTCTGGCTCCATGGCATACGTCTGGAGTATTTTAAACCGCTTTTACTACTTCTTCTACTGCTCCTATGGTAGAACTTTCTTTTCTGAATTCATACTGCCTGTCAGAAAAGTCTCCTGCGTTTTGTATGGCCTGTAGAAGATGGGCCTTGAGCAGCTTTTCGTATATTTTTTCAGGCGTATCCAGCATGCACAACGGCCTGAAAAATGATGGAAAGTTAGTCTTCCTCTTGCCTTTATTGATCGGTACCAGCCGTGCCTTTTTTTAGGGGGTTGGGAAAAACCCCCTACGCAAACATGCATTGCATAGGTTTAAGAGCAGCTGAGGGTGTTTTTCCACCACTGTCGTAATGACTTCTGCTGGTATATCGTCTGGTCCAGGAGCTTTTCCGTTTTAAAGTGATCCAGCTGCTAGCTACAGTTTCTTCTGAGTAAGTGAAGGTACCTTTTCTATGAGCTCCAAGTCTGCTTAATTCTCGAGTTCTGGATGCGTCGGGAATAGCGTATCCGCGATATGCCTCATGGTATCTGTGTCTTTGTTTGCAGTTGGTGCAAGTCTTCTTAGTTTTTCTATCACTATCTGATATGCTCTGCCCCAGGGGTCGTTATTTACTTCCTGGCACAGAGTCTGCCAGCACTGCTTTTTGCTGTTCTTCATAGCAGCTCGCACCGTCTTTCATGCAAGCTGGTACTCGGAGTACCTTTGTCCGGCCTCTGGTCTGTTTTTATCTTATGATATAGTCGTCTGTGTTTGAGACATTGGCGTCTCAATTCTGCAGTTTCCCTGTTCCACCAGTAAGTTGAGAGTTTGCCGTTTCATTTTTTTTCTGGGCATGGAGGCCTTGCATGCAATTCTTAGGAGTTGCATGGTTGCCTTGGTAAGTTTCTGTACTCCTTTTGTTGTGTTATCGTTTTGTTTGTCGTTTTAGATAGCAGCGATGCCATTCTCAACTTTTCTCGCTAGTCGTTCTGTGTCCAGCTTCTTAACATTCCACCCTGTTTTTCGTGCTGTGCCTCTTCTGTCTATTGTATCAGTGATTTTGAAGACGTTATATTGGTGATTACTGCCATTGTAGTCTTCGATGACCTGCCATTCTTTTACATTAGGCAAACAGGTCTCCGAAGCCAGCGTAATGTCTGGTATTAATTAGCTAAATTCTGGCTTTTGAAGAGTCATGGTCCTTCCTACGCTTACAATAACGAATCCTAGCCTTGTATCCTAGCCACTATATCTAGCACTGCCTAGCCTATAGAATTTGTTGTACGCATTCCTTATTTTACTGCTGTTGCATTGAAGTCTCCAGCAAACAATAGGTCACCTTTTATGCCTTTCCTAATTATATGTTTAAAGTAATTTATTCTTCTTCTTTATTCCTTGATACTAGTGTTTTCTGAAAAAAAGTATCTGACATACGTAATGCCCCTACTCTTTGACCAGAAAAAATGTCATTCTGATTCTTTTGCATCTTAGAAGATTTTGCCTGGTCTAGGAATTGAAATGGCCGACACATTTGTTGCGTTGCTAAGCAACTAATGCTTTAATAAGTTTCTTTTACTGCTTGTTTATAAGCACTGTGTCAAACTTTTTTTACATCATATTAGTGGCTGAAGGGCATCTGCGTCAATTGCCTCGTTCATGTCAGGATAGTCAACATAACGTCAGGTTTTTTTTTTCTGTGCAGGACCTGACTTAAGGCCCTGCACACTTCAGATCCGATTATAATTGTAATTATCATTATTATTATCATTATTATTACTATTATCAAAATTATTAACGTTATAACTATTTAACCCTTTAGCATCGCTAGTATAGATAAGGTCATTTTTATTATTATGGCTTAAATTATCAGCATTATCACGGTGACTATTACTATTTTTGTTATTACTATTTTTATGAGTTTTCTTCTTGTTACTATTATTTTTATTTTCATTTTATGCCTGAGAAATTTTACTGTGCATAGCACTGGTTTAATAACTATCTTATTTTCAGCATATTATTGTCTAGCTACTTACCAGCTTACGTTACAGCTGTTATTCCAACATTTCTTACGGTTTTTTATTTCAAAGCTTTTAGTTTGGTGTCGTTTTTGTCATTATTATGATATGCTCGGCATCTTTCAGGATAACTTAAGCTCACTTAACTTCCTTACTGCGTTGGACGTTGTTTACCTTATTGACTGTTTTAAAAAAAAATTTTCACCATATAGTATAAACTTGTTACGACAATTATTCCTTTTTTTCGTTATTTTTCCTATTTTTACCGTTTGATTCAAGCTCACTACTTTATGATGAACATCAAAGCAAATTTTTTTATGTTTTTTATTAGAATACGTGGGTAGGGCTTATGTTTTTGATACAATAAAGAATAACTCAAGCACTATTTAGTATTTGTTTTCAAAAATTTATTGATATTCTATGATAATCTTCTTATCATCAACAATTATTCAAATGGTGAATAAGCATTATATTAGTAATATAGTAAACCTTATTTATTAAAAGTCTTATCTTTATCGTTTTTACATTTTTTTTTTTTCAAAGCATTGTCAGTAGTAATTATTTTCATCATTATATTGTTAGTTACGATTAAAAAATGGTAATAATCATTGCTAGAACTAATTTGGTCCTTAACTTTTATGAGTGTGAGCTTACTTTTCAAGTCAAAGTTGATAGTATTAATACTTTTTCGTTATTGAAATTATCGACTACTGCGAATGTGAGAATTATGTTTACATTAAAAGATATCATTTTAATTTTAAAACGTTTGTTTTGTTGCAATTGAACACATACACTTAAAGAAAAAAGAAAGTCATATGCCTGGGTATATTGTACTTTACTGTAAGTATTGTGACTAATTTTAATATAGTTTCAAATATTTTAGGTTTAGTGTTTCTTCAATACAAAAATGAAACTAAAAGAGCCTTATTGCCTAATGAAATAACAAGTATCGACACAGTTAAGGCACTATTTGTTAGAAGCTTTCCAAAACAATTAACAATGGAGTTTCTGGATTCTTCCAGTGTTAAAATTTACATTCATGATAACAGCAAAGATATGTTTTATGAACTAGAAGATCTAAGGTAAGTCAATTAGTTATAACATAAGACATTAAAATAACATAATGTGTTTTAGGAGTAAAACAGACGTTTAATTATTATGAAAATACTTATCGCACTGGACTTTAAAATGTTTAAAAAAATTGTAGATGGTCTGCCTTTCTAACCATACCTAGTTTCTATTCGCTTATGTTAGAAGAACTTAGATGGTAGCTTTATGGGTAAAATTGTTATTAAATTGCGCTCTAGCAAGGTAAAAAGCCTCTTACCATGCGCTCATTTTTTTTCTGAGCCAGTAAACCCAGGGTTAGACCAATATGGTTCCTTAATGTTAAACAACCCGATTTTTGCTTTATCTTACTGTTTGTTTCCCTGACTAAAGAAAGATCTGAAGAGAAAACACTAGAAGTTAGTGATGTTTAGGCTTATGCAATGTTTTTACAACGTATTTTAGACTAAGTGATCATGGATATCTTCCAGACATATGAGAACTGTTTTTGACACTGTAACAAAGTAGAAGGCAACTATTTAAGAAAGTTGTACCTGTTACTAGTATTTTTCTGAGTGAAAGATCTGTTTCTTGATAATATGAAACACTTTTATAGTAGTTGTTAAGTTATATGATTTATTACTTTCAACCGTAAAGAGTTAGATATTTTTTGTTTATGTAAGGAAGTGTTATGACAGTAAGTACAAACTGTAGCTTCAGAGAACATAGAAAACATTCTGTTAACTTTTAAGTTTTCAGACAAAACCAACTATTCAAATCATTGACTACGTACTTTTTTCATTAAAGTTACAAACAATCAATGTCCTTAAACGTTAAGAACGAAACTTTTCAATTATGTCTTTGATTTATCCAAGCTTACTACTAATTTCCTGTTTACTTATTGTATGGTCGATGATATCACACAAACGAATTTCTCAAAGCATTTCAGTATTTTTATTATATTTTCAGATGACCACCCGTCCTTTAAATAACATTAACACAGAAAACAATCATTTAACATAAAATAGTCCACCATAAAGGACATTGTGGGACTACTTGTAGCATAGTTCCTTTTGTTAATATCTTTTTATCTTAGCTTAAATAAGAAGCATTCATACCAAGTACAATACTGGGAACTTATTGAGATCCATACATTTTATTTAAAAACGAAAGTGATACTTTCAGCACAAAAAGAAATCAATGCTTTACAAAAACTTATTTATAAATAACTAGTGGTCCCCCGTCTTGGCTCCACCCGAGACTCACTTAATGTAACACAGTAGTGTGTTGACATGTTACGTGAAACGTTTTCAGTTAAAAATGTTACATCTGTATTTCTGACTCTTCTCAAAACACAAATCTTCTTGGTTAAAACATATTTGTTCGGAATCCATACAGTTTATTTGGTTAAATAATAAGCTGTAAGAAATGAAAAAAATGTAATTTTGCTGAAAAGCACCGTACGTTTCTTATGCTTTAAAATAATCGTTGGCCCTCAAGGGCCATTGATTTTATGTTTCTCCCATATAATCTATGAACAGGGCTTTTTTTTAAGCTGTAAAGACTTAAAACTCACAAAAAAATATGATTAAAAAAAAATTTTTTTTCTCTTATCTCACAATTTTATTACCACAGCAACAAAGTCCTGGAGCTCAATCTTTACATTTTTATTGACACAAGAATACTAATAGATATTTTACCAATTTAAAAATCTGAAAGATTTAAAGAGATTACTGTGAGTGTACAATAAGAATCTTATTTCTCAAGCAACGGATTCTTCATTTGTTGATGTCAACGATGCTTTTTTAATCTCTATTAATGTTCTGCGTCAGTTTCTTGGCACCTTAAATTGTATTCTTTAGACGCATAGAAAGTTTCTCTTTCAATACGCCTGCTAACGATTTTTGACATGGTTTACTTTTGTAAGCCCTTAAGGCTGTTTTTTGTTGACTTTGTTAGGTTTTTATAAATATGTGTGTACGGTAGTTCAACGTCCAATGGCCCTAAAAAAGATCAGTGAGCAAAACTCTTTCTTGGCTAAGGCTTCCAGCAAACGTGACTGCCTAGATTCCTCAGGGTAATCTTCTTTGGCTTGCTGTTATAGCACCAGACTGATCGTGAGGAAAACTACAACGTCTGAAGCAATAAAGCTTGTTGTAGAGCTCTTGAGATTTTTACCCACATCTCATGGTATTACGCTGGAGGCATAGGTGTCAAAAGTACTTTTTTTTGCAGAGCTTAGTCGTTCTGGTAATCCAAGGTAGGGAGATTGGTTCGTGATGCTTGCCCATTGGAGACTGTTATATTTTCTCCAGCTTACTCTTCCTTCATAGCTGTTAGTTTTTACCAGCAAAGACTTTGGAGAGCATTGGTGATTCCTTGTTAAATAATTATAGAGACAAGAGACTAATGTAATGTAGGGTCGTCGGTTGCTGGGGTTCCGAGCCTTGCAACGAACAAATCCGCTCGTGATGTCTGCCATTCAATAACTGACTTGGTTTGATAGTGGCTCGCTTTACATAGTCTTTGAGTCGACAAATTGTTTTCAGAAATTGTAGTAAATATGTATTTATTGGCAAGGTGGTTTAAACTTAGGTGCCCTGAAAAGATCCGATGAAACTGATGGTTTTGTAAGGAACGTAAGTACTTCTAATTGCTCTGATTCGTTATTATTATCCTCGGTGATAGAGGGCTAGCTGCAAATAGCTCGACTCTAATCTTTGGAGTCTTTGTGTACGATGACTGTACTGGAGGAAAGTACGCCGCTGACCAAAGACTATGTCATCTTCAGGTCGTTTCCCAAATAACCAACCGCTCATCATAAGTCAGGAAAAAGGGCCTGGAGAATACCTTCTCTGTAGGTATGTCTTTGAGACAACCACTAAGAAGGCCGTTGTGGCTGCCTGTACTCTTCAGGTCTGTCTTTCTTGGCTTTTATTTGGAATAAAAAATTCTTGACGGCTTCAGACCGAATGGTTGTGCAGCCACAAAACTCTAAAGTGTTCGACAAGGATATGCTCTAGCAAGACACGTCTACGGTTAGTCCTCCTGGAGAAGTTGACGTTCTGCTTGATTATTTTTCTGTGGCACTTATTTATGTTGGCTAACTGGGATAAAAACTGATTTATTTTGCTTGTCCATACAAGAAGACTGTCATTGGTAGTCAGGATGCCCAGCAGCACGACTAATAACTCTGTTTTAAGTGTACTGCCAATGAACGACTACGATAATCAACAACTAAATGGATCATCTTATAACTACTCTTGACTTAATTTCATTGCGGCTAGCTTCAATTTTACATCAACGCCACCTAGCGGATCCTATTGAACTAAAGCATAAAGCTAGCTTATTTTAGAAAATTTTAAGGTTTATTTATCGCTTTTGTTATTAACTTTTTCAAGAAAAAAACTATGCAAAGACCATCTCAGAACTATCAAGAATCAGTATGCAAAATTTTAGAAAATTGGTTCAGTAGTTTGCGTGGTTAGTGATTATAACTGTTGTACCAACTTTGCTTTATATATAAGTAAGAAAAAGAACACATCATTTGTTCTTAGTTCTGTGGGTCACATTGATTTTTGGATACAATACAATATTGAATGTTTATCTTACATCACCAAACAAAAACATTTTACATTGTTCTAGCTTAAATAACATTAGTAAGAATAATTTTTTTATGAAGTCACTGCAAGTTCTGAGTCATTATTAAAAAGCGTTTTAAGATCAAGTTTCTTAAAAACATTAAGCTTGACGACATTAGTGGCTGATGTTGTAAGGAATCTTGTTTATTTAAATATAATTCAGACTGACTCAATAAAAAATACGCTAATATGTAGGTATGTGCATAACACGTAAGACAAGAAATAATATCTCGGTTTAATAAGATAACTAATGATTATCAGTAAAACCGCAAAATGGTTGTCTTAACTGACTTAAAAAATCAGATTATCAGTGGTGAAAAAAAAGAAAAAAAGTAAATATAAATATAAGTTACTATTCTTTTGCAAATTAGAACCAGCCGTTTCTGAATTCCATAGACAGCCTAATAATAGACAAGACTAACCTCAAAATTCTTTTTATACACCTTAGACTGAATACTTTTTTATTCAGAATAAGAGGTCTGTTTTTAATATTTTTTTTAAGTAGAGAAGTTATAAAAATCTCTAACACCTTTGAACACTTTACCAGAAAAAAATTTTTTTTTTTTGAATAAATATTAAAGTTAAATATGTTGACACAAAAAAAATCTCAATACAGAATTGATATACAGTTTTGTAGTACTAACAAAATTATCATTACCTTATCCATACTATTACAGCAAGTTTCATCAACCATTGTTTTAATTTAAAAAGAATATCATTTCATACATTTTTGTTGTTACAATCTTTTACGAATGGCTTATGTTCAACGGTGCTACAGGATATAACTTGTGATGATATAACCTTTTTTAGCCTCTTATCATTGATCTTTATCATCAAAAGTTATCAAACCTATACAGCTCTTTATATGCAACAGCATTATTTTTCCTCACCTGTAAAAGTACCATGTTTTAAAATATAGTTTTTTTGTAATGCCGTTACCACAAGCAAGTAACTTCAGTTATATGAAGAATGAATAATCTCATACTTTGCTAACTAAATTTATGTACATTAAAAAATGGTGTCTTCCTCACGTAAGACCTTATTAATACTTTTCACTAGGACTATTACCTCAACTTTTTTTAAAACTTCTTCACTTCTTATTTTTTTTTTTTTTTTTTTTAAACTTTTAAGGACTTTAAAATGAATGTCTTTAGTTTCGAGGTTTTATGAGTTTTAATAAAAATAATTTTATAAAGAGTTGTAACGGGAATTTTTTAAAAGTCAGGGTATGACATCTTCAATGCAAGCATTTAGTTGTTGTCTACTATTGCTTTGTTGTCTAGGCCATCCATATTTTTTCTTTTTATTGAAAGTGATTTGCTTCACTACAAAAACAGTAAATATTTTAAGGTTCTGATTGTTAATACTGCTTTATGGGTAACAAATCCTGAACTGTTCTATCTCAGGCATTTTTCTTTTTAGTCTCTGTTAATTAGGCAAAAGTGTTCATTGCACCGGAAATTACCAGAGACTGACTTTTGTTTAGTGAACAAGCATTTATGTGTGCTACACATAATGTTTAAAGTAGGAAGTACGAATTGAGTTTGAGTTCGTCAACACTGCATTAGTAAGCGTTCTTAGACACTGCTCCACAAGCTGCATGTACAAAGAAGCTTGAAAAATTATTACTCAGTAGTTAAAACTCTAACTTTACGTTTAAGCTTCTTGCTTTCTTATTAACGAGACTTCGTATCGTTTACAAACAAAGTATTAGTAAAAATAAATTAAAAAATTTTTATAATGTCTAAAGTGAGTGATCACTGTTCTTAGAAAAAGTTAGTCCATTTACATGTGCGTGTGTGTTTAGAAGAGTACAAGTATTTGTGTAATCAGTCATATCTCACGAACACAACGAGCAATTACAATGATTTAAGGCTTAAAAACTTTTTTTCCCAATCTTTTTGGTAGCTCAAAAAAAACTTAGAGATTTATACCTTACTAAGGTTGTTCTAACAACTTTTAATGTCAAAAACTGGTTTTTACACTAATAAGTGTCAAAAATTTAGTATGCAAAGTTTGTAAGAATCTTAGCTTACAGCAAACAAAAAACCTGTATTTTTCATTTTCAAGGAACTTGTGTAGGCATTAAAGTTGGCTTATATTTACAAAATGATTATACTTTTTAGAAAAAAAGTTACGTTTGAAAAACGAGGTAACATACCATTGAAATTAATAGGAACAAACTATATGTATCCATATTTATTTAGTAATCCACAAATAAAAAATTCTAGTTAGATTCCGTATACCAGTTGTTTCAAGTGAAATAAAGCCTTTTATTGACAAAAAATTAAATTTTTGTAACAATACGTGAGAAGTGTTAACATAAAGAAAATTATGTTCTATACCTTGTTTAAAACATTACATTCATTTCTATTTATCATGATTAATTCTATTTACTATGCCCACCGCTAAAAGGTCTTCTTAACAGTCTCCTTATTAACAGAACTTTTGAAAAGTACAAATAAAAGGATCATAAGGTAATAAAACGTGAACATTAAATACATAATTAAATTCATATATAATCGCCCACAATCACTCAATCTTTCAGGCCGTAAATATCTATAATGGGAAATAGCATGACGCCAAGAGCACTGTTCTGCCCTCAAAGTTTGTGAGATTCCTTATACAATCTAATCTCAGTGATTCATGGTATCTTCTTATGTATATTGTTTTGTGGTGTACCGATAAAAAAGTTTTCTTAAAATATATTGCAGAAATATAGTAAATACTCATTCATAAGAAATTGAATAATTTACATGAGATATTGAACATTTTTCTTTTATTGATTCCAACAGCGCGTTTTAAAACTTTAGTAAATGAGATTGGCTTATTTGAAGCTTATTTTCCATTTGATTTTAAATATCTGTGTTAAACTTTTATGAATTCTATAGCATTTTTTAGTACTTTCATTTCAAGAATTGTATGATCTACTTTATCCTGCGACTTTTTAATATCAAATGTTTGTTCCATTGGTTTTTTATACAAAAAATCATTTGTTCCTCTTAGCATTATAAATCGCTTTTATATGTTTTCTGCACGTTGATATACTTATTTAGCAAGACTTAATTGTTGGTTATCCACTTAAAAAATTAATACAGAGTTTTTAATTTTAAATGATAAATGTTATATGAATGAAAACGTTACGTGCCAAAAAATTTCAAGTGCCAATTGTAACGATCATAATTGTATACAGACATGTTAATTGTTAATCCAATGTATACTCTTACAATAGAGTTGTTTCACAAGACGTTGCATATTCATTAATATAATTATTTTAAGGATCCACCTTTAAAATGGACAGAAGACAAGAAGAACTCATATGTTCAAAGTTTGGCTTGTATTGCCACCATCACGTATTACGAGATACCTCAGTGGGAGTGCGCAGGAACGTTATTAGTCTTACAATGCTCCTGACTCGCGATACACAAATTCTCAGGATCAATGATATTGCAAAGTATTGATTTATTGTTTGTCTTGTGCTACATCAGATACAGTAAGTCGCCAATGTCCCGGGGTCACTCCAGCTCGCAATACCCTGAAAATTCCCTGGTTTACTAGCTACCTTACATAGAGGATAGCTCTGATTTGCACTGACTTAGAAATTCGCTTTTACCTGAGGAACAAAAGAGATAAGTCACTGGGGGATGGAAAAAGCAAGGAGACTATAATAGCCCCTTCGTCGCTCGTTTGGCTGGAGTAATGTATGATATGGAAGGTGTAATATTAAGAAAAATTATCAAATATGCAAATGTGATTTTACTACTTATTGTGGTCTACAGTGCGAAGCTTCCTAGCTAAAGTGCCGGACTCATTGCTACTGGAAAAATGAATTGAACTGGGCTGACATGAGCCCTTTGTACCCTCTGAAAAGCGTTGTTGGCAGCCTCAATCAGGTGGCTTAGATATAATAGTTGCGATTCCTAGTATAATGAGTATCTCTGTATCATACGTTTCAGTATCATACATTTCTTAATGGCGTGCAGATTTAGATTGAAGGTAGGCTTGGTTTGATTGTATATTTCAGTATTCTAAATGAGAAAAGCATCAAAAAATACTTGGGACCTCATAATATGTAATATAAGAAGTATTTGTACAACAAAAGTTGTAGAATAATTATATTTATAACCCTTCAACAGTTTTTAATGCGTCTCCACACAAATTTTCTAAAAAATGCAGTTTTTTATCATAAAATCCACGTAAAACAAGTTACCAACATTTTTATAAATATTTTAAGACTATATTTATGTAGGAACTCGTGTACATAACATCAAAAAACCTTTACGTCAAGTTTTTGAAGATTGAACTCTAAGGTATTAAGTAATATATTTCATGACAAAATAACATACCTGTACAGATCACATTACTACTTTTTTAAACTGACAGTTCTCTAAATAATGTAAGTAACTAAAGTTTTCTATTTTCAAAAGTACGCGAGCAGTAATCACTTCATTTTCGTAGAGTCATAACAGCTACTACATTTGTTAAATAGTTAAAAAATAATAATTGATTATGTTTCGTGATATTCTTTGTACGAGTTAGGATACAAATACTTAAATAGCAACTATTTTTGGATTGGTTTTTGTTATTCTCGATACAAATTGAGAATAAGTAAGATCGAAAGGCATCTAAGGAGTCTAAGACAGTCTCAAATTTCTTATGAATATAAGCTACGTTAAAGTTGAACGTTGCTGGATACGCTGGATCTGTTGAATTTGTTAGAGAAAAGTGGCATGTCAGCTAGAATTCGCTGGATCTGTTTGATTTGATACCAAGAAGTGGGAAAAAAATTCGACTTGTTCCTAAAAAACATCAGCATATTTTAAGTAAGGGGATTATATCTAAAAAAAGATATTTGATTGATATACTAAATAAAAAGACATGTTAGAAACTTAAAAAGTTAAAAATACAGAATTGATTTGTACCACAACTATTGATGAAAAGCTTGAAGATCTGTGGAATAGAAAAGGCAGCTTGAAAAATAAATGAGACAGTTTACATAAAGGAGTGAAATGTATGAATAACTGTCTTGAAACAGAACTTCCAAAAAAGAGCCCCCCAACTTCTAAGACCCATTATTTTATAAACACACACAATGAACCGTTAAAAGCATTAAAGGAAAATGCTAAAGATAAACATAGATTGTTGGAAAAAAATGAAATCAGACATAACTCGTGGTTATTAATAAGTTTTAAAAGTGTTACCTCCGAATACAAAAAAGCTATCAAAAAAAAAAAAAAAAGACGACAGCAAAAAGGCCCAAGAGGCACTTTAAGCTAAGTTTAAGCTGCACCTCACTGCGCAACAAATGAAACAAGAGGCTTTTAAGCGATGTATGGCTAGAAGTCGTTTATACAAAGTAAACATATTTACTACATGCTTCCCTGGATCTGTAGCACGTGAAAAACTAATGTATTGAGACTCTGACTCTATTTATGACTATACCTGTAGCTTAAAGTAAGATTATGTTCAAAATAGTTGCAGTTGGAATTGAAAAATTAAAAGCTACTGCACACGAGTGAGTCAATGCTTGTTATAATATCACATAGGAAAAGGTAAAAGTAAATGTTGCAACACTTCGGCCCATTAAAATATAATTCTACCACCTGTATAGAAATTTTTCATGACGAGCAAAGACAAACCACATAGAGTAAAGGACATACTTCTATCACTTGCAGCTTTTCCTTTAAACTCTATGTGTTGCGTGGGGGATTTTCTACTTTTTAGTTACTAGAGGGGATACGTATTTCAGTTTGTGTGTGTTGTCGACGGCACATTGATATTTTTAATAATTTTGTTTTAATGTATGATGCATTAAACACTATGCATACCATTTTTATAACAAATCTTCTGAAGGTAGGTAATCAATCTTAAATTGTAAGCTCATCACTTGACAAAGAGCTATTTCATGTAAATCGAACTAGTTTTTATAATCCATGACCTTCATTTTTTCTCAGTATTGTTCCAATATTGCCTCCAAAATAGTAAAGTCCATGATAATGTCTGAATAACCAATTATTTTGTCACTGTGCCTTTTTACTTAACGTTTGTTAACGGCAATGTGGTGTTACCACATAATGGGTAGACAACTACTTGTTTAAAGCAACGGTAGAAATTTACTCTAACACTTTGCATTTTTTTTCATCTTGAAATACTAAATGTCTACCACAAAGTCAATTGCGTTGTATGTACGGTTAAACATGCCACCAGAAATTGAGCAGGTGTACTTACATTTTTGAACAGCGAACGTAACTATATGTAAATAGCAGTGCTATCTGTTTGGCTCGTTTTCCGCGATCAACGTCAGACAAAATGATGGCACGCAAGCCCTCCTTCGTTCTGCACGCGGACTGCTCCTGCTGAGCTGCCGAGCCGCACGCAGGCTGACGGACTGACGATCGAGAACCCAAGGAAGAAAGAGCTGAGAGAGATCACATCTACAGAAGTGATATAATTGTCTGCAATTCTGTACTAGGCACTAGATCAATATTCAATAAAGATTTTTAAAACTGAACATTGGTCCTTCGAGCCAGATTCCGAGCGAGTAAGAAACAAACAGCAACCATTGCAGAGCAGGTGTAAGCCAAGGAGAGCATTCAGCACACAACATAATGTGAGTATACTATTACTGATGTCAAAGTGTTGGTTGTATTAAGCCATCGCGGCCACCACCATGCCCACGGTCTGGCTTGCGTTGCCTGATCATGGCCACGACGAGGTCGTGCCGCCATTAACGCGTGCCTCACGAGCATCCGCGTCAGAAGTTGAATACAAGGCTGCCACGGCCACCGCATAGCCCGTGGTTCAGCGCTTGTCATACATACGGCCACGGCAGACATGAAGCCGTGTCGCTGGTAGTGGTTATTTCGTCAGTAGTGGCAGCCACATTGCCTTCCTTACGGGTGTATCTATACCTTGTCATGACGAGAGCAAACGCAATATGGGCAGTTTGTCAAGGTTAGCATTTAACCTCTTTCTTAATGCGTGATGCACGCAAGCGTCAACGCGCCCACATAAACGTGTGGGTGCGTATGTACGTGTGTGTGTATACATAAGGTGTGAGTCTCTCTCTTTCTCGCTCTCTCTTCTCCTTCCCGTCGTATAACCGCACACAGACGTGTTAATTTGTGGAAGTGAGGACAAAGCCAGGCTCGGCCCGACGGCAATAGCAGCTTCGTGCAACCGTCAAGCTCATGATTGCTCTTTCAGGTCCAACAAAGGCTGGGCTAACCTATTTGGCGCCCAATGCACCCTGGCAGACGTCATCGCTCGTTTCGCGCTGGCCGTCATGCAAACTGAGCCCATGGCCTGGACCACCAGCCTCGTCGAAGTGAGGCTTGAGTTGCTGGATGGCTACTGGAGCGACTTTCAGGTCAATCATCTGAAGCTCATCGAGATGCCTCCTTCCGAGAAGCAGGAGTCACTAACCCAAATGTACTCGACATCGGAGGCTGAGTACATAGAGTCACGCGCACACCTCTACAATGCGAGAATCACCCTCGCACCACCCCCTGGCAACAGTGGCGCGGGCCCCGGGCGCGCTACATCAAATTGTGGACCCCACCTGCCCTGAATTAGTATTCCCGCCTTCTCCCGGGAAAGAGAAGACTGGGAGAGCTTCCGGGACCTCTTTTGAGCACTAGTGCATAACGATCAACAGCTCACCGATGTCGAGCGCCTATTTTACTTAAAGTCTCTCATGGAGGAAGATGCCAAAACAGCCCTCGACGCGATCCAGATCGTTGGCGCCAACTACTCGACCGCTTGGGCCGCGCTCAAGGCACGGTTTGAACACCGCCGTCTCCTAGTACACGACCATCTAACGGTGCTACGCAACATCAGGCCTTTAAGGGACGAGTCGGCCAGAGGTCTGCGATGCCTTCTTGATACGCTGGGTCGCCATCAGGACCAGTTGCTAGCTTTGGGCCGTCCTGTCCTCCAGTGGGATGACTGGTTGATCTCTTGTGCAATGACCAGCATGGACCCGACTACCCGGCGTTCCTGGGGGGACGAGCTCAAGTGGTTCGAGGGCACCGACACAAGGGCTCGGATTGAGACTGCAACTTTTGCCGCCATGACGAACTTTCTTCACCAACAGTACCGCGCTCTCAGCTCTATTGAGTCATCTTGCCCAGCGTGGCCAGCGAGCACGCCCAGAATCCATCCACCAGCTTCATCATCTTCTGGGCGGCACTATCGCTCCCTCGCAACCGGCGCAGCTCTGCCTCTGTGCCCGTCCTGCAGCGAAACCCATTACCTGCGGCACTGCGCTCGATTCCAAGGCCTCGACATGCATGCTCGGCGAGACCTGGTCTACCAAGCCTGACTATGTTTTAATTGCCTTCGAACGGGACACCTGTTGAAGTTCTGCCCCTCCCGATCTGTTTGTCAGCACTGCCGAGAACAACACCACAGCCTGCTTCACGACAGCAGCCGTCAACGGCCATCGGACCCATCTGACGGTCTGCCATCACCAAAACGACCGAAGGCCGATCCCGTCGGGGCAACCCGTGCCGATGACCTGGGCCTGTCGCCCTTTTCCTGACTCGCCGTGCTACCGACCGCTCTCGTTTAGTTGAGTGGTCCATCCGGCCCGTCTTGAGCCTCTGGCCGACCCCGCATTTGGTACACCTAGTCGTGTGGACCTGCTCCTTGGTGCTGACGTCTACAGCCGCATATTAAGGGTGGAATCCGTCTGTCGAGGCGACATTATCGGTCAGCACACGATCTTCGGCTGGATCCTCGTCGGCCGTGCTCCTGGCCTGCAGCTGGCAGCCTTTACTATTGGCTCAACACTGCACATGGACGGCGCACCGTCTTGTCATCGCAAGCTGGCTGCGCTGCTGCAGCGCTTATGGGAGCTCGAGGAAGTACCGCAAGTCAGCCGCCGCGCTCCAGAGGACATTAGATTAGATTAGATAAATATATTTATTGGACCATGGGGTAAAACCCTATCGGGCCAGTATCAAAATAACATTTTTCAAGTATTCCAATAACAATAATTCCATAGTATTCATTAATACATCATTTAAATTTGATTTAAGGTTAAGAAGATTAGTATAATAATATAATTCTCTCTACAACAATAGTGACATGACAACTGAAAAACATCACTCCGTGGGTGAGCTGTCAAAAAGTGGATTATTACAACTGATAGTATAACACTTTAAATAAGTAGCAATTTGGAATATACTAATAGTCACTAAACAATAATACTAAGAAAAATTATTTTGATATACATCATTATTACTATATTTACAATTTTTCTAATTTTTTAATTGATGATTAAAGATTAAAGATTGTTCGAGCTATCAGCTGTCAAGCAGTATTACCTTCAGTGAATAAACGTAAACATAATCTGTAGCTGTAAAAGATTATTAATGTATAGGTATATATAGCAAACTAATACAATGTAATACAGTATGGAATGAAAAGCAAAATAAAATGAAACAAAATAAAATAAAACAAAATAAATATGCACGCGACAGTGTAATCAGTCAGAGTGTCCCAGCCCGATTTTCCCACTCACCAGTGTCACGACGTAAAAGTTCGTGGAAGATATCACTTTTGTATTTAGAAAGGCCGTCAGGCGCAAAGTCAGGGCAAGGTAAGCCATTAGTGAGGTAAGCTGCAGTGACAACAAAGGAGTCTGTCCAAGCCTGAGTACGATGGTTACCAATGTAAAAAATCTCATTTTGCTGTCGAGCGGAGTGGCGCAAATCAATTTCCGACCGAAGAGTAAAGCGCCGAGCAAGCGTCTCTGGATTTTAGTGAGTTATCAAATTGTACACGAACGATGCTAACATAAGCTCGCGCCTATGCTTGGGTTTCAGCCATCCAAGCTTTAGACGATAGTGTGCATCATACGCAATGTTTCCGAAGACAAACCTGACACATGCATTAAGTAACCGATATAACTTCAGTTCACGAGCTTCGTCAAGGCTATGGTAGACCGCAGCTGCGTAATCAAAATAGGACAGTATCATAGATTCCACGAGATGCTTGCGTAGATCGAGTGTAAGAGAGTGACGATGCTGTCGTAACGTGTGTAGAGAGCGATACACCTGTGTGGATATATGGTCAATATGAGCAGACCAGGATAGATCATTGCTCAGCCAAACTCCCAAATTTTTGATCTTAGTCTCATACTCGATGTTATGGCCCAGGACTCTAATCCTATCGAGAGCATCCAGATTCAGACGTGAAACAAATGTATGGCTACCCATAATTATCGCCTTGATCTTGCCAGGGTGAATGTGCAAACCATTTTCAAGAGCCCACCGTTCAATGGCAGCGATATCCTCATTTATCAGCCTAATTGCTTCCGCTACATTCTTACATGGCACTGTTAGGAAAATTTGAAAATTATCAGTGAAAAGGATGTGCTTACAATGACTCAGACAACTAGGCAGGTCGTTGATAACTATAGAAGAAAGTTTTGGCCCGAGTATGCTGCCTTGAGGCACGCCACAAGGTACATTAGCCCAGTCTGACATCGGGTGTTCGTCCAGTGCCGTTTTCTGTCTTCTACCACTTAGATAGGAGTAGAAGCATTTTAAAGACTTATCATCGCAGCCAAGTATTTACAGCTTTTTGAGAAGCTTAGGATGACTCACTGAATCAAATGCCTTGGTAAAATCAAACAAAACAGCGATCGTACAACAACCATTTTCAATCCCGTATGTAACATCCTCAGTAAGATTCAGAAGAGCCGTTTGCGTATTGTGACCGCGTCAAAACGCAGATTGGTACGGGTCAAGAAAATTGATTCTGTCAATAAGGGCTGATAGTTGTGAATTAATACAACGCTCGCAAACTTTGGAATACTGTGATGACTGAGCAATAGGGCGAGTATCAGATGGGGATGTCGGGGCTTTGGATTTACTAAGGGGCGTAATAATCACTGATTTCTATGACTCAGGATATTTTGATGTGCTAATGGAGAGATTAATAAGGTATTGTAATAGGCAAGCAATTTTCGGTGTGAGAATTTTGATCATATTTACAGAAATACCGTCCTCGCCAGCTGATCTAGATACCGCCTTCGAAAGAGCAATCAAAACATCAGTTTTAGCAACATTTTTAAAAGAAAAGATCATGTTGGGATTCTCTGGAAGTGGCAACCATAGGGCATCCGCCAGGTCAGGCATCGTTAGCGGTACAACATTATTCATGATCGAGACATACTAACTATTTAATTCCTGAGGAGTAAACAAGTTCGAGAGTTTCAATTTTGTCTTTCCAGTGACCCTCATTTGACGAGAAATATTTCATAGGTAGCTCGAATCATGAGAATTCTGGAGTTTTAAGGAGAAATAATTGTTCTTAGCACAATCAAGTGCATTATGAACTGAAGATCTGAGTATCCAAAACCTGACTAAGTCCATGTTTAGCCCCGATTGTCGATATTCTTTGTAAGCTCGATCTCTCTCCTTCATTTTCTTTCTGATAGTATCATATACCCACGCCTTTCGCCGATTTGAGAAAATCACTCCATGTTTAGGTGCATGCAAATCAAATGCATCACTAGTAGCTATGGTAAGTGGCATTGTCAAGCAATCAACATCATAGATAGGTTAAGTATTAATAAAAAATTGATTGACACTATCTGCGAAAGAATTTATAAGATCGAGTTGATTTATTTTTGGTAAGGATCATATAAACTTTATTGATGGTGGAGTAGCACTAGCATAATGCCGTAATGTCACCTCTGTCCAGTCATGTCCAGCTGCAAAAGGGGAGTCTGATTTGGTATATGTAATAAGATTTGATATGTCATTAATTAAAATAAGATCAAGCCATGTGTGTGTTTGTCTGTTTCGGTAAACTGCATGATGAGTAGGTTCGGAGTGAATTAGATGTAGGTTACAAGAGTTGATGGCATTAGCTAGATAATTTGAATCCTATGAAATTGAAGACATGTCTACATTGAAATCTCCTACAACTACAGAGAGAGAGAGAGTAGAGGGCAAGGTGTTGAGTAAGCACATTAAATAATTGAATAGGATAAGCAGATTTTGGGCGTCGGTAGATAGTTGCAAATAATAATTTAAAGGCACCCTGCGAAATCTTGATTATAAAGTATTCAGGTGTATTGTCGTAGACAACATCTGACCTTGCCAGGACGCAAACCTTCATAGCATCGTTAACATAGAGAGCCACGCCACCACCCTCTTTTCCCTCCCTATCAGTGCGATAAATCGAATAGCCGTCAATGGAAACTATGGAATCATTATCAAGATGGTTTAAAAAGGTTTCTGAGACAGCAAGGGCTATATACTGACTGTTTAATAGTTTGTTTTCAAGCAGTGAAAAGTTTGTTTTTAGTCTATTGATATAAATATGGCCTATTTTAACATTGGAAGAGCAACTAGATGATAATGGATGGGATAGTGGATTTCATTGCGTATTAGTTGTGGCTGAATTGATAGGAAGTGTGGCAAGATCAGCCTCGGTTCGTAAGTAAATATGAGCAGATCTTTTTGTCTGACGCATGAAGACCTTATAGTCACGAACTATTGGACGAGCATAGTTAAGGTTTTTTGCTGCTGCAGTTGCCTTTGACAGTAGTTGATGCAAAGGCTTTGGCCATATAGCGTGCAAACTCAATTAACCCATGCCACCAGATCCAAAAACGGTAGTGTTATTAGCTGCAGCAAGATGATAAGCCTGGGACAACAAACGATTCCTAGCAACCGAGGAAGATAACTCTAGCACAATGGCCCTTGAAGAAGATGTGGCTGCTTGAGTTGAGGATGCACTAGTCCGCTTGTAGGCCCAATCACGTGTAAAAGTGATCAAAGGCAACATATGCTGCAAGTCAATGGCTTTTAAGAAACATTTGATAATATCTTGGTGTGATAATGTTAAAATCTGTGAAATGCCTGAGAGTAAAACCTCACAACGATCGGTGGTCACCATAGACCCGTCCTACAATGAGACAGTAGCAGTGGCAGTATTATCAGCATAAGCCTTTTTTATAGGTTCCAAGCGCTGAAAGATCTTGGTAAGACAATTCTCAGCCGCCGTAATACGCCTGTCCAAAGACCTCTGCATCTCCTTGATCTCCTTCATATCAGCAGCATCGGTCACCATGTATTGCTGAAACCGTAGTGGTGGATCAGCCATATTTTCAGCAGAAAACTCTGCGACAGGACAAACGCCTGAGACAACCATAGATGATGTGTCAACGCGTGCTGTTTTGGTTGACTGCTCTGATGATGGTGACGGCGGAGATCTGAGTTGCTTGTTGATCACCGATGATGGGGTTAAAACAGAACGATTTAAGTTACTCAGCTTCAGGTGAACTGAGGCGTTTGGTACAGGGCAATGCTTTGAAGAACCAAGAAAAGAATAATCAGTGGGGTAATATGTATCTAGATAACTCGTATGGAATCTCTTTTGTCAGACTGAGCACACTACGTCGGGTCCACAGTCACGCTTTAAAACTCTTTTACAACGTAAACAACTGCTTGACATACTCACTCACTATTTACTACACTAAGCCCCATCTATAGACGTCGTTGAAAGCTACGTAATTAAAGTAATCAGAGCTACACAGTAAGGCACTCTGTCGATAAAGCAGAACAACTTAAATTATATTGTAGGTTTAAATGGGCTGTAGGCAAACTAAGCACAGTGCGTGGCAAAGGTCGTCAATAGTCGTCCTGGCACAGCAACAGCCTCACAGTAGCAGAGTTGAGGTTATGGAAACAGCAGTCAGAACGAAAACGGAGTTACCAGTCCCCAGGAGGCCTATATTACCCAAGAGTATTAGGTGAGTGCCTTCCTGGCTCCTAGTTTGACTCACCTACGAGAAAAAACTCCACAAAAAATTCAGCAATTGTTCTTGGAATGGTAAAAGATAAGAGCACAAGAAGTACACGTTGGTACAAACTCACCGCGAGAGAGAGAGATTGAGTGCGAGCGCATCTTCCTCGATCACCATCGTGCTTTGGATGGTCGCTATGTCGTTCATCTGCCATTGAAGAGCGACAGTGCGCGGATGCTCGGCAGCAGCCTGCAGAGTGCCACGGCCGCCCTTCACTCGTTGCATTGTCGCCTCCAGCGGACCCCAGCGATGGGTGCTGAGTATGTGCAATTAATAGGAGAGTACATCGCTCTGGGCCACATGAGGCCGCTGCCTGACGATCTGCGCACGGCATCGCCCCGACCAGTGCACTATATCCAACATCACGGCATCTGGCAGAGTAGCGATAAGGGCCGCAGGCTTCGCGTCGTGTTCAACGCCTTGAAACCGACATCGAGCGGCTATAGCTTAAACGACGTCCTCTTCACGGGCTCTAGGCTGCGAACCGCGCTCCCCAGCGTGCTTCTACGCTGGCGACGACACCAATTCGCCTTCTGCAGCGACGTCCACATGATGTTTCGTCAGATCTGGATTGACAAGCGTGACGTCGACCTACAGCGTATCTTGTGGAGCCCTGATCCGAACCCACCGCCCACGCACTACCAGTTGTTAACAGTCACCTACGGCGCTTTGTGCTCACCGTACCTCTCCTTGCGCACTGTGCAGCAGCTGTGCAAAGAACACCGTTGGCCCGAGGCAGTTCCCGTGGTGATGAACGACCGTTACGTCGACGATATACTCTTCGGTGCCGACGACATCGCCACGGCCCGACATATTCGTGACCAGCTAATAAAACTTCTGCAAGCCAGCAGGTTTCCTCTGTAAAAGTGGATAGCCAATGTGCTCGAGCTGCTAGACGACCTCCCCGATGACGCACAGTGGTCTGAAAAATCATTCTAGCACGACACAAATCAAAAAATTTTTTGTCGCAAATTCTAATGATCATTACAGAGTCTTATTGTAAAATAGTTAAATTAACTGTTTTCAACCATAATATATCCAAGAAGGTCAAAACCTGTTCTTACGGCAATAGTAAACTTGTTTTTTTAATAGTTGTAAATGATAAAGTGGCATAGTCTGTTCAAACAAATATTTGTTTTTATTTTTGTTTTTTAATATTCCGTTGGGTAAGATGGTGGTTTCTATTTATTTTTAAATTTCGTAAATTCTTAAAGTTTTTTGATTTGTATTTGGTTTATTTTAACAGTTAGAATATAAGTGGCAGCTCGTTGAAGATTTGTTGTTTTTCACTTTAAAAAAACAAAGAAAGCAATTTTTACATAAGCTTTTAAAAAGTGTTTTAATAGGTTTTAAGTTCTAGTTTTGATTAACTTATTCCTTACAGCAAAGATAAAGAGGTGAATTAAGTTTTATATCCGTCAGTGTCCGTCCGTAAATTTCACAGCTCAGTTACCGATTCCGCGAAAGGTAATGTTTAAAACAACGGAGAAAAACGTAAAGCTAAAATTAATATGAATTATTATTTAATTGTATTATAAATATATACTTAGGTTATAAATAAATGCATATATGTATTGCGTGCCAGGCTCTTCCATGTTTAGGCTAGGTGGTCCTTCGCGCTTTACTATACTTATGTATAGACACAGACAGTTGAGAACTGTACTTCGTCTTGTGCACATGTGACCGTGCTTATCAGATTAACTTCTTTTTCTTGTAAAACTGTGTGTGCCTCTTTACTGCCCTGTTCTCACTTAAGTTCGTTAACAATTCGTTATTGTTGGAATATCTTTTTTCTTTCAGACCAATTCAAAATATTCAAAATGAGTACAACGTACCTTGATTTATATCAGGCCCTAGCAGACAATAACAATTTAAGTGTGTCATCAGCCAATAGTCCCGAAGCAATTGACTTTTTACTGGAATTCTTATGCGGGGGTGTCAGCAAGGAGGAATATACTGTAGATAGTGTGACACTTGCAACAGTACTGCAAAAAAAATTGAAAGGCAAGTACTAATAAATACCATTAATGGCAAATAATACGATATGAAAATCAAGCTTGTGATTACTCAATTTTTATCTTAGCATTTGGTACTACCCTAACCAAGAAATGGAAGGCAGCATCATACAATAAACATAGATTTCTAAGTAAGGAGAAATAATGGTTGGCTACTATGATAAATGTAGTTGATATTGTTAAAGAGTTAAGTAAAGCCACGAAAGCAGATGCATCTAAAACAGATGAGTGTGAAAAGCACCGTGGAAGACCTTCTGAATCTTTTACAGAAGGCTGTCAACGCACTAAGTTGAGAAAAACTGAGCAACTTCGTAAATCCATGGCACCGGCAGAACTTTGTTTTGCAGCATCATCTTCTCTTTACACCGAAGGAAAACGTGCCGCAGCAGATTTAGTGTCACATGCTACTTTATTTTCACCCGAGCGACCAGTTAAATTTCGCAAAATCCTGCGAGAATCAAGTGATAATTTTCCGATTGCATTCACCGCAGACGAAGCCTTGGCTCTGCTAGTTGATTGTAATCTGAGCAAAGCAAGTTATCAAAAGCTAAGATTAAAATTGAAAGAAAAAAAAGCTGATATTTTTCCCACTTATGATCATGTTTTACAAGCGAAAAAGAAGTGTTATCCATCAGGAATAGAAGTAACTCAGTACGGTAAATATTTAAAATAATCTGCAGCTAAATAGCTTACCCACATATTACGTTACTCTTTTTCTTGCAGGAGCCTCTATTCCACTTAAGAATTTACTAAATCATACAGCTCAACGAATTTGTGAGACCATGGACTTGCTACAAAAAGATGATGAGCAGTACCAAAAATTCGAGTTATTTTGTAAATGGGGTTGTGATGGCAGCTCTGGACAGAACGAATATATGCAGTTATTTCAGTCCAATAATGATAACAGTAAGCCGGGGATTTCAGTATCGAGCGTAGGAGCTACAGAAATCTTTTTGGAAAAACACTGTTTCTTATTTCCTATGGTGCCACTGCGACTGATAGCTACTAACCAGAGGGGTGAAAAATCTACTTTATGGGAGAACAAAAAGCCTTCCTCAGTCCGGTACTGTCGTCCAATTGAATTTAAGTACATCAAGGAGAGTGTGGACAGCACAAAGA
Source organism: Copidosoma floridanum (assembly GCF_036245765.1). Classification (NCBI taxonomy): domain Eukaryota; kingdom Metazoa; phylum Arthropoda; class Insecta; order Hymenoptera; family Encyrtidae; genus Copidosoma; species Copidosoma floridanum. Next base: position 337,960 of record NW_028321899.1, read on the forward strand.
AAGAAGTAGAGGCTGCTGAGTCAGAAATTAAATCTTTGAAGCCATTAGAAATTGTAATCAATGGTAATAATATTTTTTTAGCCTAGACTTTATTGTTAGTAATAAATGATAACATGATACTGTATTTTTCAGGCAATGTCATAACGATTACATATTGTATGCTTTTTACAATGTTGGACGGTAAAGTTATAAATACTTTAACCAATACAGCTCGTTCTAATTGCTTTATTTGTGGTGCATTACCAAAAGCAATAAATGATTTGGAACTTGTAAAAAGTTATGTTATAAAGAAGGAGAATTTTAAGTATGGCCTTAGCACTCTTCATGCTTGGATCAAGTTCTTAGAATGCATTTTACATATATCGCAAAAGCTTATTTTGCAAAAAACATCAATTCGATATGCATCAACAAAGGAAAAAGAGAAAGTAAAAGAAAGAAAATCTGCTGTGCAAGATGCCTTGTGGAAAGAACTGGGTATAAAGGTTGATCGTGTAGTTGTTGAGAGTGGCACGTCGAATACTGGTAACGTTGCTTGCAGATTTTTCAGTTGATCCAGACAAAGCAGCTGAAGCCACAGGAGTTGATGTTACCCTCATTCAACGATTCAGTGTGATTTTACAGGTACTTATATAAAAATTTGAATTCTTTATTGCTCGTCTAAAAGTTGCAATATCAAGATTTTGTGCTTTAGGTTTTATCCAGCGGGCTGGATATTGACGAAAAAATGTTCGACGAATACGCTCTAGAAACAGCACAATTATACGTGAAGCTGTACGGTTGGTATAACATGCCTCCTAGCGTTCACAAGATATTATTACATGGCAGCTTGGCCGTGAAATTTGCCATGGTGCCGATAGGGCATCTCTCCGAGGAAGCCCAAGAGTCACGAAATAAAGATTATAGGAAATATCGAGAACACCATACCAGGAAATCGTCTCGACTAAATACTACAACTGACTTAGTTCATATTCTGCTTGTTACCTCTGATCCAGTGATTTCTCATCATCGACAGCAAGACGAAGGCAATTTCAAGGCACTCCATCCCGAAGCACAAAAGCTAATTAAAAAAGCACTACAAGACGGTGATTCTGATGAAGAGTCAACAACTACAGTATCAGGCGATCGCGTTAAAGAGTTCAAGGATAAAGAATCTGATTACGACTTTGATTTTGTTTAATTTCTTGATTTTAATATTATTACAATTTTTATATTATCAATTAGCATTAAATTAACTATAAAATAATAGTATCACTTACTATTTCCGAAAACAGTAGAAAATTGAGAAAAATTTTCAAATAAATGGTTATTAGTCTATAATTTTCAGACTTTTTTGAAATCATTTTCTCAAAAGTCGAGTACGTAATTTGTAAAATTTTTTCTCATATTGTCCCCAATTATTAGGATAAAAAAAAGCTGTTAAGCCAGAAAAAAAATTTTGTCGCGCTAAAAAATTTTTCAGACCACTGTGAGACGTGCGCCTGCGGCCCACTTGGTGTCAGCTTGGCACTAAAGGTCTCGTCAGTGAGCTCGGTGTGAGCTGGGACCCTTCGTCAGATTGCTTTCTACTAACACCTCCCCTCATCTAGCACCAAACCACAAAGAGGACCATGCTTGCAGCGCTCACGGGTCTGTTTGATCCATGCGGTTGGCTTGCGCCGATCGGGCTGAATGCCAAACTCCTGCTGCAAGACTTATGGCGAGCCAACCTGGACTGGGAAAAGTCTGCCCCGTCGTTCATGATTTAATGGTGGACTGCCTTTGCCGTCAAGCTCCAAGCCATCTCCAGTCCATCCTTGTCTCGTTGGATCGGAACAGTCGCGTCAGTGGACATTCACCTGCACGTATTTTCTGATGCAAGCCACCACGCGATGGCTGCTGTCCTGTACTCTAGACTCCAGGCTGCGGACAGTTCTGTCCACTGCCACATCCTCCTCGCTCGCACGAAGCTGGCGCCCATCTGCACTCTTAAGCCAAAGGCCGAGCCCATGACCCGGATAACCATTCCTCACTTGGAGCTCCACGCCGCCCTGCTGGCTGCTAAGCTTCTGCGCTCGACGTTCGAAGAACTAGCAGTTCCAATTGAGCACTGTCACGCAAGTGATAGCAAGTAATTGAATCGTTGAGAGTACTTTTTTTCTCTTTCCCCTTAAGTTTTACTCCCATTTCTTCGCCTTGGTCACTTACTTAGTTAATTGCGCTGTCATCATCATAAATCAGTTATTTCAATATTTGGACGATTCTGATAAACTATCGTAGAAAATTTGACCTACACAGTAGATTTTTTTTCTGCCTTTCAACTTATTCTTAACGAAAACGACGATGTTTGACTGCAGTATACAAACGCTCTCTATAATAATGGTATGATTATAAGTCTACTCACAGTTGCTAGCAGTGAGCAATTGTCGTACGATAATTTTAGCCGCTTTTTAAAGATAATTTGCTCTTTCGTATACGACAAATTATAAAACTTGTTGATTTTTGCGTCGAGCCTTTTTATCATTACAGTTATCGTTTGCGCTGATCCTACACCATCGTTGAAAAACTTAATTTATGATAAATCAATGCCTTTTATAAAATAAATAAATAATTTTTTGTGTGCTACATGTTGGTCACGGCGTTGACAATATCATTTTATGGAGTGGGCCCAACAAATCAGGTAAGAAATTTTGTTCTTGCACCATAATTCGTTTCTTTGACAACAAGTCTTAAGACCGTTGACGTGTCTACACAAGCGTTTCTTGTGCAACACTGCAAGCGAACCGTTTCCTTCGAAAATGCTCAATGTGTACTTGCACATAAACTACAAAAGCATTGTTTTAAATTTGCACAACAGGACTATTTGTTGTTAAGTTTAGAGATAATGTAAGGGTTTAAAAACAGTCACCTACTCTCGACCAAACGGGGAACATGACTTTGGCACTATTACAATTATACAATTTAAGCTTAGTTTACTCCATTGTTTCCTTTTATTTGTTTTTCAGCCACGTAAACGTAGACATACTTATCATTCAAATAAACACAAGTTTTAAATCAAAAATTTATTCTGTATTTTGCTTGATATTTCAGAAAAGGTTACCAAATGGTTGTCAAATAGCGGCCTAATATGCTTCTTGCAATATTTAAGAATTTTTCAGACACATTTGTCTCGAATTATATATTATTGTTGCGATATCTCATTAATTTCTAAATATAACAATGTATTTTACGCTTAACGATAAGCCCCACTGGCTATGACCTTAAAAAAATATATATTGTGCGTAACGGAAATTACACTTACATTGTAGTGATAACTGCTCTTACTGAATAAGTGAGTGATAGTGATAATATCGAATCATCAGTTCATAAAGTTGTAATAAAGACTAGTTTTGTTCTGTAGTCGTCCATCCAATCACTGTTTTGTCATAATCCCTTGTGAAACGTAATGTTGCTTCTTAGATCTTGCGAACTTAATTGCCATTCACCGTAACAAAAAATGATTCACTGTAAATGAGTATCACTCATACGGTCAATGTGTGTCAAAAAAAGTCTGACAAATGTAGTCTTGGTACACCCAGTAGGTTTTCTAAGTGTTGATGTTCATACAGGTTGCCGTTAAGTATCCATGCTTTTAAACTAGAATCTGTTTAACAGCTGCATGATCAAGGCAGGCACCATCATGCACAACTAGTAAAACTACGAGCGCTTTTGGATGGCTAGCGCAAAGGCAGCTTGCACAGCTACTCAGCTTTTTTCGTTGGGGCTGACAATCAATCCAGCTCTTTCTACCACTGCGACTGTCACTGCCAATACTATTACTAATGGATGGCTTGCTTAACTAATCAGCTTGTAAGGTTGTGTTGGTTGAAGGACTTATTGTGATGATAAGTGAGTAAGTTGGGATTACATTATTTCCTTATATATTTATTAACACAACACCATTCTACACCACACCACATAGAACAGCAGACATGATTTCTGTTTAAGTAATTCTTCTCATTCTTATTAATTAAAAAAAAAAATTCTTTCTCGAGACATGACTCCTATTTTCTGCCTACTGTAAGAGACCTTTACCCACTTCTCAATGAACAGTCTTAATATAAGAAAGGAACTTGATTTTCTCTTGTTTTGGAATAGTTAGTCACTTATTTTAAATAATTATAATTATTTACTGTTTATTAAAAAATTAAGTTTGATTCACAAATAAATTTATTACTCAATAAACCAGTTATTTAGGTGGAATGATATTATTAATACTTAAAAGTCAGTATATTTTAGCTTTTTTAATCAAAAGTAACTTTCTTAATTACTTATAAGTATAATTTAATTCATACATAATGTATTATTCTTACAATAAATAAGTAAATAATTGTGTTAGTTGTTTATTAAATTTATTTAAAACTAAAAGAAAGATTTAAAAAATCGTTTTTGTAATTTATAAATGAATCAATCGACTTTTATTGCGATCCATTCTTTTACAATTTTTTTATTTATTAATGACGTTATTTTTTGTCTTTAAAAAATCAAAACACTTCCACATATCATATAAATACAATTGTACGTAATTTTTATGTAAGGATTTACGTTTCATGGTGATTTTTTAAAAGTTAACATATATGGAAAGGTACAGTCAAACCACGTATTACTTTTTGTACTTATTTAATGCTATTTTAAACATACGTTTGATGTTTGAATAATATTTTTAAAAAAATCAATGTATGAAGGTGTCCTGAAGTGTACGTGATGGATGAAAGCGTGACTTAAGAAATATAATCAGCTTAGGTGCTAGGAAGATTGATTAAAATTGTTGGAAGATTTAATGAAAGTAAACAGTCTTGTACGAGCCAGCCTATATTTTGTTTATAGTGTATTTTGCCGTTATAAATTATTCATAGTCGTTTATTCATTATATATTGTGATATTAATAAAAATCACACTTTATTTACAAAGGTAAACTCATCCCAACCATAATCACACTACCTCTGTACACAATAACGTTTTAGAAAAGGTTTATTCATATTAACAATTATATATATTATCACCATGTAATTTTATAGATGTATAGTTCAATACTTGTGGATCCAAGCACTTACTGTCCACTGATTTTTTCCAAATAAAAGGTAAATTATGGAGATTCCTAAACAGTGAAGATACCAACTGTAATATATAGGTGGGGGGACAGGCAAATAATGAGAGCCAGAGAAAGTAACTTATACAGGTATATATTCTGAGGACAAGTATTACAATGTAAAGATCAATAACAGTGACTGACTCGGTAGCACGCTCGGACAAGACTGCCTTTGATGATGAGTATCGCCTGCTTGAACAGTTATCGTAAGCTTTAGAAGCTTGGTGTATTAACACTTGTATTCGTAATCGCGTATACACCACAATCCTCCGCCATTTAGGATTTCAATTGACACTTTTGCTTCAAACGCTCGAAGAAACGACGTTCGATATTTATAGCTTTACAGTCTATTAGCCGATCGCGGTGTCGCTTACAAGATTGATTCAGTGCTATTTTAACTTGAAACGTTGAGGGTGATAATTTTTTATTAATCTTGCCTGCGATCTTTTTTTTGCTGTTTTAACTATAACTTTCTGCCATAGCAACATCGCCTACTGATAAAGACACGTCACGCGGTCCGCTGCTGTTCGCTATATGAGCGCTTTGCTTGTTTACAACTTTATTTTCCACACTTGGACGCAACAGATTAAAACGCGTGCGAAACTCTCGCTTATAGATCAAATAGGCTGGACTCTTTTCCGTCGTGCTGGAAAATGTTGATGGCATTATCTAACGACCTCCCCCCTTTCACGATTTTTGTAATTTTATCCTTAAAAATTCCAACGAAGTTCTCCGCAGCTCCGTTAGTAGCCGGGTGGCACGGCGGAGAATAAGTATGTTTCACACCTAAAACAGTTAAAAAAGAATTGAACTTTTCACTCGTAAATTGTGTACCGTTATCAGCTACTATATGTTTTACGATACCATGTCAAGCGAAAAGTTGTTTGAATACCGAAACAAGCTTATTCACCGTCGTATCTGAATGAAAATCAACAACCTCTGGCCACTTAGAGTGAGCATCGATAATGACCAAAAATATACGACCCATTAAAAGTTCCAAGAAATCACAATGAATTCTACTCCATGCTCTCTCCAGCCATGGCCAGGGTGTTAACACAGAACGTGCGGGCTTTTTACGTTCTTCCAAGCATACTTTGCACGATTGAACAAGCACTCCTATATCGTAATCCATACCCAGCCACCAAACATAGGATCTCGGTAGCATTTTAATTTTTACTTCACTAAGGTGCGATACGTGAAGTTCATTTAAAATATCTGGCTGCAACGATTTCGGCACAACCAGCCTATGACCCCATAATAAACAACCGTCGTCAGTAAACAACTCAAAACACTTGTCATAATATTTTTTTCCTTCCGGCAGCAAATTGTCTATATGATTCGGCCAACCTGTGAATAAATATTTTATAATATTATTTAATACACTATCTTTATGGACTTCTAAAGTCAACAATTTAAAATCTAACACTATGATGCCTTCATTAATATAAAATAGCGGAGAAAGTTCGTAATCAAAAACTTGCATATTGTCAGCAATAGGCAAACGTGAAAGCGCGTCACAGTTGCCATTTTGCTGAGTTTCAATGTACTCTATTGTGTATTCGAACCCCGACAAGAAATAAGCCCATCACTGCAACCTGCTTGCAGCTGCAAGCGGAATACCTGATTTTGGACCCAATATGAACTGCAACGGCTTATGGTCCGTTCTCAGCGTGATTTTTTTCTCAAAAAAAAAATCGTAAAAACGCTTAAAACCGAAAACAATCGCGCCTGATTCTTTGTCTATGATTGCCCTGTTTTCTTCCTTTTTAGGAATAATTTGGGACGCATACGCGATTGGACGCTCTGACCCGTCTCCATATTTATGAGAGAGAACAGCCAAAAGACCGTAAGCCGATACATCGCATGCCAATACCAACTCTTCTTTCAGATCATAATGAGCCAGAACTCGTGGCGATATAAGTTCGTTTTTCGCCCACACGAAAGCTTTCTCACATTCCCTATTCCATTTGAACTTCTCCTGATTTGCACAAACATATAATGAGTTAAGCATTACCGCTCTGTTATTCAAAAATCTGGCGTAAAAGTTTAAAGTCCCAAAAAAGAAAGAAGTTGCTTTTTGTTTTCTGGGTGAGGTGATTCAACCATAGCTTTTACCTTAGAATACGCCTTGTGCAAACCAGCTTCATCGACAACAAAACCTAATATTTCTATTTTCTTTTGCATGAATTTACATTTGTTTATATTGACTCGTAGGCCCCATTCTTCGAGACGCTTACACACACTACGTAAATTTCTTAAATGTTCTGAGTCATTACTTTCCGTGACATAAATATTATTTGTATAAGAAATTACGTTCGGAATACCTCTCAAAACATTTTTCATAATTCGTTGAAATTTGCCTGGGCACGTAGATACCCCCTCAGGCATTTTTGTATATTTAAATAAACCTTTATGTGTAATAATCATATACTATAGTCAGATACTTTTGACTTTCCGCCGATACCGGAATTTAAATAAAGGCATGTGGCATGTCAAGTTCTGAGAATTTTTTACCTCCTTGCATCGCAGCAAAAACATCTTCGATTCGCGGCAACGTATTTTTATTGAGAATTATAAAAGGATTTAGAGTTATTTTAAAATCTCCGCAAACTCTTATCGAACCATCACGTTTGATGATTGGTACAATGGGTGTAGCCCATTCACTCACGTCAACTGGAGTTTAATGCCCTAAACCCAACAGCCTTTCTATTTCTTTTTCAATTAACTCTTTCATCGCATACGGCACATGCCTCGCTTTTAGTGCCACAGGCTTGGCGTTTTCTTTCAAGTGTATTACTAGTTTGTCATTTTTTAGTACCTCTTGTGACGAGCCGAACAATTGTTTAAAACTCCTCGTAATTTAATAATCAATCGAATCTAATTTTAAAATATTTTGCTTTGACGTAATACCTAAATTTAAAGGCCATAATCCGAGAACCGCCAGCCACTGCCTGCCTAAAAGTTGGGGTCCCGAGCCGGGCAAAACATGACAATCCAATTCATAATTCTAATCATTAAATTGTACATCTAACTTCTCGAAGAAACCTAGCACTTTTATTTCTCTATTATCGTAACAATACAAACTATCGTTTAGTTTACTCAGTTTTTCTTCGCTAAACATTTCCATTTTAGTTTTACTTAAAATTACAGATCTATACGCTCCTTTATCTACCTGAAAATATAATTTTTTGTTATTTACACATACCTGCAACCATATAGGCTCCACTTTAATTTTATTTGACGCCCTCGCCGGTTCAATCGCAAGAACCTTGTCTACGTCCGACGCTGAACGCAATGAGAAAAAATCGGTGCTCGAGCTTACAGTTGGTTCCTCTTCCTGAGTATTCACAGACTCCGGTAAAAATTTAATTGCAGTTTTATTCTTCTTTCGGCAAACTGACTCCAAATGACCCTTAATGTGGCAAAAGTTACATTTCTTGAAACGATGTTTACAGCTGGATGCCTTATGATTATTTTTCCAACAGCAGTAACAAGTAATAAGGCTTTCATCCGGCTTCTTGGAAATTGATGACTGTTGTGATTGGGTCTTGGTGTTTGATTGCGTGGCCTTAACTTTATTTTGACTGTGTTGCTGTTTGTTCGTTTTCAAAACGTAGACCTGTTCATGTCTTGAACCTTTATTCAATGTGTCCGACGTACTTTTCGCGTTTGATACAGCGCTTTCTCTCGCCAACGAATCCTTGAGTGCGCTATCAAACGTTAAATCAGCTTTCTGAAATAAACAAACCTTCGAGTCATAATTTCAAAGACCGCATACAAATTAATCCCGCAAGGCCACTTCGACATCCTTAAAATTGCAATGAATAGCGAGTTTCTTAAACCTTGCGGCAAAAACTGCCACCGTTTCTGTTTGCTCTTGCCTCGCTTGATGAAAATTACAGCGTTACATCATTTTCGACGGAGCTGGGTTTAAATGGCCTGTCATCAATTTCACGAGATCACCATAAGATTTTGTAATTGGCTTAGCCGGTGCGCATAGATTTCTTATCAGACCATACGCGTCTTTATCTAATCTAGTCAACAGCGTTCCCGCTTGCTTCGCTTCTGGTATTTCTTTTGTAGCAAAATAAATTGCTAAGTGTTTGACAAAGGTATCCCAATAACCTTCATCTGAAGAGAACTCCAATTTAGTAGTTTCTCCCGACATACTGCTACTTTTGCTTCTAACGCTGCTACTATCTGAGTCGTCCGATACCTCTTCGTGAACTTTGCTACTGTCTTTTTTCTCTTCTTGTTTTACTGGGTTCCCTATTTCGTCACTGCTGCTTTTTGTTGCTTCAACTTCCTTTTTAACTATAACGGTTAAAATCTTCCGGAGTTCCTCAAATTTTTGAGAGTCACTTCATTTCACGTTCCAATTACGCAACTCTTGCAACAATTGCTCCTTGTTTAATTCATATACACAACTTATTATCACCACCGTACCCAGTCACTGCCGTCACTAATGTAGCCGACAAATCGTTCTTAACCGAACCCAATATACAAATTTTGTAGATTTAAAATCCTCGTCACCAGTGTAATATATAGGTAGGGGGACAGGTGAATAATGAGAGCCAGAGAAAGTAACTTATACAGGTACATATTCTAAGGAAAAGTATTACAATGTAAAGATCAATAACAGCGACTGACTCGGTAGCACGCTCGGACAAGACTGCCTTTGATGATGAGTATCGCCCGCTTATACAGTTATCGTAAGCTTCAGGAGCTTGGTGTATTTACACTTGTATTTGTAATCGCGTATACACCACACCAACATAACTGCATTTGAATTTTTATAGGATTTTCCACTACTTTACCTCTGTGACCTTACTCTCTCATCCTAAAATTTCTTGAATAACTAATGAAAAAACACCTTTTGAAATAAACATTCATTTCACTGTCTAAATATAAATATTTAAAAAAAAAAAATTACATAACTAAAAAATTTTACGTCTATTCAGTAGACTCAGGACAAATGAGAAAAAAATTAATGTTTAGTCCAACAATATGATGCGCATATTTGGCCTTGTACGCCCCATAGTAATGTGGACAAATAACGACTCGCTTATTTAATCAGTTAGAGGGTAGCCCAAATCAGCAGTATCTTATACAATGAATTTAAATCTTTCTAACCACTGTTTTCTGAGTCAGCTAAATATGTGCACTTCTCAAGCACTGCGTGGGTATTCTTAAAGAATTGTTCTAATAGTAGTATAAGGAAAGTTCTTCAACTCCCACTGTATATCATGGAAACATTATTCCAACCACAGGTTTTTTTTTCTGTACTCGTTTGAGAGTCGTTGCAATGGAAATGGCTTTTTGAAGAGAAATAGGTTTACCATCAGAATGAAGTAGTAGTATAGCTAATTTCTTAAGAACTGAGTCATTGACAGGTTATTTAAGACATTGCTTATTAACTTTCTAATCTGTTAGCCACAAGTGCTAAGGACCTGTATTCTGACTCCTTCTCACTGTTATAATTTTTCTGATACTTGACGTTCGCTTTTCCAATAAATCGCTATTTTTCACAACTTTCTAGTAACTTTTTTTTCTTCTTTTGTTTAGTCCACTTTACATATTTATTAATGCACACCAAACTTTTTTTCTATCGTTTAATCTTTTTTTTTTCTCATCCTAACATTGCCCCATGACTGTTGATAGATTAATGATATTAGACATCAGACATATGTAGAAGTTTTGGATAATATACGTAGGTGTGGTTAATTTTTAATGGCTATATCGATAGCTTTAAAAAAAATACCACGATTTTTTTCATCATACCATGAATTTAAAAAATTGACCACCATGCCATAAAATAATACGACCTGATTTTTTGCTATATCAAGATTGCGACTGCTATAGGAAAAATATTGCGAATGAAAATAAGGTTTTACATTCTTTGTGTTGCAATGGTCAAACACGCTAACATCCAATCCCATAAAATTCTCACGGTTCGTCTGGGAAAAGCTAAAGTTACATAGCGTGATTTTTCCAACTTATTGGACGTTTTGATTGTCTAAATATATTTTGATGTTGTCGGCAAGAGTAAATATTGATAGAGCTTCTAACTTGAGAAAATCATGGATATGAATTAACTCTTCTGTAAACAATCAAACAGTCAAATTAAGTAAGAATCTGACATCACTATATAGGGCATATGCAATTCAAATTTTATAATTTTATCTTAAACTCTTCCCAGACTAGTACAGCGTTAGCATTGCCATTATCCACTATCTATAGTTGCATGATTGTATTTAAATCAGTTCTTGATTTTGTGAGTACGAGTTCATGTTTGACGTTAACAACAATCGTTCGATAGTCTTCAGCGAAACCTAATATCATATTCAGAGGAAGTAGAAAATTAGAGTAGCCGTTAATATAAGTTCGAGTTGTTTCATCAGAAATCTTAAACCAACCTGCATTTTGAGGCATTAAAAACTAATCAGGGCTAAGTGTGACTTAATTTCTTATGAGAGTAATCAGACCCACATTCTTACATTTACCTATCTCTATAGCGTTTATTTTATCATACTGAATTCTTGCGAAAAAATGGCAGATACCATTGTTCATTTATTGAATACCTGCTACTAACGTATGACTATTTAGTTTTACTAGACTCTTATAAACGTAAGGAAATCTGCGTGACGGTAGCAGACGCAGGTCTTGATGTTAAATCAACATATAGGTTTTATCACTATTATTATAAGTTTTAGATGCATGTGGTTGATGAACATGGATCTATAAGTTTGTAATTTGCTCGGCAATGGTGACAGGTGACTCAGCGTTGGAGCGCATTTTGAGCGATTTATATACCTTCTATTACTTTTACGAAAACTCACTATTATTTGGCCCAGGTCAACTGTACGTTATTGTATATAAATAATAGTGTGTCCAAACATCAGTAAATGAATTATCTATAAGGATCTTTATCAATTTTGTGGCCCAGTAAAACTGCTAATAAAACTTCTTGAATCGTATGAACTTTTTTTCCGTTTATGTAGGCTGCAGTAGTGATATTGCACTTAACTCGTAATACGTTTATTTTAAGAAAAGCCACAGGTGAGTCTGAGTTATGGGTGACGCTATTTTCTAAAATTTTTTCAGCAAAACCTAAGAGCCTACGTATAGGATTCTTTGATTTAAAATTAACAGTACTATCATACATTATGACACTACGAAGTGTAATAATGGTTGGGTTTTATATTAATAGATATACATCAATAGGTTGTAATACTTCTACTAAAAAAGACTCTACCTCTTGAATTTCATAGCTGGCTGTGAAAAAGTCGATCACTTAATCATTTATGTGAAATTCATCATTACCTCCACTAATATTTAAAATTAAATTAAATAAAAGGAGTTTTAACAAAGTAAAAACCTAATTATGTTTTAAAGATAATTTGATAGGCAAAAAATACTGCACTTTTAAGACAGTAGAAGTACTAGACAAACTAAGTGTCAATGTTTCTTACACGACTGCTAAAAAGCGAACCAGTGATTTCTGATTATGATATTTTCTTTTATATTTTTTCACCATCTTCTCGATAAGAAGATAAGCCCCAATGACCGCAGTCAAAAGAATCAAAGTCTTTCTATTTCGATAGCTATACTTAACCTTATAAACTTCTAAGTCCAGTACTAAATCGAAAAGTGGCCACAGATCACCAAAGCTGTCAAAGTAAGTAGAACTATAATCACATTTGAATATGCTACCCAATAAGTGTCAGGTCCATCTTTATCGTCAAGATTTTTAATAGCAGTTTAATGATATCGTGGCCCATTGGAAGATAAGCTTCCTCGCATAAATACCCTACCAATATTGAGAACCTTTAGTTTTTGAGCATATTTAAGAAAATTAGTGTTGCTTCAAGCTCAATTATGAATTGTTGATGTATTGATTTATTTTTTAACCATTTCCGGAATATGGCTTCAAGTAGACACCTTATCCAGTTTTATATGGTCGACATTTGAGACCTCTTCTAAGTGCAGTAGCCTCTATAGTTTTTGTTGCTTTCTTGCAGCTACTGCTTAGTAGTCTTATAACTATTTATCCTCTTTTTATATTCCAGCTTTACCAGTAGCTAGTATACCAATTACACTTAAGCCATCAAATGAAAGTATAAGTGGTAGTGTACTGTTAGCCGGAGCAGAGAAAGGTAAGATACTAAAAAATTTTAACTTGTTTTTTACCACCTGTCGTCTCAACTGCACAACGTGCTTTTTTTAAAGCCGAAGTCATAACCTTGCGTTCATCTTTGATTTCAGTATTTGTTTTTTTGTGATGTAGCCTTAATGATGGTACGCATGGCAGTGCAGGGTTTTTTCTTACTTTTCACAGATATTTTGATACCAATTTAAGTTTAAGCCTCATAGACTTCCAATAGCTAGAGTGGCTACTTTTACTGTTATATTTGAATCTCTGAGGTCTTACTCTTTGCCAAGCTTTCTTGGCTAATACCCTATCTGTTAACTTTCTAACTTCAATATCTTTTCAACTCTGAGAATGAGCTATATTGTGCTTATTGCACGCTTGAGTATCTGGATTTCAGTACTGATGGACTGGTATGTAAAGGTGAACGTGTTAAGTCCTTATTGTCTTATTCAGAAGACTATGTCTTTTCTTATGTATAACGATTACTCTGTAGAAGTTGGATCATCACTGAGCTGCAGAGAAAAAAACCATCGTATTTATAATCTACAAGTCTAAAAATCTGCCATCATGAGAGTACAAAACCAGAGTTTTTATGGACTACACGTCAGTCATAGTCTTGCTATTATATAGTGCAGACATGAAATTAAAAAAGCAATTTGTAAAGTTGCAGGCTCCTAATTTCTATGATATTGTGAAACAGAAAAAGCACTCTTATTTACATGGTGATTTACCACCTGTAAAAGTTTGAGCCTTTTTGAGTTGCCCGTCTAATTGTGGTGGGACCAATAGTTTATTATCTTTAATTATACATTCCAGTCAACAAAGATCTAAAAAACATTTAGCAGTACTCAAAGACTCTTGAACAACAGAAATATAAGTTCCTAAACGAGCTTTTAGAGCTTATAAGTAGTGTAAAATTATGTCTGATTTGTAGAAATGCAGCAGTAAGAAATTATTGAAAATATAAGAATATTATTTGCTTTTATTTTTGTCAGTCACATCCACAAGTACCAAAGTACTTTACAAAAATTAAGGTTAATCTTCTAGTTCTATTTCGTTTAAATAAACCTAATTAGAAGCATGTAATCGAAAATCACGTCACCTCTGATACGTCCAACAGTCAGTTGGAAGATCAATGCTTAAGCTGTACGTATAATGATAAACGTAATCTCGTTATTACTTACAATAATAGGCAAATAAGCAGTGACTGATATCGTAAGGGTTTCGACAGTTTTGCTATAAATGAAGGACGGTTGAAGCGTAAATTAAACTGTCTGTTTTGAGGCATTAGAGCATTAATATATTTGAGAGAGAAAAATACGTTCTTTGTGAGCTACTGATGGAAATAAAAGCTGTCAAAAAAATATAAGTAATTAAAATTTCGGAAAAATAAGGTAAAAGAGTACTTAGTAAGGATTTCAAACCAGTTGACGATCTTGTACGAAAAATTGTGACAGAAACGAAGAAAAAAAAACAGGGAAATAATTTTTTCATTAAAAGTTATTTTGATAAGTTTTTTCTCCCAAAGTTGTTCATCAAACAAATAAATAAAGAAAAAAGAAATACAGGCATAATAAAGATACAATGTTTGAGTCTGCTGTTTGTTAAAGTGACAATAATGATAATGTCGATGATGATAATGATGATGATGATGATGATGATGATGATGATGATGATGATGATAATGATGATAATTATAAAAGTATAAGCGTTTGAAATCAGATGAATGATAATAATTAAAGTATTTTTAATAACTAATGCTAACAAATAGTTTATGAAAACTAG